>NC_087201.1:11805966-11815966 GCF_015104395.2 Macrobrachium nipponense
AATACTTGAACAAGATTTGAACTTCAGTATTTCAGACTAAGATTTTTGTTAATAATCTGCAACTTGAATTTCTTTTCATCTGTATTAGTGTCCACATTTAACCCTGAACTTTATCTTTCAATAATTCAAGATTTTTTTATGTATAACCTGAAATATTGACACCTGCGTTAAATCCTTTACTTAGCCACATAGCTTTTAGACCTAGTTGACCATCACAGTATCAAACTTTCATTGCAGTGAATGGAAATATTTCTTTGTACTAGCTCTATGAAACAATTTGATATTTAGTTTTACCTTCTAATTACACGTAGTTCTATAGTAGTAAAATTACCTAATTTACATTATTTTTTTACACCCAGTACATATAATGGTGCCCTTGGTACTATACATTTATCCATTAGAATGGAGTCAGATTTCACCTCTTGTCCCACAAACTACCTAAGCGTATTTGAGTCGTCACATCCAATACCTAAACCACATTCCCACTAAGTGTTGAACAAATTCTAAGAGGGTGGATTACGTTAATTTACTTACGTTTAAGACTTAATATAGGTCTTTCAGATGTGTATTCACTCACACGTGAATACTGTTAGACATTCTGGTATATTTCAAAAAGAAGTAGTTGTTACTGTCAATATCTAATTATATAGTTGATAACCCAGATTCCACATACTTTATTTTCTCTTATAATAATAACGAGGAGGTATTCAAGAACTGAAACTAAATACCCATTATATATCTAATAAAAATAATTATAATTCACAGACAAATGGTAGGTTTACAAATGCAGAATATCTGAAGAACCTAACTTACAAACCTAACAAGATTTTAATGAAAAGCTCAGCTTGGAACAATTAGAAATTGAATGAATAGAGGCCTATTTAGCTATATTGTCGACATCTTCGATCCCTAGAAATATCGCCCTAAATCCCTGTCCACAAGGTCGAGCTTTGCCTGACGAACTTTGTTCGATGTAACGTCAGAAGCGGGAAAAGGCAGAACCTTATAGCTGTTTCTCAGCTTCTGACGTCTCATCAAACAGATTTAGTCGGGCAAAGCTCGACCGTGTGGACGGGCCTTATGATCTGTCCACACTAGCGGGCATGCACGTCGGGGACTTCCAACTGCTTGTATTTCCTCCCGCTTCTGATGCAGTGTTACCAGACAATCGCATCGTTCTGGCTACATTACATACTCGGTCAGTCAGTTTAGTGGAACGGGTTATGGGAACAGTGTTTGCCCGTCGGGCTGTGCCCGCTAGTGTGGACAGTACCTAACAGTGAAAAGGTTCACAAATCTGCACCGTATCTGCATTTCCTTGAATTCTGGTCCCTCCAACCAAGTTGCGACCTGTAACAGAAAAACAACGCCGGCAGAAAATGTTCTTACTGCAATTAGTCGGCAACTCCATCGAGAAAACGTCAACTCAAATATTGATTGAAATTGGTGCGATATCTCTACACTTTGAGGATATAATTAGCTCATAAAAACCACCGAGTTACGTTTCTCCAATCAATGGCCAAAAAGGGTTATTACCCACTGCAAACTTGTAACCACCTAGAATAAGTTTATCTCGTACATTTCTTGCTGTAATTAGGCACTATGGCTGTATAACAAACATTTATGCTTTACAATACTATTATCCTTCTGACTTAAAGTGGAAAAGAATATGTTCACTATACATACAAACCACTCAAACAAAATTTGTATATTAATACTTTCTGAAAATCGTCTAATCAACGTGAAGATAGGCTTAGATAGCCCACAAACTGTGACCAAAGTCATATTTTTAAAAAGATACCTTTGATCTTTCAAGAATTTAGGTAAAAGTTAAAGAAACCACTGAACGTTATCTTAAAGCAACGAAACTGCGTAATGTGAGCTCTTGTTAGGGAGGAAATGAGTTCATCATAGCTAACTTCTGCCACTAATTATGAAAAAGACTGAACCGCTCCTACCTTAGTATACTGTATTTAAAAATGTATATTGGTACGTTAACTACCTGGTGACCTTTTAAATACTGCAGGTGCTATATAACAAATACGATCAAACGCATGATTGTCATGGATAGCTTGACGAGCACTGACGTTCTTTGCTTGTGCTCAATGGTAACACTCATTGACTGTGTTCAAGGGTAACACTCATTGATTCGTGTTCATGGAACAAACCAATTGCCCCTATGATCATTGAGTAACAAACTCATTGCCTGCAAACTCACTGCCTGGGTTCATGGGGTAACAAACTCATTGCTTGTATTAATTGAGTAACAAACTTATTGTCTGTATTCATAAAGTTACAAAACTCATTTGCCTGGTAATTCATAGATTCACAGAACTCATTTGCTTGTAGTCATAGAATAACAAACCCACGCCTGTATTCATTGCCTGTATTGAGTAGCAAACTCATTGCTTGTATTAATTGAGTAACAAACTCGTAGCCTGTATTCATAGATTAACGAACTCATTGCCTGTATTCATAGAATAACAAACCCATTGCTTGTATTCATAGAATAACAAACTCATTGCTTGTATTTATTGAATAACAAACTCATTGTCTGTATTCATAGAGTAACAAACTCACTGCCTGTATTCCTAGAGCAACGAACTCACTGCTTGTATTAACTGGGTAACAAATTCACTGCCTGTATTAATTGAGTAACAAACTCATTACCTGTATTAATTGAGTATCATAAACTGAAGTCTTGGTGGATAGCATCATAAATACGGTGCTTATACGATAATACTATGATAATAGTATCAAACCAGATATACCTGAGAACCTTTACTGACTACACCCCACTCAAAGTAAACAGATATTCCAATCATTCTATGCAAGAAATATCCATGACTTAAAATTTCCTTAATTTCAACTACAAAAAATTGTTGTCGTGCTGTCAAGTTAACAGGAGCTGAAAGTTCCTAGCTAGGAGTTACTGAAATTTAAAAAAACAATAATAATAAAGCCATCTGCTAACAGCATAAATCTAATTATTATTCTGGACAATCTTTATGGAAAATCTTTCTTAGTTTTGATGAATTTCAAGAGATTAGCTACTGGATAAGCAAGCCCTACTATATAGGGCGTTTCTTATAACAGTTCGTAAACTCTGATAATTCTATTAAGTCTAACACCCACTTTATGCTTCAAGATTGAATTCGGGTAAAATCTATATGAATATTGGACATAACTTATATGACTTAACCTAACCACAAACTTAATCCATTTTCAGGAAATTAAAATTCTAAAGTAAAACATACCAAGATGCCAGACCTGTTCATAGATTTCACTTAACAGTGTTAATGCCGAATAGTGCCGCTGAATGGCATAAACATTCATGAACATTCTTAATTTCCTCAAACCTTAGGGAGCTTTTGCAAACTTAACCGAGTGGGAGGCAGCCAAGCATATTTAAACACCTAATAATTTAAACACCTAATACCTATCTGAACTTTCAAGAAAACTAAGCAATAGACTTAAGTCGGCACTTTAACACCTGAAAGAAAAGAGTTTGATTATTAGTTGGAGAGTTGTAGTTGACAAGTTGTTCAGAACCACCCAAGAACCTGCTTAGTAGGTCTTACGACCTACTATGCAGAGCATGCGGGCTCCTTCACCCTAGAGTGGTGGAGGATAAGTGAACTTTTCAAGAATCGTATACACAAATTATATTACAAAAGTTAATAATGTAAATTTATGATATATTAAAAAAACTATATTTGCTACAAATATTAAATTTACGACAAATAAAATTAAATTTACGACAAATTCAAAAGTAAATGACAAAAATAAAAAATAAATACAAATTCAAAAATTAAATTACAAGAATTTACATTAGATTTATGACAAGTTATAAAAGCAATTATAAATCTCTTAAAACTGTATTTATTACAAATATTTAAATAGTAAATCTATGACAAAAAACTAATTAAAAAAATACTTAAAACTAAATTTGACGGAAAAAATACGTCCTAGATACCTGTTGCTAAAGAGAGCAGCTTTATCATGAGTGAAGCTTGAACGTTAGAACAGGAACTTAAGTCAAATTCGTACGAAAAACATCCTGGAAAAGACAAAGCTTTAGAGCTGTGCGTAACTTTACCAAATTTTGGGAGTTTACTACCAAAGATTTGTAGGAGACTAAACATGCAGCAAGATTTAAAAATCCCGTAAACAAATATACGACATTAGCAATAATGTAATCAAGTTCTAATGTTAATTTGCAGAAGCCCGGTGTTTACTTCACCAACGAAATGATGACAATCGATGGAAATCTCGTGCGCCCATCTTTAGTCTAATGTTTTTTTCGCAAAACAATTAACATCAGGAACAATTGCGCTACGATAGATTAACGAAGAACTGAATAAGCCACTCTGAGTAAAAAAGGATTACTTAGCAAACTCCTTGTAAACTCGCGTTAAACGTCTACCGCCCAGAACGATGTTACAATCGAAGGTCCGAAGGTTCAACTGTCAGAACACTGACGGTGACGATTGCCATTAGCCAAGGACTCCAAAGTCTTGCTTCTTGGAACATGACCGAATGCGATGCATGTACATCCTCGAAGTAGCTAATTTTGCATTTATTATTTTATTTCCAACTCCCTTCATTTACATTTCTTTCGTGGAAGTTTAAGATACAGCACAATGATGAATAGATTTTCCTTAACGTAACTCGTAATTTCTTTTAAGGCTCTCGAAATCATTTGTAAAAAAATAAGCTCGTCTCATATTTCTTTTCAGTAAGAATCGGGTTTCAATGACTTTTACCTGAATTAGTCAGTTCATCCTTTCAACCATTCAATTTAACAGGTAATACGCCTTCATAGGTATAAGTCCAGATGCTTAGAAGTTAAAGCCATTTCAGTGTCTGAAGTCAATTGATAATTTGTCTGCTAAAAGACGAAAAATTCGTGCTACTGTATTTTAATTGGAGCTTTTGAAGACATAACAGCACACCTATATCTGTCTCTGTACATTTATAAACACACACACATATGTATATATAATAATATATATTATAAATATATATAATATATATTAGATATATAGAATATATATATATATATATATATATATATATATATATATATATATCTAATATATAATAATAAATATATATATATATAGATAATATATATATATATAATATTATATATATGATATATATAATTAAATATATATATAAATATAATATATATATTATATATATTATAACTATATTATATATATATATATATATATATATATTATTATATATTATATAGATAAATTATTTATATATATATATATATATCATATATAATAAAATATATATATATATACTAATATAATATATATATTATATAATATATATAAATATATTATTTAATATATATATATATTATATATATATTATATAATATATATATATATATATATATATAGTATTACATATAAATAAAAGTTTTTTGCCACGAAGGAAAAAATGAAAAAGCGATATAGCCGAGTACTTGCGGTCCTGTTCGGACACTTTACTGAAGGCAAACTGAATTTACAGAGAACAACATAGTCAAAAGAAGGCTTAATATACAAACTGACACTACAAGATTAGCAATAAGGGCGATTTTCACTCTACAGAAAGGAGCCGCCTGAGGGTAGCCACACTTTGAAGGATACACGCAGTAAACAAGTGATTCTTCCAGAAAACAGTACATTTTGAAAAAAACATGGAGCATATACAATTTAATATCATGAATTTTACCCAATTTTTTCCCCAAAAATTATTATTAATGAAAAGACGAAAGGAAATATAAATAATATATATATATATATATATATATATATATATATATATATATATATATATATATATATATATATATATATATCGAGCAAGAGAAAGAGGGAGAGAGAATATCGAACCAGAGAGAGAGACAGAGAGAGACAGAGACAGAGACAGAGACAGAGAGAGAAAGAAATAATAACTATATACATGTGGGACTAATTTATTAGTTGTTCATTTATTTTAAGGTCCTTCATAAACATCTTACAAATATATGGGTCCAAATGGTACATTCCCAGACTAAGATTTAGGTTGTTTTTATTAGTGATTTGTATAATTGCCGATTCCAGTAAATTTCTTGAAACATAATCATTAGATCTAGCTATTACCGAGGTATCACCCCAATTAATACAATGAGATTTTTCACTCAGATGGATAAACAGTGCATTTGAAGTCTGGGCTGGTTCTAACTGAATACATATGCTGCTTAATACGTACACACTTAAAGTTTTTACTTGGGACTGACCAACGTAAACGATGGGCAATCCTTACAAGGAATTTTGTAAATGATGTTGTTATTTGTTACGGGACTATTCTTAATTAGCATATCTTTAATGGTATTGTTATAAGAGAACACTACATTAACATTAAACGATTTAAATATTGATTTTATGGTTTCAAATCCAGGAAAGTAAGGTAAGCTAAGTACATTTTAGGCAGTTCTTTTTCATTAATAGCAACACTATAAACTTTTTGTGAGCTTTTTGATAACATAAATCAATTAAATGAGGTGGGTAGCAGAGATCGTTTCCTATCTTTTTTATGCATTCTATTTCTTGGTCCAGATATTGTGGACTCGTGATACGCAACGCGTAGGAAAACAAACCTATGTTTTTAAAAGGCTATTCAGCATGGTGTCTCCAATCGCCATTTTCATTATTACTCTTTCTTAATGAAGACTTAAATCGAGGAACGGAACTAGTAGTCGTAATTTAAAACAATATCCACTTGTCGTTTTTCATTTGCTTATACTTCTTAAGTTTTGATAATTAATTTCACATCGTTTATAGTATAAGAACACTTTCGTGATAAGTGTAACGATGAGGTATTGTAAGAAAGGGTGATCAAGTATACAGTTATTTCTTAAAATAGCAATTCAAACCAAACGAAAGAATAGAAGCTACTCGGTCTTGTGGAAATTCTATTAATAATAACAGAAAAAAGTTGATTTCGACCAACATATTTTTCCTTTTGGAAAATTTTAGTATTTAATACCATTTCTGAATATATATATATATATGCTTAAAAAATCCCAGTAGATGCACGTGACTTCATAAATAAGCGAATACCACGGGAAATGATAGTCAGGAATCCAAGCGCTTTCGTCTGTATTCAGACATCGTCAAGGAGCTACTAGTAGTACAATAGATAATAATAATTTCTACAGTAGCTCCTTGACGATGTCTGAATAAAGACGAAAGCGCTTGGATTCCTGACTATCATTTCCCGTGTATTCGCTTATATATATATATATATATATATATATATATATATATATATATATATATATATATATATATATATATATATATATATATATATATTATATATATATATATATATATATATATATATATATATATATATATATATATATATATATATATATAGGAAAGCCCCGTGGAAAAGCATAATAAGAAGGTCTGAAAGAGATGTTTTGCGTTGATTAAAGATACAGGAATTTTAGGATAGGATATTTATGATTTATCTATTAGAATGCACATGCAAAAAGTAAATAATGTGCATGTTCAACAATACAGAATAATAATTTCTAATCAAATATAGCGTATTTATTTGAATTTTCTCTCGTTGCATCCCCGAGTAAGCTAAGCTAGAGTTCGGACCACGACTTGTTGACGAAACAGATCAACTTCTTCGCGTCCTGAACCTCTTCAAAAAGTAAACTGCTGCGTGGAGATGATAACTGTTGATATTTTCATTTATACTTTGGGATTCCTCTTATGCAAATGAATAGCGCCAGATGTTAGTTTGTTCTACAGGATTAAAAGGGTAATGACGTAGAAAATTCTATCTCAGCAAGGCGTGATCCGACCTCCAGCTTACTCGGGACGAACGCAAGATTTTCCCCCCTCAAATATAATTTGCAAGCGTTATATTCCTAAACTTAACGTGAAGTGGTCTTCGTAATTAAAACTCATATTTAATACTACTCACACTAACAACAAGGATCAAATAAAAAGGCCAAAAATTAAACATGTTCATAAACTTTCAGGAACACAGTTTGAATTCACCAACGAAAACTAAAATAAATACGCTATATTGTATAAGAACTATTTTTTCTGTAATATTTAAAATGCACATTATTTTTTTTTCATTTTCAATTCTAATAAATAAAGCATAAATATCCTATCCTAAAATTCCTGTATCTTTAACTCAACGCGAAACACCTTTTTAGGCTTTTCCATAGACCTCTCCTACCTCCCCAACAAAAGAACAATAAAAACAAAGTGCTTGTAGGCTGTATTATTTTTCTCAAGAATAAGTTTTTTATAGTGTTTTCCCTTTTTTTTAATGGGACAAACGACTTTTGTATTGATCTGTTAATGTTGTAATCATTTATCAATCTATTTTTTATGGGTTTCGGGAGTTTCTGTGTTTAAACAGAGAACCAATAGATTCATTAGTCGTTTCTTTCCAAGACATTGCATTCGTCATCTGTTCATTCCACAATTCATTATCCGTCAATTTCAGGAGAAAAAAACAAAAAAAAAATCTATTCAGTCCCTGGTTAGTGTACAAATTAACCTAAAAAAAAGAATAATTTTTGTTCTGTTTTGATTTAGATACTAAAGATTTCCGCTTAATCAGCGATATATCTGTTTTATTATTTTTTTTATTCTAACACTGTCATCCTATTCGACTGGGTGGCTTTTATAGTGTGGGGTCCCTGGTTGAATCCGGTCTCCTTAAGGAGTCCATCACTTTTCTCACTATGTGTCGCTTTCAAGAAGCACACTCTTCTGCACGAGTCCTGGAGCTACTTCAGCATCTAGTTTTTCCAGGCTCCTTTTCATGGGACTGGGGATCGTGCCTAGTGTTCCTATTGTTATTATTAATTATTATTATTATTATTATTATTATTATTATTATTATTATTATTATTATTATTATTATTATTATTATTATTATTATTATTATTATAAAATAGTCAACATAATATACAAGTATCATCACCTCTACAGTATTCATAGCATTCATTTGTGTCTAATAGCAAATTGCTATTGTGTGAGTGCCTGCTTCGGAACATATCGGTGTTTTTGTCTTGTTTTAAATAAATATGGAACACATAATAATAATAGAAATAATAATAATAATAATAATAATAATAATAATAATAATAATAATAATAAATATCTGGATTTCATAATCATGTAACATAGCAAATGACTATTTTCACTTGTGCTGTCACTCTTGACAACAACAGTCCACATCAGCGAGCGATGCTTTGTGGCTCAAAATCAAAATATTTCAAGATCGGCTGAGAGGGGGCAGGTGACTCGGAAGCATCTTCCCGAACTATAACCGAGTACCGTCACATTCCCTTAAAGCGGAACGCCATATCTTAAAAACTCATCATAAAATCTTCTTAAAAGATAATCTCATTACGTTTCCCAACCCAATTACATGTACGACTCATTTGTGAACTAACCTAACCTAACCCAACCTAAATTAACCTAACTAACCTAGGGCATGGCAAACAAAACCAAGGCTGGTGCAATACTAGTCTACATCTCGGGAATTTGCGACCCGGAACAGGAAAAAATTATCATTAACTGGTTTGTCATTTTAAAAAATATTTTAATGGTTAAGAATTTATAGAAAATTAAGAGCTTGGTTGAATAATAATATGGAAACATCAGAACAACTACAAGGTGTCCATAAAGTCCCAGTACCACTACAAGTACTTATTGCTTGTAATGGTACCGGGACTTTTTGGACACCCTGTATGATTCCTCATTTATTTGAAGAGTTTTTTCAAATGTTACCCTAAGTATCATGGTCTTCAAATCTTAAAACCATCCCTCCTTTAATAACGACACAAGCAACATCTTGCCTAAACAAAACATTAGCCTGGAGATATCTATACTTCAATCGTTAACCATATTTGGGATTCACACATTATCAAGGAGAAAAGGTTGCAAAGGATCTTTTATGCGCT
>NC_087201.1:11820966-11831841 GCF_015104395.2 Macrobrachium nipponense
ATTTATTTTTATCTCTTTAATATCATTTACTGATATGGACTGAACCTCCACCATTGTTTTGAGAACATGTCCTATTTTCATATAAATTCTCCAGTTTCGTCTCCCAATCAGAATATGAAAAAATCATATTTTTTAGAAAAATGAATTTCCAGACATTTTCTCCAAATGGAAATTTTACGTGCATACTCAAATTCTTAACTGTGGATAAAGGAGTATAACGCGCACACGCAAAAGCACACATATGCACACACGTACGTCAGAGTTATTTAAGAGAGAGAGAGAGAGAGAGAGAGAGAGAGAGAGAAGAGAGAGAGAGAGACTTCCTCAGTCAGTTTCCTCATTAAAACATGACCGATTGGTGATGGATGACGGACAGCAACCATCGGAGACATAATGATCTACAACCTTTGAAAAGGATTCACAAATGTTCCTTGAGACTTGAATCTCAGATCAGTTATTATTGAGGGCAAAAGAAAGGCGGAAAGAAACTAAAATGAAAAGATAAAGACTTAATAGGAGTAAGAAAAAAGGGTCTCTCGGGAGATGGCCAGGCAAAAATAAATTAAAATATCTAATTTCCATGCACTTCAGGCGTTATGAATATTTATGAACATACACAAAAGTGAATTGAATCCTAATTGTTCTTGGAGAAACGTTCTTTGTCAAACTGATTATTTGTAATGTATTTATTTATCCAATAGATGGTTAACTGTTTAATATATATTTTTTATAATAAACCTTTAATTAATTTGAAATTAGTTTGGGAGCATTAGAGATTTAAGCAGCCTCTTCTGAGTGAAAACGTAGAGTAGAATTGGAATTTTATTAGTCGTAAATCCTCCCTTTTTTGTTTTCATAGTTCTTTCCTTTTCATTTCAGTTATTCGGTTTTGGATAGTTATAAAATATGGATTTCCCTCTTTGCTTTTGATAAGAATAACTGTTTTTATTTGACCTGCATGATGTATTTTGAATACGAAAAGGCCTGTTTTATTTGTACTGGGAACAGAAAAAAAACAATTTTGAATGGATGAGAAAGGTAATCACTTAGAATTCTTTTTCGAGGGACCTCATATTGGATAGTTTTTTTTTTATTTTTAACTTTCTGTTCAAGTCAGTGGTCATGTCATTTCCATTTTTATTAATTTTATTTTCTTCAAATCAAGATACATCATAACTAAGTTCCTAAAGCTAAAAAATAATGGCTATATCTTCTTGACTAAGTCTCCTATTATGGTAGGTCCTTATTGTTCATGAATGTAAAATCTGGGTAAAGGATGATGAATGTATAGAAGGTCCTTCTTCAAGTATAATGTAAAGATGTTATCGTCATAGGCATGTTTGGTCCAATAGATTTTATCGTTTTTTAAAAATATATAAATAAAGACGATTTGCAATACCTTCAAAGGAAAGGACAATCATCTGAAGTAAGTCTTATTGACGATAAAGAAAACCAGGAAAAAGTTGAAAATTAATATAGTATAAACCACGTGTTGAAAGATAAAAGGATAAAAGGTGCATTTTTGGTGGTCCACAGAGCTCTAATATTTAAGGTGTAGAATTTGAGACTTTTGTTCCTAAACTTTTTTCTTTCTTTTTTTGCAAGCACGGAAAATTTTTAAAGATAGATAAGCTAGTTTGCTGCACAAAAGAACTGAGTAATATTAATTATCGTCCCCTTTTTCTTTTCTTTCCATACATTTTCCAGAGTAGAAAAGCTTGAAAAAATAACGCATAGAAAACATACTGTCCTCAACACCTGCAAAGTTATTCATTGCGTGATTGCCATTGGATTTAGCGGAAATATAAGATACAAAAAGAATACCGAACTGGATATTAGATATACACATCATACGAAAAAAAGCAAAGGCCTCTAGTTCATCTCATAGTTGAGGCAATGAGCCCACGGAACTCTCCCGCCCCTACCCACTCCAACCCACCCCCGGGAGAGTGTGATGCCAACCACACTATCACTTACGATCGTATTGGGTTACGTCATGTTTCGGTTGTAAAGCACGGCTTGTCTGTATGACTTCCTCGCCTCCAGCGACACGACGACGAAGGGGAGTCCATGGGAGGGAAGGGTTATGTGACCTCCTGGGGTTGGGGTAGAACAGGGAGAGGGGATGGGGGGGGGGGGAATGGGGGGGGGGGGGGGAAGGAGAGAGAGAGAGAGGGAGCGTTTTACTAGTATTTGCGTCTTGTTTTGAGGTTTCGTTGTACCAAGAGACATTAAAATATATGTTTGAATCTAATATCGCTGTGGTGTCCTATAGTGTTCGGTGTTTACATTTAAAGTTTTTATCTTTATTTGTTTATTTTTTTTGCCAAAATCATGTGTGCCTGTTAGCCTGCTTTATTTATTTGACATGAATGGTGGATATTAAGCGCTGTTTATATTTAGTATTTTTTATTTATTTACTTATACTATTTTGGCGTTATATTATTTCTTTTAATTTATTTATTCTATTTTATTTTTTTTTTTTTTTTTTTTGCCATTTCATGTTAGGTGGTGCCTGTTTAGTCTGCTTTATTTATTTGACATATATGGGTAGATATAGGCTCAATAATCGACTAGATCTGCCTTATGCTTGCAGATTCTACAAAAGAAATTGAGACAAAAGATAATAATTAACCTACACCATCTCTCATTCTGCAACAATGAAAGACTTGTATACGCCAACATTTCGTCCCAAATATATATAATTTACCGTCACAGATTCATCTCTGTTTGGTGTTAATTGGCAGAAGTCCTAATCCCTTTCACACTTTACAGCATTAAAGTTCCTCATTGGACGATTGTGGTTGCGTTCTTGGCTATCACTCTAGTAGTAGCCCGAGTTCGCTCCCCTGCTGTCACCTATGTTGAACCAGAGGAATCTATTTCTGCTGATTAGAAATTCATTCATCGATAAATGTGGTTGGGATCTCACAATACGCTGTAAGTCCTTTTGCTAATAACCAATTGGTTCCTAGCCACGTAAAATAATAAATCTAATCCTTCGGGCCAGCCCTAGGGGAGCTGTTAATCAGCTCAGCTATCTGGTTATACTAAGTATACGTCACTTTAACTTCACTGCATTCAAAGGCAGTGTCGATTCTTCTACGATGCACAGAAATCATGTCGGTTTCGAGAGACTAATGTCAGATCCAGTCTTTGAAATTATGACATTTGTAAATGAGACTGCGGTCTTTTCGATTCCACTGTCTCTTATGTAGAATCAAGCACTCGTTTGCAATGATGCACAAGTCACAGTATAATATCTTTAAGCGCGGATTATCTCCCTTTAATGATCAGGAAACCAAACAACATTTTTATTGCACTGACGTAGATAGAACTTGAAAATATTTGATCGCTGACGAGGCGGATTTTTATAAAGGAAAATAGTGAAATCACAGAAATATATACAATGTTTAGGCAATGGCGTAAGCATCTTTGCCAGAGCGTTTCTCTGCCAGGGAAGTTCTTGAGGATTAGCTTAAAAAAAAAAAAAAAAAAAAAAAAATATGATACAATGACCTACAAACTTCTCTAACAAAACTTTGTAAAGGAAAGAGAAGATGAAAGGAAACCTGATGGTGGCATGGTGGGTGGTGGGTGTCGGGGGAGGGGTGGGGTGAGGGAAGAAGCGGCAATAAAGCACCTCTTCTACCCGAAAAGATGATGGACTTTATATAGCATATATATATATAATATATATATATATATATATATATATATATATATATATATATATATATATATATATATATATATATATAATTCGAGCTACAAATGTTCCTTTAATATCTAATTCGCTCTACCTCGGAATTGATATATTTTTCATATATGTATTCATAACAAGGCTGCGTGGGTCAAATGCTCGAATCGGCTAGCATGGTGGGAGGGGGTTTAATATCGATTCTAATTACGAATACACTGAGATCGACGGTGATTTGTAATGGTCAGAAATCGATATAAACTTATAGCCTCTCTGATAGCAGATTCGGTAGCGTCACTGTCCGTTCCTGATTTCGTTCCCCGCTTCCAACTGGACGGTGGTTCGATCCCATGGTGGGACGAAATTATTATCAACTAAAAATTCCCCTTCGGTACATATATGAAAATATATCAATTCCGATGTAGAGCGAATTAGATATTAATGGACATTTGTAGCTCGAAGGATTTATATGAATCACGGTGATGTGATAAGTATTCATATAGATATATATCTATATATATATATATATATATATATATATACTATATATAGTATCTATATATATATATATATATATATATATATGGCTGCGTGAGTGTATGTGTGTATATATATGTGTGTGCAATATCAGCAAGATACGTGAATTTACGACTCTTAACCAGTTTATCAATATTCAGACAATGATAAGACTGAGCAAATTTAACTTTATGTAGAATCTTCACTTTATCATCTCCAACAGTATTTGACTTTTAAAAATAGCTTTCATCCACCGCTAATTCAGGCAACATTTATCATATATCATTGTGTATAATATCTTCAATAACGCATAAAGTACAAAACCGCCACAACAGTTTTTCATAAAATATTTACACCACGAAGACAAGATAGAAACTATAAAATATATACAAAATCGGGAATGCGATCCTAAAGCTTGATGCTCGACAATACCAATATCTCTCCATGTGAATAATAAAGTGACTTATGGTGTTCCTGATTTATGGTGCTTGTTGTATGATGCATGAGCTACCCTGGGCGCATAAATTAACTCAGTAAGTAGCTTTTGTGAACGCCTTTTACCCAACCTGAGCAAAGATCGAGTGTTATATATTATGTATGTATATGTATGCAAGTATGTATGGTAAAATCTCCCATTATTCAACTCAGCTATAATGTCTGATATAATTAACCAGCAAAGTTGGTATCAAGCTTGAGGAAGTTGGTTGGCCATAAATGAATATATGGAGCTTTATGTAATAATCTAATCTAAAATGAATGTCAGTAAAAGAAAGTTTATTATTGAGAATTTCATTTTAAAGTTTTAACAGTTTAAATTATTTACGCAAATTCCGTATCTGCTCTACCGATTAAAAACCTCATGGAAGTATCGTCCACATATTTATCCTCAATAACTCCCTCGGTGTCCTGAACGCTTATGTACTGTTTCCATCCATTTGGATTCAAAGTGAAACATGATGATATATCCAAAGTAAAGGTAATAGTATGTAATAAAGAAATTCATATTAGGCTATTTATTGTTTGTTTTTGTAGTATCTTGTTCATTATATATATATATATATATATATATATATATATATATATATATATATATATATATATATATATATTATATATGTATACAGGGTGTCCATAAAGTCCCAGTACCAGTACAGACAATAAATACTTTATGGACACTCTATATATATATATATATTATATATATATATATATATAATATAATATATATATATATATATATATATATATATATATATATATATAAATACTTTATGGACACTCTATATATATATTATATATATATATATATATATATATATATATATATATATATATATATCTATATATATATATATATATATATATATATATATATATATATATATATATATATATATATATATATATATATATATATATATATATAATATATATGTATGTATGTGTGTATGTATGATGTACACATGTATGCATGTATATCCAGTCACCTTTCGTTAGACTTAGAGTATCATACAAGTCTGAAAGACTAATCGCAGCCAGTACAGGACGTAAGTGTAAGAATTGTATTTTTATATAATGATTATAAAGATCGGCCTAAAAAGATCTGACCTTAGATAATTTGGTAATCATAAGTACGACATTTATTTCTTTACGTCTCTCTTCTCCACTCCAAGGCTTTCATACATTTTGTTTTCTCCATTATTCTCAAAGGCGAGACTACCTCTCCAATTAAGTGAGTCTGCCGTTACTTTCTTTTATTTTCTTCCACGGCCAGGCTCTCTTTTTAGCTTTCACGTAGACATCAACTTCTAAAGCAGAAAGTGCCGCAATGGGTCTACGATTATGCAATTGAAAGTAGGTACCTTTAAGTTCATCCTGGCATTTGATGTCACTCTTGGCCCCTGATACCGAATTTCATTATGTATATATATATATATATATATATATATATATATATATATATAATATATATATATATATATATATATATATATATATATATATCACATTCCATATATATCGTATGTGCACTCAATACTGATAAATAGCAGCAAACAGCATTACTAATGTTATCAATTAACGTGCACATACGGTTTGTCTGAGCTGCTTTGAGCTGCATTGATTAAGTAGAGAAATTATAAGGAAATTATATACCACATCAGTTAATAGGTCTACGGCCCAGCACTAGCTCCGTTTACGGGGGATAGGGAGGGGGATGCGGGAGGGGGAAGAGGCGGGGAGAGGAACGGGGAGGGGAGTAGGTAGAGGAAGGAGATGGGGGGGAGGTAGGGGGGGAATTGGGTACGAAGAATGTGAAGGTAAACTGCAACACTCATTATCGAAATGAAACCTAGGCCTAACGACTGACGAGAAAAAACCGTTACAACAAACCAGAGAAAGAATCATGAAAATTGCCGATCGATTTAGTTCCTGTGACCACAGAGAATCTTCAACTGCCCCACAAGATTTCTTTATAAGAGAAACAGCAATGAACTTTTGCAGGTAAAAGAACAGACGGCCAACAGCGGGCGTAGTTTCTTATCCAGTAAGGAATTGTACATCTCTCAAACCTTGTTGCTACTGTGCCGAATTGTACCCCCATAAATAACAGTTTATATTGGTAGTAGAGAGAGAGAGAGAGAGAGAGAGAGAGAGAGAGAGAGAGAAGTTTGATTCTTGAAACATCGACAGCAATTCTTGGTCTAACTTCTAATGAAAAACCAGATTTTATTTTATAATTTATATTTTTTTATTCTCAAATGGTAGTATACTGTACCACCTGTGTTAAGTTCCTCCCACCGACGTAAGGTATTAAGAAGCTATTGCTGTTGCTAATCTAAGAAAATAATAATAATAATAATAATATCCCTAAATAAGAAAAAAAAAAAAAAAAAAAAAACCCACTGACACCAATAAATGGATCTGTGGTTTAGCAACTGAGATAACATAATATGAACGATAATCAAGCTGTTTAACGAATGATAGAACCAACGATATGGAAATGTTAATTTATGATGTTAAAGGAAACATTAATTATACTACTAGTAAGGCACGTCAGGACTGCGTGCTACAGTATTAGGTGCTATTTTTCAACCCTTCCGTGCACTAACCTTGCATACGCGAGCCCGTAATTCACCACTTCGATGTGCACGATGAAGTCGCATGTGCGGCAGATAATTATTTAATTTTAAGTTATGGAGAAAATAATAATAATAATAATAATAATAATAATAATAATAATAATAATAATAATAATAAAACGCGTCATGACAGCCGTTGTACGTCACGAGATACTGCTTCTCCTCGTAGCATGGAGGAGGCGGGGCTTGTGACATACGCATGCGCCAAATATCTTTTTTTATTTTCTAAGTCAGTGTCATCGCGTGTCTTGATATGTCATGATTAATCGTCAGTGTTGCCTATTTACAATGCCCAATAGCGCCGTCATTTCGTATTCCAATTCGCCGATTTCTTCAGGTTTTGTTGCCATGTGTTAAATAACGTTTTGAAAATGCCATAGTGTGACAGAGCGCCTTTTTTTTTTTTTTTTTTTTTTTTTTTTATTAAGGGTAAAGGCCTTCGAAGGAGAGTGAGAATTTGGAGAAACCAGCACGTGATGGCGTCTTCCCTACAAAAAAAGTTCAGTTTACCGGACGTTACTGAGTTCCAGAAGCGTAATTTCATGCCTAGAAAGATCTAGGAAGTGACACTGATAGTGTGATAGCAGTGACGATTTGTTAACATCAAATGGAAATTGTTGATAGCAGGGGGGAGGAGATCGAAGTGATCCCCTCTGTTTTTTTCACATGTGAGCCGTTTGACGCAATTCCTTCCCCTTCGGTAATAACTGATCCTGGACCTGGCCCATCCTCCTCCTCCCGTATTGCATCTATTTTCAGATGTTTCTCGGGTGATAGTTGCATAGAGTTCCATGAACTCGCATTTACCAAGATGAAAGTGGGATCCTGCTGCCCTTGTAGTACTACGTACTACCTGCTTTTGTTGCATTGTCTAGTACCACAACTCGGGCCTCTCTGCTGCTAGCAGCCATGCTTTCGGTACCCAAAGACAAGACTCCAAAACGGAAGTTAAGGACCGTTGGCCTCATATCTCGTCTGTCTCTTGGAAGCACTGTGCGCACGTGCTAGAGGCAATGCAGCCTCGAGGCGTCAGGCGTCAAGATATATAATTGCATAAAAACCCAAAGCTTCCGTGATTATAATACGAAGCTAAACTGCTTTATGTAACTCGCCCAGCCACTACCACGATGCTTTCTCCAAGGTTCTGGTGAGGGAAGCAGCAGTAGGGGCATCAAGGAATGCTTCCTCCTCCTACCTCCTCCTCCTCCTCCTCATAACGACGCGAACTGCAAGGTCTTCGGACTAGAGTTGGTGAGTACCCAAGAGTGCTTTTCATATAATGTAGTATATATATTTATTAATTTTTATATAGTTCTTTGTACAGTGCATTATTTTCTGGTCTGGTATTTTTTATGTGATTATGCATGTTTTCATTAATTTTTGTTCTTTTGTGTATATGTTTTTTTGAAGAAATGCTTGAGACCAGGGTTGTCGGTGAGTACCCCAGATTATATTCCAATATGTATAGGCTATGTACTGTATTTATTGAGTTGTATATATAGTTTTGGTTTTTTGTACAGTGCATTATTTTCTGGTAGCTTTATGATTTGATGCATGTTTTCATTATTGTGATTTATGCATGGTTTTATTATTTTTAGCGCTTTTTGATGTAATATGTTTTTTGGAAATTTTGATATTACATTTGCATTTTGAAATTATTACTATTTATATCAGCATTTGTGAATTATACATACATATATATATAATATATATATATATATATATATATATATGTATATATATATATATATATATATATCTGTGTGTGTGTGTGTGTGTGCATGTGTGCGTGTGTGTGTGTGTGTACTTTTATTTATTTTTGCAAAATTATTAGACATTTTTCAATATGCGTAAGTTCTCCGTGGCGGCTAAGCGAATTAGTTGAATATGTACATACTTTAATTTATGGGGATGGGACTCGGTCATACTTAACATATATAGTTTTGAATTATCTTTCTGCAAAGAAATGTTAGATATCGCAATTTACTTTATCATTTGAGACGAAAATTATTGAAATTTTTCATTGTGTACATTTTTATATATCAATGTACCAATGTTTCAAAATTTTTTTGGTTTACTTTTTTTCTTGGGTGTATGTTGCGTCAAACCTAACACAAATAGTAATGAATTATGTACCATGAGGCACGTCAGTTATATTTATTTTTCACTGTGCAAATAAAATTAGATATCTCAATTTGCCTGTTTTTTGGTGATTTTCTGAAAAATGGTGACAAACAGGTGTCGACTACCGATAACTACGAGTACATTTCTTACGGATAATTAGCATTTGTTTCATTGCCCTTTGTTATATCATAACTAACACAAAAAGTAATGAAATACATATCGAGAGAAAGTCAATTTTCTTCAATTTTGTGCTGAATGAAAAAAATAAAGGTATCACTTTTTAGCGGATTTTTGGTGAATACAAAAATAATGTCTAAACATTTTTCAATTCGGCTAACTTCAATTGGTGACATGGATACTTTATTTTCTTTATGGCTTTTTTTTTAACATATAATAAATTACAACTCATTCCCTCTACATATAATAAATCACAATCATTCCCTCCACAATGAAAAGAAATTCACTATCGTCAATTTCATTAGACTTATTTTCTCTGAGCGGAAGAGGCAAAATAGCATATGACTCAAAATTAGACCTGTAAAGTGAGACAGCTGTGAGTGAGCGCCTCAGTGGCGTGGTCGGTATGGTGTTGGCTTGCGTTGGTTTCCTCGAGTTCGATTCTTGGGCATTCCATTAAGGAGTGAGAAATGTGTATATTTGGTGATGGAAATTCACTCTCGACGTGGTTCGAAAGTCACGGAAAGTCACGTAAAGCCGTTGGTCCCGTTGCTGGTTCCATGCAACGTAAAAACACTATACAAACAAAACAAACAATTAGGCATTAGCTAGATATGAAGAGCAAGATTGTTGGTGAGTCCCCCAGATTGCATTTCATATACTATGTACTATATTTATTGAGTTGTTTATAGTTTTTTGTACATTGCATTATTTTCTGGTATTTCTATGTAATTTATGCATGTCTTCATTGTTATTATTATTATTATATTTTTTTTTTTGCGTTTTTTAGTTTAATATGTTTTTTGGAGAAAATGTTGACGATTATTGACAATAATATTGCGTACTTTGCATTTTCAAAATTACTACTATTTTTCAACAATTATAAATTATTTATTTTTTTATTTATTTATTTATTTATTATTTATTTAGTTTTTGCAAATGTATTGTACATTTTACAATACCCATAATTTCTCCGTGGCGGTTAAGCGAATTAATTTACTATATACTTTAATTTGTGTGGATGGGACTCAGTCATACTTAACATTATAGCTATGAATTATATATCTATTTACCATTCAAGTAACTTGAAATTTTACTTTACTTTTAAGTTCTGCCGGACTACTTGCGAGTTTTTGTGGGGGGGTGGTGTTTGCGGGAGGGGGGGAGGGGGGGGGGCGGCGGAGGGGTGGGAATTGTGTCATACCAAGAACATAAGGG
>NC_087201.1:11832341-11842341 GCF_015104395.2 Macrobrachium nipponense
AAGCAACTTCGGAATTGATTGTGTTATATTCTCCTGGAAACTGGCAGTTCATAGCACCCTCATCCCTCAAAGGGATGAAGGGATTACAATCGAAGATTACAACCAAGGTGGAGAGAGAGAGAGAGAGAGAGAGAGAGAGAGAGGATGTGAGAGAGAGAGAGAGAGAGCGTGCAGGGGCTGAGGATTACAACAGCACTAGTCTCTGGACAGGATAAGTTTGGTTTAATCCATATCTGGTATTGCTTTTCTCTGAACTTTACTCTTTTTACGTCTATAATAAACAGAAAAAATAATTGCCAAGAAATAATTTTGTAATACGACAAATTTTTCATCTGGATAATGGAATCGTCGTGATCATTGCCCAAGCGACCTCAAAACAGGAAACATTTTTTGTCTTATAAAGCTGGAGAGAAAATGATGGCCTGGATCATTGAATCAAATGGATTTCCTACGTGACTTAAATATCTTTTTTTTTTTTATAAAACTATAAAAATATATTATATACCCGGTTAACAGCTTTGATTATAGTACTTGAGTCTGCAAATGAGATTATCTAGGGATATATTCCGAGTAGGTACCAAAGCATTATATATATATATATATATATATATATATATATAATATATATATATATATATATATATATATATATATATATATATCAGTTGTATAATATTGTCTTGATAAATAGGGTGGGTTCCATAATCTTGATATGATCAGAAAAACTATTTGATTGAATTCTAAATAACACCTGAGTTATTTTTTTTAGGGATATAGGTTAATATTTTCGTCTGTAAATCTGCACTAGAAAAAATATTCTGAGTGACCTACGTAAATAATTTGAGGTCTTGCTGTTGTGACAAAATAAATATTTTATCTGTACCATGACACTGCAAAGACAGCAATCCTGGCTGACCTCTGGGAAAGCTCCCAGAATTTGATGGAACAGAAACAGGAATTTGGATAAAAGATATTCTGATTTACTTCTTGAACCCCCCTATATTAGAGGAGCAGGAGAGATCTTTCTCTGTAAAATGGTATTGGAGAGAATATATATTATCTGTTCCCTCTCTGCAAGGAGTTTCACTTTTTCTCGTAAGGTTATAGCATCGGCTCCTAGTTTCATATTTGAGGACGCCTCATTTCCTGTTTAGCTGCATATATCAAAGTCCTCTTGACTCTTGATTAAAGGTAGCTTGTACGTATATCCATATTTCCTTTTTTGCTTAAAAAGGGCTCATGATTTTGCCATCTAAGTATTAAATACTAATTATATATAGGGCTAAATCATTCCTAGGCCTTTATTACCGGATTTCCAGCTCTTGCAATGAGTGAATGAGACTACTGATCGATTGCAGGACCTTCACGCATCTCAAGAACTGTCATACAAGATAGAATCAAGGCGCTGATTTTCTTGTTTATTTCTGGGATGCTCCTCTAGAGAAGTCTGTCTGTCTCTTCCACTGCAGTTATAGACATGTTAATGAATACAAACAAGCGATAAAAGATGAGAGATTGTTTCTGTATTTCCAGTTATGTAACAGTAAAAACGTCCTCCTCTAAATAGGCATAATTTTTTCGTTACAGCCGGAAGATCCCTACTCCACCACGACGATGGTGTAGCAAGCAGATCTGAATTTTATATGTCCAAGGAAAAAATACGGCAGCCTTTCAATGTTAACTAATATTACCACGTTCGACATATGCACCTAAACGATCTGACAACACTGAGCTCTATTTCAACTTAAGAGTCAACTTACAGGAGCCGTGCTGACATGCATAGCGATAATTTTTTTAATACTGCTTCGTTTAACCTTACATATTTCACGCTACGTTAGAGAACTTCTTTTTCAGTGTAAGCTAATGAGTTGTAATTTATTATATGTTAAAAAAAGTCCATAAAACCAAAATAGAGCACCCCTATCACGAGTTAAAGTTAGCCGAATTGAAAAATGTTTTGTCATTTTTGTATTCATGAAAACACTCTTAACAGACAACCATTTTTTTTATTCAGCACAAAGTTTAAGAAAATTGCCTTTCTCTGATATATAATTCATTACTTTTTGTGTTAGTTATGATATAAGAAAGGGCAATGAAACAATTACAAAATGATTTGCGCACGAGTTGTACTCGTAGGCTATCGGTTGTTTTTTAGCGACAACTGTTTGTTGATATTTTTCAGAAAATGACCAAAAATAGCCCTATTGAGATATCTGATTTTTATTTGATACGGTGAAAAATAAATATAACTTAGGTTTATTATGGTCCATATTTCATTACTATTTGTGTTGTTTGATGCAGCATACCCCCAATAAAAAAAATTAAAAAAAAGTAAACATAACCAAAAAATTATGTTTTAAATTGGTACATTGAAATATCTCATTTTTATGTGCACACTGAGAAATCTCAATCATTTTCGTTTCCAATGATGTATAATTCTTTCCCTTATGTTCTTGGTATGACACAATTCCCCCCCCCCCCCCCCCCCCCCCCCCCCCCCACCCCACCCCTCCCGCAAACACCCACCAAAAATAAAAAAATAACTCGCGAGGGCAGTCCAGCAGAACTTAGAAGTAAAGAAAAATTTCAAGTTACTTGAATGTTAAAAACATATAATTCATAGCTATATATGTTAAGTATGACTAAGTCCCATCCACATTAAAGTATATGTAAATTACGTCACTTAGCCCCCACGGAGAAATTATGGGTATTGTAAAATATCTAATATATTTGCAAAAAATAAGTAAATAATAAATAAGTAAAATATAATAAAATAAAATAAAATTAAACAAATATATAATTTATAAATGTTGAAAAATAGTAGTAATTTTGAAAATGCAAAGTACGCAATATTATTGTCAATAATCGTAAACATTTTTCTCAAAAAACATAATTAAATAACGCAAAACAAAAATAAGAAAAATAATAATAACAATGAGGACATGCATAAATATTCATAAAAAAATACCAGAAAACCCATAATGCAATGTACAAAAAACTATAAACAAACTCAATAAATATAGTACATAGTATATGAAATGCAATCTAGGGGGACTCAACCAACAATCCTGGTCTTCATATCTAGCTAATGCCTATTGGTTGTTTTGTTTGTATGGTGTTTTTTACGTTGCATGGAACCAACAACGGGACCAACGGCTTTACGTGACTTTCCGTGACTTTCGAACCACGTCGAGAGTGAATTTCCATCACCAAATATACACATTTCTCACTCCTTAATGGAATGCCCAAGAATCGAACTCGAGGCAACCGAACGGGGGCAAGCCGCCAACACCATACCCACCACGCCACTGAGGCGCTCACTCACAGCTGTCTCACTTTACAGGTCTAATTTTGAGTCATATGCTATTTTTGCCTCTTCCGCTCAGAGAAAATAAGTCTAATGAAATTGACGATAGTGAATTTCTTTTCATTGTAGAGGGGTTGAGTTGTAATTTATTATATGTTAAAAAAAAGCTATAAAAGGAAAAAAAAGCATCCATGTCACCAATTGAAGTTAGCCGAATTGAAAAATGTTTAGACATTATTTCTAAATTCACCAAAAACCGCTAAAACGTTAACCTTATTTTTTATATTCAGCACAAAATTGAAGAAAATAGCCTTTCTCTTGATATAAAATTCTTTACTTTTTGTGTTCGTTATGATATAAGAAAGGGCTATGAAAAAATTGTAAAATATAGCACGAGTTGTAAGCTATCGTAAGCAACGCCTGTTTGTTACAATTTTCCGGAAAATCACCAAAAATAGGCAAATCGAGATATCTAATTTTTCTTTGCATGGTGAAAAATAAATATAACGGACGTTCCTAATGTTACTACTTCAGTACTATTTGTGTTGTTTGACGTAGCATAAGCCCCCCCCCCCCCGCCCCCCCCCACAAAAAAAAGGAAATATAACCCCAAAAAACCCAAAAAAATTTTAAACCGGTACATTGAAATATCTCATTTGTATGTGCAGACTGAGAAATTTCAATTATTTTCGTTTCAAATGGTATATAATTCTTTACTTTACGCGTTTGGTATGACACAAGCCCTTCCCCCCAAAAAAAATTAAAAAAAAATACTCGCGAGGACAGTCCGGCAGAACTTCGCAATACAGAACAGGTACTTGAATGTTAAAATTTGTCAAAAAAAAAGTGAATTGTAACATCTAATATTTCTTTGCAGAAAGATAATTCAAAATAATTTACAAAAGATATATAACTTCATAACTATATATGTTAAGTGTGACTGAGTCCTTCCCCACAAATTAAGTACGTATATACTACTATTCAACTAATTCGCTTAGCCGCCACGAGAACGTACGCATATTGTGAAAATGTTTAATAAATTTGCAAAAATAAATAAATTCGTAAATGCTGATATACTAATAATTTTCAAAATGCAAATGCAATCATTAATTTGGGTCAATAATCGTAAACTTCTGCCTAACCTTGTTCTCCAAAACATTACACTCAAAAGCACAAAAAATTAATGAAACCATACATAGCTAAATCACATAATAAAAACATGCATAAATCACATAAAAACAGGCATAAAGCACATAAAAAATACCAGAAAATAATGCACTGTGCAAAAAAAAAAAACTATATACAACTCAATAAATATACTACATAGCCTAGCCTTATATGGAATGCAATCTGGGGGTACTCACCAACATCCCTGGTCTCATACATAAACATTTTATTTCAAAAAGCAATAATTACACACAAAAGAAAAAAATTATGAAAACATGCATACTCACATAAAAAAAATACCCAGAAAATAAGGCACTGTACAAAGATCTATATATTAATAATATCCTACATAATGAAAAGCACTCTAGGGTACTCACCAACAATCTTGGTTTCATAACTAGCAAGTGCCTCCTTCTCTAAGACCTTGCAGTTCGCGTCGTAGACTAGGAGGAGGAGGAGGAGGAGGAGGAGAGCCATTCCTGATGCTCCACTGATGCTTCCCTCGTAGAAAACGCAGTGTAGTTGCACGAGTTATAATCAAGGAAGCTTTGGGTTTTTATGCAATTATATATTCTTAACGCCTGATGCCTCGAGGCTGCATTGCCTCTAGCCCGTGCGCGCAGTGCCTCCACGAGACAGACGAGATATGAGGCCTCCGTTATGGAGTCTTGTCTTTGGGTGCCGAAAGCATGGCTGCTGGGAGCAAGAAAGGCCCGAGTTGTGGTACTACGGGTGGACACTGCAGCAAAAGCAGTTAGTACGTAGTACTACAAGGGCAGCAGGATCCCACTTTCATCTTGGTAAATGCGAGTTCATGGAACTCTATGCAACTATCACCGGAGAAACATCTGTAAATAGATGCAATACGAGGGGAGGAGGAGGATAGGCGAGGTCCAGGATCAGTTATACCGAAGGGGAAGGAATTGCGTCTACGGCTCACATGTGAAAAACAGAGGGGATCACTTCGATCTCCTCCCCCCTGCTATCAACGATTTCCATTTAATGTAACAAATCGTCACTGCTATCACACTATCAGTGTCACTTCCTAGATCTTTCTAGGCATGAAATTACGCTTCTGGAACTCAGTAACGTCCGGTAAACTGAACTTTTTTTGTAGGGAAAACGCCATCACATGCTGGTTTCTCCAAATTCTCACTCTCCTACGAAGGCCTTTACCCTTAATAAAAAAAAAAAAAAAAGGCGCTCTGTCACACTATGGCATTTTCAAAACGTTATTTAACACATTGGCAACAAAACCTGAAGAAATCGGCGAATTGGAATACGAAATGACGGCGTTATGGGCTTTTAAATAGTAATCATGTCATATCAAGACACGCGGTGACCACTGACTTAGAAAATAAAAAAAGATATTTGGCGCATGCGTATGTCACAAGCCCCGCCTCCTCCATGCTACGAGGAGAAGCAGTATCTCGTGACGTAAAACGGCTGTCATGACGCGTTTTATTATTATTATTATTATTATTATTATTATTATTATTATTATTATTATTATTATTATTATTTTATTTTCTATAACTTAAAATTAAATAATTATCTGCCGTACGTGCGACTTCATCGTGCACATCGAAGTGGTGATGTACGGGCTCGCGTATGCAAGGTTAGTGCACGGAAGGGTGAAACATAGCACCTAATACTGTAGCACGCAGTCCTGACGTGCCTTACGTAGTAGTATAATTAATGTTCCTTTAACATCATAAATAACATTTCCATATCGTTGGTTCTATCATTCGTTAAACAGCTTGATTATCGTTCATATTATTTGTTATCTCAGTTGCTAAAACCACGGACCCATTTATTGGTGTCAGTGTTTTTTTTGTTTTTTTTATTTCGGGATATTATTATTATTGTTTATTTTCTTAGATTAGCAACAGCAATAGCTTCTTAATACCTGACATCGGCGGGAGGAACTTGACACAGGTGGTACAGTATACTACCATTTGAGAATAAAAAAAATATATAAATTATACAATCTGGTTTCATTAGAAGTTAGACCAAGAATGCTGTCGATGTTTCAAGAATCAAACTTCTCTCTCTCTCTCTCTCTCTCTCTCTCTCTCTCTTGTCTGCATCTACCATATATTTAAATTGTTATTTTATGGGGGTACAATTCGGCACAGTAGCAACAAGGTTTGAGAGATGTAAAATTCCTTACTGGATAAGAAACTACGCCCTCTGTTGGCCGTCTGTTTATTTTACCTGCAAAAGTTCATTGCTGTTTCCCTTATAAAGAAGTCTTGTTGGGGCAGTTGAAGATTCTCTGTGGTCACAGGGACTAAATCGATTGGCAATTTTCATGTTTCTTTCTCTTGGTTTGTTGTAACGGTTTCTCGTCAGTCGTTAGGCCTAGGTTTCATTTCGATAATGAGTGTTGCAGTTTACCTTCACATTCTTCGTACCCAATTCCCCCTACCTCCCCACCCCCATCTTCCTTCCTCTTCGTTCTCCCCTCCCCGTTCCTCTCCCTACCATCTCCCCCGCCTCTTCCCCCTCCCACATCCCCCTCCCTATCCCCCATAAACGGAGCTAGTGCTGGCGTAGACCTATTAACTGATGTGGTATATAATTTCCTTATAATTTCTCGTACTTAATCAATGCAGCTCAGAAAAACCGTATGTGCACGTTAATTGATATCATTAATAATGCTGTTGCTGCTATTTTTATCATTATTGAGTGCACATACGATTATATATATATATATATATATATATATATATATATATATATATATATATATATATATATAGCTTGATGATAAATAAACAGTGCCAAGACCAGGAAGAACATTCTTTATTAAACGAGCTTTCGAGGTTTAAAACCTCATCTTCAGGCTGAAAAAATGACAAGGATGAGAAATCGCTAAAAATTACATTGAAATGAATTGTCTTATCAAAAAGCTTCAGTAAAAACATAAAATAAAACGAACATCACATACAAACTAAAAATTACGAAAAAACTAAAACAAAACGCAAAACATACAAAAACAGAAATAAAAATGAAAATAATATGAAACGTAAACAAACTACACTCATATTGTTTTCATTTTTATTTCTGTTTTTGTATGTTTTGCGTTTTGTTTTAGTTTTTTCGTAATTTTTAGTTTGTATGTGATGTTCGTTTATTTTATGTTTTTACTGAAGCTTTTGATAAGACAATTCATTTCAATAATAATTTTTTAGCGATTTCTCATCCTTGTCATTTTTTCAGCCTGAAGATGAGGTTTTAAACCTCGAAAGCTCGTTTAATAAAGAATGTTCTTCCTGGTCTTGGCACTGTTATTTATCATCAAGCTAAGATTTTCCAAGTAGCCGCCCAATTACTGAGACTATTTTGAGACGTTATGGCCGCTCTACGCTACAGTTGTTTAGACGGACTGAGAAGGTACGCTATAGATCCAAGAAGATTGAGGAGGACATACGATTTCTGAACACTTGCAAGGGTTTCCGTGTTATTCCTAATTTCATTAAATTTAAGGTTTATTCCAGAGATTTCGTAACACGAGTACATATCTCTCTTGGCAGTTTAAATTATTAGACTTTGAGGTTAAAGCGCAAAAACGTAAGAAAGAGGTAATTTTTACTGAAGTGTCTTCATTAAATAGGGATTTAAGGAATAATCTTTCTTTCTGAACTACAATTTGCCTGTCTTCTATTTTGGATTCCAATGTTGATAAGAAATTGACAGATGTTAGGCTCACATACAGCAGAAAGTTTGAGAAATCTAGGTGTGGACGTTAGTAAGAAAATAGATAGTAGTAAAGTAATTTTTAATCTTTCTAACAGAAATTTAACAAAAGAGGAAAAGGATGTTCTTTCTCTTGGTCTTGAGTTTGCCTTGACTCCCATGAAATTCAATTTCTTAAGTACTTTTTAAGTTTTGAAAAACTGTGTTCAACTTTAAGAAACTGTAATTGCAAATGAGACCTTTCAAAATTTTTAATCGTAGAAAGGAGGGTGACAATCAGTTAAATAAAGACAGAATCAATATTTTACGTAATCTTAAGAACGATGATAGTATTGTTATTACAAAGCCAGATAAAGGTAGGGGTGTTGTAATTGATGAATAGGTCTGATTATTTAGATAAAATGAATGAAATACTCTCTGACAATACAAAATTTAGGTTGTTAAATGTAGATATTGCGAGTCACATTTTGAAATTAGAAGACAAAGAAGTTTGAGGGATAAGATTGGGGAAGTTACTTATAGTAATTTATTTGCTTCAGGGTCAAAGCCCGGTTACATGTATGGTCTACCTAAGGTTCATAAAATAGGAAACCCTTGAGACCCATTATCCTCAATTGGCACTTTTAGCTATTACTTGTCAAAGTTTCTGGTTCCAATTTTAAAACCTCTAACTTTTAGTGAGTTTAATGTCCCAAATTCTTCCAAGTTTATCAAAGAATTGTGTTCTTGTAATGGCTAGAGTTTTGATATAACCTCTCTTTTCACGAATATCCCATTAAAAGAAACTACTGACATTATTCTTAATAATATATGTGAAAACCACATAACAACTTTTGGACTTAGTAAAGTAGATTTGCGAAAATTATTACAATTGGCTACAACTGATGGCATTTTTACTTTTGATGGTAAATTATATAATCAAATAGATGGAGTTGCTATGGAAAATTCCCTTGGACCTGTCTATGCAGATTGTTTCATGGGTTATTGTGAAAAGATTTGGATGTCTGAATGCCCTGTTGCTTTCAACCCTGTATTATCGTAGGTACGTGGATGACGCTTTCCTTGTGTTTAAGAACGTTCACGCTGGATTTATTTTTGAATATTTTAATTCTCTGTCATCCTAATATTACTTTTACTTGTGAGACAGAACAGGATAATATGTTGTCATTTTTAGATGTTCAGGTACACAGAAATAGAGGTAAATTTGAGACTTCCGTTTATAGGAAAAGTACTTTTACTGGCTTGGGATTGAATTATCTTAGTTTTTCACCAAAGTTGTTTAAAATTAATTCAATACGTACTATGATAAATAGAGCTTACAATGTCTGTTTGTGATTTTAATTTATTCATCAAGACATGGTCTTCCTCCAGAATTATTTTTCCGAAAATTCTTATCCCGTATTTGTCTTTTACAAAGTTCTGAAAAATTTTCTATGAGAAATTTTGTCCCAGACCGGTGTACAGTACTGCTAGTAAAGATGTAAAATATATTAAATTGCCTTTCCTTGGTCATAGTAGCTACATTAGTACGAAAAAAAAAGTTACAAGAAATACTTAAGCACAGTTTTCCTCAAGTTAGTTTCAGATTTGTTTTTACTACTTTTACTGTAGGATCACTTTGAGGGAGAAGCCTGCTCTTCCTGTGGACCTTAATTCGAGTGTCGTTTACTTGTTTACCTGTTCGCAGTGTGGTCTGCGATTAGTGGGATCCAGTTCCCGCTGGCTTAGACACAGAATTTTGGGAACACAGAGGTCTTCCGTTAGAACTAGGTTTCCTCTTTCTAAACCACCTTTTTTCTGCCATAAGGGAACACAGTTTAGCAC
>NC_087201.1:11847341-11869841 GCF_015104395.2 Macrobrachium nipponense
GCATATTACTTTATGTTGAACAGGTCAAGTCTAAATTCAAGTAAGTTGCACAAATTCCCAATTAAAGTATAAAATCTGATGTTCTGCGCTGCACGCAGAAGAAAATAATTATAGGCTTAGTAAAAAATCATTTTCAGTGTATTGCATTGTAACATCATAATGCTATCATTGGGAAAGCAATGTCCTATTTTCCCAGGATTCCTCAGCTGTCTATAGTGTATCCTCACCCATTTCAGAGTAACACGTGCCCTCTTTCGCGTATGTTTCAGTAAAATTGTTAAAATATATCAGAATAATTGGCTTGGCCAGAAAGTTATAAATAAAACAATGAAGTTACTTCAGTTCTCCTTGATATCAATAATTTGGAAACGAAATTCATTATGCACCATTCAGTCCTTTGAAAAACTTCATGATATAAGATGTTTTACTCTTTGAACATTCATAAAACTATCATTAAAAACATTGTCTCCCTACACCTTTGAGAAACAAAATGTTCATTTAGTTTTAAACCAATATCCAATGAATATATCGTTCAAGCTTTACTAACTATTGGAAAAAATCATTCCCTTTTTATTCAGAATGCAACAGTCAAATTTTACATTAAGGCGACAATCATGAATTTGAACGGTTAAATGTCAAAGGGTAAATAATAGATAAGCTGCTTAATAAGTAATGAAGGTTATAGTACAGAAAATCTTAGAAAAATTAACAGTAACGGGTTTCTACCAACGTTTCATTGAATAATTGTTGTTCAAGAAAATAACTAGTTGTAGCCAAAGAGAAAGTTAGAAATTAAAATGCCAAATATGACTGTATGTAAAGAGAGAATTATTTCATTCACATATAGTAGAACCATTTTTTTGTGATGTAAACCTATGCACTGCTGTTTGTTTCTTTGGTAGACACTGTATTGTAACTAAACAAATTGTTTTGGTTCAGCATTTTATAAATCTTATAACTTGTATTACGAGTAAGTATTATTTGGTGTACACTAATTAGTGTAGACAAGAAATAAGTAAATTGATAACTAGCAGACCAAAAATTATATAGTTTGGCGAGGGTTTGTTTATATTTCTTTCGTCTGGCAGCGTAGTCAGTGCTAGCAGCTCGGACCACCCTTGCTTACGTCACAAAACATCGAACAGGACTTCTATCTCGGTTGTCTTGGCTGTATCCGTCCATTCGGATTTAAAGTGAAACAATTATATATCCAAATTAAAGGTAATAGTTTGTAATAAAGAAGTTCATATTAGCCTATTTATTGTTCATTTTATTAGTAGCTTGTTTATTATAGCAGAATTCTTAAGTAATCTGTCTTTCAGGTGGACAGACTGTTCGGTATGATCAACTGGAGCTACTTGATAATTTCATGTAGTTTTGTACAGATGATTTAGTTTCAATGTATATATAATATAATATGGATATGAATATATATATATATATATATATATATATATATATATAGATATTAGTTACTTATTGATATATATATGTATATTATATATACTGATATATATATATAATATATATATAGATATGATATATATAGTATATATATATATATATATATATATATATATATCGGAATTGAAGCTCTCATTATCACGTGAAGTAGAACCATGACCCATGTCGATGACAAGGTGAAGGACAATCCTTTATTCCCATTATATGCACTTTTATTGTAGTCGCGACGTTTCAAGACATAAAAGTCCTATTTTCAAGCTAAAGAAAGATAAAACAAAAGTTAAAATGACAAACTCGGATACAAATTAAAAGTTTAAAAAGTTGTACAAATATATAAAAAAACAAGCACAAGAGTAGGGAGAATTGTTATTACCATGAGGTGCTGAAAGCACAGGACCAAGTTGACAACTGACAATTAGGGCCGGGTCAATTTCGACTTGAACTCACGTGAGATACAGATGTTGAGAAGACCGGGCGCTTAACTGCGGAACGAGTTGTTTAATGAAAAGTGATTCTAAAATAGTTAAATGCTGTTCGTTAGGGGGATTGGCCTATAATTTTAAAATCTCGTAATTCATGCCATGTTTACATTTCTTTGCATGTTCACGTATACATGAAAACTCAGGATTAGTTAATTTGACACCTGTTCTGTAACTAACGCCTCGATGAGCGTCTAATCTCACTTTGAGTAACCTCCGTGTGGAGCCGACTCACTTCCCTAGATTACATCTAGGGCAATTAATAGATATAAGACTCCTGAGGTCATCATGGATCGAGTTTCTCCTTGTGTTTATATAAATATATAATATCCAATTGGGTTGCAAGGTATTAGTCTTAATTCAATTGCAGGAAAAAAGTTTCGATTAACTGTTTCAATTCACCGTAGAATTTTTTGTTATGAATAAATGGGACACTTGCATATAATCGTAATTTTGGCACTGTTGGTATTTAATTTAGGATGGAAGATATTGTTCAAGAATTTGTACAGGTGTTTATAGAAAAGTTTCGATGGAAAGCAATTGGTCAGTAAAATATTGTTGGAGATAGGTTATTTCATTGTAAAAATGATTCTCGTTTAGACGTTTATGTTAAAAGCACCATGAAGTGTGTTGACATGGAATTTAGGTTAAAATTATAAAAAACAGTTTCCTATAAGAATTCGATCCCCAGGCCGGTAAACGTTTCCTTTCTAAAAAGCGTGCTGGTAAAATGATCATCATTTCAAAAAACTGTTACATCCAAAAATTGGCAGCTTAGTTTCCTTTTCATATTCAATTGTGAAATTAATATTAGGATGTATTCCATTGGCATAATCAAGAAATTTGTCAACCTGATCTTTATCTCTGAACAGTAAGAAGGTATCATCCACATACCTATTATAAAATAATGCATGGTAGGCCAAAGGGCAGTTGCCAGTATACGTTCCTCCAGGGAGCACATAAAATGTTTGCAAAAGGTGGGACCCAAAGGGGATCCCATCGCCATACCATCAACCTGAATGTAGGATTTACCGATAAAAACAAAGGCTATGTCCTGCGCAGCGAGCTTGAGCAATTTTTTAAAATCCGCAAGGTTAAAATGATTAAAAGTGGCATCTGGGTCAGTAAAAATATATGGCTAACAATAATACCAATGGTTTCTTTACCGGTACATTAGTAAAAACACTACACATCCATGCTAACCATAAATAATTCTGAATCCTGTGGTAAATTTTTTTTCTTTAAATTTTCTGAATTCTTACAACCGTAGATATTGGTAGTTAGAGGCGCTAGGAGAGGCACAAGAAATTTGGCAATTTTGTAATTAGAAGTAGTATAGGAGGTGAAGATGGGCTTCATTGGTATACCTTCATTATGGATTTTAGGTACCCGAACATCACCCTGTATGAGGCACCTGTACTATATAATGAAGTACAAGTATATATTTTCAGTGATGATTTTCGAGTCTTTAAGGTATTTCAAAAAACGGTTAATTCGGTCTTCTATCTTAAAGATAGCGAGTATTGAGGATTTTTATATGTCTTGAAACGTCGCGTCTACAATAAAAGTACATATAATGGGAATAAAGGAGTGTCCTTCACCTTGCATCGACATTAATAACTATCTATAAATATATATATATATATATATATATATATATATATATATATATATATATACATTTCTCGCCCTTATGTGTCTAATATTACCTTATGGCAATTTTAATATAAAACTAGATTTTAGATATATAGCGTGAGTTACTTTTTTTACCTCTCTTCATTTATTTATGCAACGTAAAATAAAATAAAAAAAATCAAAGCAATCCTTTTTAGGGAGGTAGTATTTTTTCAGCGTTTTGACTCCTGAAACTATTTAATGCTTCATATGTCTGCAAAGCAGGTTTATTCAGCTGACGACTGAACCGAGGAAACGACTTAGTGGAGAGCCTCTTGCTCTGCCTCATTCATGCCTGGGGATAATTCTGCGAGGGTTACAAATGGCAACAGAGGAATATTTCCATTACCTTATATACCAAGTGTGTGTATTGCTCACACGTACACGTATAGGTAAGAGTATAAGCATAAATATCATAAGAAATGTTAATAAAAACTGATGTATTTTGCTTAAAAATATATTGATTTAGAAATAGTCTTATAATTTTGCTAATATTTTCCGTAACTTTTTTTTCTTATTTACGCGAATTATCTTGTATGCGTTTATAAAACATCTATATTAAGGAAACCCGTAGCATAAAAAGAGAGAAAAACTACTAGAAAACGATGTTCTGATTCAACAGTCTTTATTTACATCTCTCTAGAGGTCTTAATTAATGTTTCGTTAGATCTCCTTGAACTAGAGGTAAACTTGTCTACAGATTTCCTCTTCATCTCCTATTTCCTCTCCGATAACCTAAGCCTCTCTTAGTAGGTTCTTCTCCTCTTCATGTTCAGTATTCTGCTCTCGAGATCTCCCCCCCCCCTCCCCCCTTATGAACCGATTTACATTCGCATCGGTTCCTGAACCGTTCATCGCGGCCATTAGGATTCGTTAGGGACATTCGTCACCTCTTAGAACTTTCGGCCTCTTCCGCCTTTTTGCCTCCACACTTTCTGAGTCAGGAGGAGAGAGAAGTGAGAAGTTCTGGAAATAATCAGAAGAAAGAGAGAGAGAGAGAGAGAGAGTATTAAGATGGAGGTGTAGGGAAGGTTTATAAAATTTCAATTTTAGCAAGTAAAGGAAAGATATTGGGAGCTTCGAATATTAATCATTCTCGGTTTTAGACTTGTTAGGATTCGCACACGCAGCACACACATATATATATATATAAAGAGAGAGAGAGAGAGAGAGAGAGAGAGAGAGAGAGAGAGAGAGAGAGAGAGAGAGTAAAAATAAAAATCAAATACTGCCACGAACCGCATCGAAAGTTTGCCAACGTAGAAATAAAAAGACCATAATTTTCTTAGATTCTAAATTATTTCTAAAAAATTAAGTTTTTTCTATGAGAAAATATGCCTGAAAATAAAAATTTATCAGCCACTCATTTAAAATAAGATGAATAAAAAAAGGCAGCGAAAAATTTATGGTACCATTGGCGCTTTGAAAAACTTTAGGGGGTCTTTTTAGACCTTTTTTTGTAAATAATTTAATTTGTGCAATTTTTTTATGAAAGCATAAGTGATGAGTGCAGAAAGGAAGCTATGGGTAATGTATCAGAAACAACCGTGTTTTCGCTTACTCGGAGAGTTAGCCTACATACTACTTTGTTGTTGTTGTTGTTGCAATTGCTATTGTTGTCCTTATTGGGAGGTTATGAAAACCCCATGGAAAAGCCTAAAAAGGTCTGGAAAAGGTGTTTTGTGCTGAGTTAAAGATACAGGAATTTTAGGAAAGGAAATATATAGAAACTTCAAACCTAGACAGTATATATTCATAAGCGTGCACATATAACACCAGAAGCAATATTGATTGAAAACTGACGCATACAAATATTCTTATTGTATTTGTCAGCATCATAAATCATTTTTCTCAATTTTGTTCAATTATTTTCATATTAATTTTAATACTATTTTTCCGCGAAATATGATGCTTCTCATGCACTCATATCCGCTGAATCAGGAAGGAAATCCTGTTCGCAGAATTAATACAGTATCATCTTCTTTAAGTAGCTTCGTAGATAGTTCATCATTAAACGATGCGATCTCTACGCCCACAATTATCACGGGCTCAATCTCGCATTTTTTTTTTTTTTTTTCAATATCTGGACTAGCTACAGGATCCGTCCCACCATAGACTTCCCTCCTATCGATCCCTCCAATATTTCTGAATTATTTTCGTTTTTCTTCAGACTATAATTACGTCTTCGAACTTCGGCCTGGGGTGAGCTACAACAGAGAAAGAAACTAGACACAATGAGAGCGCCAGCTCCTAGATTGTGCTAGTTTCTAGAGTGACTCTCGAGTTATGGCAGATCCCATAACGCTCGAATATAACGATAAGTGAAGTTTTGGTCCTGAAAAAATTCAAGAAATACGGTTCGCTATCGCTTTCTCTTTGTTCTATCCCGTCTTAAAACCTTGTAACGAATTCCATCCTAAGTCGGTATGAATGTAAAACTTTATCATCCTTTTTAGAAGATGACTCCTCTCTCTCTCTCTCTCTCTCTCTCTCTCTCTCTCTCTCTCTCTTTCCGTTAGCCTTTGCATGTTTTTATCCGTTGATGATAACCGTGATAATACCTTCCTTTAGAGGGTCATCCCTGATACGAACAATTACTCGTGTGAAATTATGTCGTATGTACGTTATCAGAGAGATCGTAATTACAGTCATCTGTACTCCTCAGTGAGTGAATGGTCGAGTTTTGCCCAAAGTGGTGGACTGGCGATTTTTTTTCTTTTTTCTGTTTTTCTTTCGTCGTTCTCCTCTCCAGTTGTATCCGGGATAATGTCAGGCTTGCTTTTCAAAGGACCGTTTTTGCTCAACTGAAATCGATTGAGTTCTTAGCTTTTTACCCTTACTATGATTTCTGAATTAGATTCTCTGCACCAAATAAACAGTGGTTAGCATTATATATCCTCTCTTTGTTTGTTTGTTTTTTTAATAGCAGTATTTGATGTTTATCACAAATCACTCCACTTTTATTTTTCCGCAAAAAAAACCCTTTGAGATGGTTATTTGTCTGTCCGTCCGCCCTCAGATTTTAACATCGACTTAGGGTAGAGGGCTGTAAATTGGTGTGTTTGGTGCTTGGAGGGTGGATGATCAACGTGACAATTGGCAGCCCTCTAGCCTCTGTAGTTTTTTAAGATCTGAGGGCGGACAGAAGAAGTGCGGACAGAAAATGTTCCCGGCGGACACCCAAAGCCATCTCAATAGTTTCCTTTTGCAGAAAAATTAAAAGGCTCACTAAAGTAAAAAAAAGAAGAAATAAAAACGAATGCAAAATGTATCAGTTAAAAAGGACAAGAACAATGTTAATCATATGCCAATATAGACGAAAGACGACCAAATGCTTAACAAAACCATCTGATATGATGACAAGCCAAATATAATAAGTGGGCTATTTTACCAATCTACCATCAAGTTATCAGAAATAATTCACTTTAGTTGAACAGGATCCACCGAACGCTATGAAATTTGCGAATATATAAAAATGGTTAAAGATTACCTCATCCTCGCTTCCCCGATTTGAATCAAGAATAAAATAGAAGAAACATTGATTAAGCACTGATCACTCATGGATTTTTGTTTTCCGTTTTTTTTCTTTCTTTTTTTAGTTCCACTCAGCTGGGAAACAGGACAGTTGACTTAAGAACCAAGTATTGATAACTTTCTTAAGTCGATAGAGGCACAGTGGACTTCGTTTTAGAGTTGATGCCAAATCAATTCTTCACACCTCAGGTTTCTTAGCTATATAAATACAAGGAGAGAGAGAGAGAGAGAGAGACTCACAAACTAGTACGTACAACACTTCCAAACGGTGTCCGCTGGACTAATTTTCTGACCGCCTACTCATTGCCTTTTAATTATTATCCCCCCAGCATAACAATGGCAAAGAACCCGTCAGTGTAGAATAAAAGATAAATAAAATAAAGTAAAAAAAAAGACGATATAGTAATGGCAATGGAGCCCATTAGCGACGTCATTTACCCTGCCACTTCGGATTTCTTGAGCTGGCCTCTGATTATGCGCTGGGTCCCTCCGTCGGCGCCTTCTGTCTCAGAGGAAGTAAGTACTATTGTTGTGGATCCAAGGCGTTGTTTTTGTCCGTGAAGTTTGCCGCGAGTCTGTGCAAAGGCTTCAAGGTAGGTTTTCTTTTTCATGAATTGCTGATCGGGGTACTATGTAAGTAATTTGTAAAATGCAACTAAAGTCAGGAACAAAACTCTGATTTTTTTAAAATTAAATAGTAAAAACAAAAATATATATACACACATACACTATATATGCCATATATACTTAACTGTATATTACATATGTATGATTATACGTATATACACTGATACACCCACACACATACACATATACACACACCCACACACACACACATTATATATATATATATATATATATATATATATATATATATATATCTATATATATATATATTATCTATATATATATATATATATATATATATATATATATATATGTGTGTGTATTTATATATATATAGATATATATAGATATATATATATATATATATATATATATACATATATGTTTAAATATATATATATATATATATATTATATATCATATATATATATATATATATATATTTTATTTAGAATATATATATATTTTTGCTATATAAAGTCCATCACTTTTTTCTGGTAGAGGGTCGCTTTTCTTGCCGCTTCTTCACTCCCCCCGCCCCTCCCCCGCCCACCATGCCACCGTCAGCTTCCTTTCATCTTCTCTTCCTTTACAAAGTTTTGAGAAGTTTGTAGGTCATTTTATCATGTGTGTTTTTATTTCTAAGCTCTCTCCTCAAGAACTTCCCTGACAGAGAAACGCTCTGCTAAAGATGCTTACGCCTTTGCCTAAATCATTGTATATATTTCCTGTATAAAAATTCGCCTCATCAGCAATCAAATATTTTCAAGTTTTATCTTTACCTCATTGCAATAAAAAATATTGTTTAGTTTCCTGATCGTTAAAGAGAGATAATCAATGCTTAAAGATATTATACTGTGACTTGTGCACCATTGCAACGAGTCATAAGCTCAAAGACTGGATCTGACATTAGTCTCCTGAAACAGACATGATTTCTGTGCATCGTAGAAGAATCGACACTGCCTTTAAATGCGGTGAAGTTAAAGTGAAGTATATCTTAGTATATAACCAGATCACTGAGCTGATGAACAGCTCCCTAGGGCTGGCCCGAAGGATTGGTTAGATTTATTGATTTACGTGGCTAGGAACCGTTTGGTTACTTAGCAACTGGTCTTACAGCGTATTGTGAGATCCAAACCACATTTATCGAGAAATGAATTTCTAATCAGCAGAAATAGATTCCTCTGGTTCAGCACAGGTGCCAGCAGTGAGCGAACTCGGCCTACTAGATTGATAGGCGAGTACGCAAACCACTCGTCCCAATGAGGAATTATAATGCTGTGAAGTGTGAAAGGGATTATGACTTCTGGCAATTAACACCAAACAGATCTGAATCTGTGGCGGTAAATTGTTATATTTGGGACAAAATGTTGGCGCATAGGTCCTTCATTGTTCAGAATGAGAGATGGTGTAGGTTAGATTATTATTTTGTCTCAATTGCTTTCGTAGCATCTGCTAGCACAAGCATTTAGCAGCGGTGCATTACGTTTGAGCGCATTGCCATTACAATTGAGCGCCCAAATAACTATATTTGCGCGCAACCATATATTACGTTTGCGCGCATGCCTTTCAGGGGAAAAAACTTCTAATGTGAAATTGGAACAAGTTAATTGTAAGAAGATGTGGATTTTCAGCAAACTTTTCATATGCACTTACGAAATCAGTAATTATGTCACATTTAGTTGCTGAAGGTAATGTTTTCATGGATTGACTGCAGTTACTACTAAGAGAGTTTGATTCAAGTTAAAACCTAGGGAATGAATGAAACACTTTATCATGATCTTTATCATTCACTAAACAAAACTCTTCATTCTTGTTTGTTTCAATCTTAAGCACATCCAAAGTATCATGCACGTCCGCTCTAGATTTTGGCAAAGCTGGGTATCATCTTTCTCTGTAGATTGTCATAGTCAAACTTTTCACCCACATTCAGTTCGCACGAGCTTCATGGGTCTCGTTGATATATCGCTGGATGCCTTTCTTTTCACATCTGCACGGGTCCACTTGTCGTTCTACTTTCTTTTTGTTCTCTCGGGATGAATGTGACTGTTTTCCATGGATTATAGTCGATATTTCCGGATTTGTCTTGACCCTTACTGTACACTGCTTTGGTGTGCATCTCCAGGATAAATCACCGGACGCCAGTGCCCTATCAAAACGGAATGTATATCCTTCGTGTACGAGCGACTTCTTTCCTTTGTTTGTTTCCGTTAACCTGAACTACATGGTGGTGAGTGGTTTGCAACTGACCTTACAATGTTAGGTATACAAGAGACAACTTTTAGCTAACGCTCGTTACCTTCATGTCATGTGTAACGAGGAGTTTAACGCTAGTTCCCCCACGGCTCCGCGCAATCGTAAGAAATATCGGCGCTCAAACGTTCCCAGTTTTAATCCCCCAATTAGCGCAATGGTAATGCGCCCTTTAGCAGCCCTCGCCGAATATTGAAGGTAATATCTACCATTTATGTCAAATAGATAAAGCAGACTAACAGGCACACCTAACATGAATGAGCAAATCTAGAACGCTTCTGCGACTAACATTTCTCCAAACCCTCTCCCTCTCTCTCTCTCTCCCCGCTCCCCCCTCTCCCTCTCTACCCCAAGCCTCACATAACCCTTTCCTCCCATGGACTCCCTTTCGTTGTCGTGTCGCTGGAGGTGAGGAAGTCATACAAGACAAGCTGTGTTTTACAACCTAAACATAACTTAACCCAAGACGATTGTAAGTGATAGTTTGCTTGGCATCACACTCTCCCCCGGGGGTGGGTGGGATGGGAGCGTTTCGTGGGTTCAGTTCCTCGCTATGAGATGAACTAGAGGCCTTATATGTCTAATTATCCAGTTCGGTATTCTTTTTGTATTTCATATTCCAGCTAATTCCAGTGGCATTCACGTAATGAATCACTTTGCAAGTTTTGAGGACATAAGGTTTCTATGCGTTATTATTTTAAGCTTTTCTACTCTGGATAATGTATGGAAATGAAAAGGGTCGATCATTAGTATTTACTCAGTTCATTTGTGAAGCAAACTAGCATAGCTAATATTTTGCTTAAGATGTTTTCGTACTTGCAAAAGAAAAGAAAAGAAAAAAAAGGAAAGAAAGAAAAAAAAAAAAGGTTGGCCAGCCGTATTAGGAACACAAGTCTCAAATTCTACAACTTAGTTATTAGAGCTCTGTGAACCACCAAAATGCACCTTTTATCCTCTTATTCTTCAACACCTGGAATATATATTAATTTTTCAACAATTTTCCTGGGTTTCTTCATCGTTACTAAGGGTTACTTCAGGTGAAAGTATTGTGAATCGTCTTATTTCCACATGAATTTTTTGTTGGTTTACAACATTTTTGAAATTCTCAAAAACGATGAAATCTATCGAACCAAGCATGCCTATTACGATAGCACCCATACATTATACTTGAAGAGTGACCCTCTATATATTTTATATCAAGTTACCTACCAGACTGGTAGACTTAGGAAAGAAGATATGGCCATATTTTTTAGCTTTAGCAATTTTAATCTGAAGAAAATAAAATTAATAAAATTGAAATTACATGACCACTGATTTGAACTGGAAGCTAAAAATAAAAAGCTATCCATTATGAGACTTCGTAAAAAATGCTAAGTGATGGTCTTTCTCATCAATTAAAATACTGTTCTGTTTTTGTTTTTTTTTATTCTGTTCCCAGTACAATAAATCCGATCTTTTCGTATTCAAAATGCCATCATGCTAGTCAAATGTAAAAGAAGTTTATTTTCATCTGAAAACAAATAGGAAATCCATATTTATAACTATTCAAAACCGAATAATTGAGAATTTGTAATAAAGTTTTATTTTATTCTGCTCTACGTTCTCACTCAGGAGAGCTGCTTAAATCACTAATGCTCCAAAACTAATTTCAAATTAAATAAGGGTTTATTATAAATAATATATTAAACAGTTAACCATTTATTGATAAATAAATACATTAAAAATAATCAGTTTTGACAAGAACTTTTCCCCAAGAACAATTAGGATTCAATTCACTTGTGTGTGTTTTCATAAATATTCATAACGCCTGAAATGCATTGGAAATTAGATATTTTAATTTATTTTTGGCTGGCCATCTCCCGACAGACCTTTCTTTTTACTCTTATGAAGTCTTTATCTTTTTCATTTTTATTTTCTTTCATTTCTTTTGCCATCAATAATAACTGATCTGAGATTCAGTCACAAGGAACATTTATAAATCCTTTTTAATGGTTGTAATCATTAATCATTATGTCTACGATGGTTGCTGTACCGCCTCTCCCGAAGAAATGTGCGTCATCCATTTCCAATCAGCCATGTTTTAATCAGGAAACTGAGTGAGGAAGTTTCTCTCTCTCTCTATCTCTCTCTCTCTCTCTCTCGTCTCTCTACTCTCTCTCTCTTCTCCTCTCTAATAACTCAGACGCAAGTATGTGCGTGTGTGTGCATCTGTGTGCATATGCGTGTGCGCGTTCTACTTCTTTAACCGCAGTTAAGAATTTGAGTATACACGTAAAATTTCCACTTGGAGAAAGGGTCTAGAAATTCATTATTCTAAAAACAATGATTTTTTTCAATATTTCTGATCACTATATATATATATATATATATATATATATATATATATATATATATATATATATATATATATATATATATAGACCAAATCCAACAACGAAAGAGGCACCGTGGAGTCCTGCAAGGCCTCTTCGACTTTTTATCCTTTACTTAGAGTAAGGACAAGAAGTCGAGAGGCCTTGCAGAAATCCATCGTTGGATTTCGTCTTTATATATACCATTAAGATATGGCTTATATGTAATACTCATTAGCTATCATGAAAAACACTGTTTAAACTCTTTTTTTTTCGTCACGAAAGACACATATTCAGGGGAGAGGCAATAATAACGTCAGAGGAAAGCGCCATCGCTGGGCGCAGTCAGTCTATGAATAGATCCAGCCAGGAGAACGATGCGGGCAAAGTCCAGCAGGTACATAATATTGTGTGGACAGAAACTACATATTTCATGGTGATGTGAGCCTCCGAATTCGTTCTGGCGACTGTCAACAATTGTGTATGCAAACTCAGTGGACGCCGGAACGACCAGGACTGGAATAACATCGCACCATAATGCTCTACTTGCATCGCTTCAGTATTGCTTTGGAAAACGCTGGGCTCAAAGAATGGCAACATTTGTGCAAGAGAATCATCTCCTCTCGTATGATGAGCTGTCACGAGCTTTCTCTATAGACGGATGCGTGTAACGTGACATTGTACTAATGAAAAAACTTACCCTCTTATATATAGATTCATTGTATTCTTAAGGAAAACACACTAGGTGTCACTGGAGATTTTTTTAGAAAGATATGTTTCTTGTTTAGAATGCCACATTTCATTTTTTTTTTCTTGCCGATTCCTCACATTAACAAATCAATTTTAGTTTTCGTAATAGAAAACTATTATGCCTGCTTTGCCTGTCCATCCGCCCGACCTTACATCTAAGAAACTACTGATTTTTTTGGCTAGAGGGCTTCAATTGGTATTTTGATCACCCACTCTCCAATCATGAAACATACCAAGTTGCAACCCTCTAACCTAAAGAGTTTTTATTTTTGTTCTCGGTTAAAGTTACATTTGGATCGTGCATCTGGCCGCGCTTTCCGGAGACATGGTGAGCAACTTCAGGTTCTCAGCTGCTCTCAAGCGATTATAGTCTACTCCAAAAAAAAAAAAAAACGGAAAAATTTGCTCTTGAAAGGGTAATGGTGAGAATCTAATGTTTTTCCATTTCTTCGATACCATCAGGGTCTGGAGAGTCCGGAAATACCGGGTGACACCTTGTCACCATTGGGGAATTTTTTTTAAACGACTGATAATAGAATAATCGTTTTTGGCACAATTTTTAGATTGGCTCTAATATGTAATTTTTTCTTATGAAATGTTTTCCAGTTAGCTCATAAACATTCGGAATGTGTTTGATATGCGTTAGAAATTATAATTATGAATTTAGTAATTCGTTGAACTACATATTATAATTTTTCTTTTCCAGATTTTAAGATAAGGTGAAATTTATAAAGACACTTGTAGTATAATGATTACTTTTAAGAACTTTGGATTAAGGTTGGTTTATCAGGCTTTTAGGAATTATCAGCAATTTGTTCTTTAGTTTTAAAAATTGAGCATATTGTTAAATATCGCTGATATAGGTTACACTTGTACACTTTGCTCTTTTATAATTTTAAAGTATTGATAGATAGTGAATTATCATGATTCGATTTTTCATGAGCAACAAATTTCAGATAAAAATACAATTCTTTGTATTTTTAAAGATCATCCCGCCCTTTTGTAAAGGCACTTCAACTGATATTAAGGAAACATCAACAAATAGAATGATCAAAGCAAACATCAACAAATAGAATGATCAAAGCAAGTAAAAAGAGGTATGATGAATTGTATCACAGCTTGGATCCAGATACAACAGCGGAATCTCACAAAGACTGTATATCAACTTATACATCTCTGCATATCGCCCAACTTCCCCCAAGAGTAAGAAAAGAAAAGGGACAAGACAATTCATACTTAAACCAAAATGCTGACAAATAGAGAGCTCTTCTTCAGATATGACTGGAATGGATAATACTCCTACACTACATGGTTCCATAACTGAAATGAAAAAAGACTATTCCCAGATATGGAATTCAGTTAACTTCTTCATCAAGTTTATATTACGCATGGTGGTAAGATTAAGCGTCTGCAGTTTATGAACACCATTATGGATATTTAGAAAAACGAAATACATAGGGCTGCCTGCTTATAGTTACGCTAGTATTATTATTCATAAATCATCTGCTAGTCATCCCATAAAGCTGTCAAAAGATGAAGAGAATGATGATGTTCAAAGAGCTGTAATAACTATTGCTTCCACCATTGTAAATGAATGCAAAGAGAATATACCAGATGACGATTCCTACAAAAGCCATCTCAATAATGTGGGTAATATCTTGGCCAAATGCAGGAACTGTTAGTGACTATTGTATGCTATTGATCATACATACTGGAAAGACTTGATAAGAGTTATGTATATCTTATTTTTTTATCGATACAATGAAGATAGTATCAAAAAGGGTACAAGAGAGTCAAGAGCTACGTCAAGTAGTAGAAAATACAAACTTAGTATGATCAGCCCTCTCCTTAGTCAAAGTGTGACTCTCTCTCTCTCTCTCTCTCTCTCTCTCTCTCTCTCTCTCTCTCTCTCTCTCTCTCTCTCTCTCTCTGTCACCAAAAACAAAATTCAGGTCATGCAGTACTTTATTCAGACTGACAGAGAAAGTTGTAGAAACAAGTCACAAAAATAAGTTAGTGATAACTGGGCCTTCTCCAAGTATATCTTAGTTTTACCAGACCACTGAGCTGATTAACAGCTCTCCTAGGGCTGGCCCGAAGGATTAGATATTTTTACGTGGCTAGGAACCAATTGGTCACCTAGCAACGGGACCTACAGCTTATATCGAGAAAAGAATTTCTATCACCAGGAATAAATTTCTCTGATTCCGCGTTGGCCGAGCAAGGATTCGAACTTCGGACCACCGGATTGGCAGCCGAGCGCGAAAACCACTGGGGCCTTCTCCAATCCCAACTCTTATTCAAAATGGTCAAAAGGAACCACATGAGGACCTTCACACCACTCAAGAAGAAGCCAATGTCATAATAATCCACCAGCTGCTCAATTTGATAAAGGCTGGAGTTGATAATCATAATTTGTGATGATACAGATGTTTTTGGACTTTTATTACACCATTACCACAAGCATAATCTAAAGTGTACAGTAATCATAGTTTCAAACATTTTAGCAGCACATGCTTTATCTGGTTGTGGCACAACATCACAATTACATCGAGTAGGAAACGCAACTGTTGTGACTGTTTTAAGGCAAGGTTACCAGATTGCTGGGCTTGGTGATACTATAAATGCAAACTTGTCTGATGTAATACAATAAGCAACTACATTTATATCACGGTGCTACGGCATATTGTCAAAAGCCTCTGGCACTAATGTCTGACATTAGGTATGCGGTATGACAGAAAAAATATTCTTACCAATAAAGTTGTAGGAGCACCTCAGTTAAAGACACTGCCTCCAACAGCAGCCGCATTTGGATTCCATGTTTACCAGCTGCCCGATGGAAATGTGCCGATGAAGCCAATCCACCCTTTATGAACACGACTGACTGTCAGTGGGAATGAGACCCTACTCATACTTTTCTAGTGCCAGTGACCTCACCCAGAGAAGTATCATGTGCTCCAGAATATTTTCTGCAGCTTATTCAATGTTCTTGTGCTATTGAATGGAATACATGTGGAAGTGCAAATTGCAGTTGTGTGAAGGCATCTCTAGAATGTACATTGTTTTGTCAATGTAAAAGTTCAGTCGAGGGTTTGAACCGATTCGCTAAACTGATGAAAGATGGAAGTGAAAAAGGAGAAGAAAAAAAATGAAGAAAAGGCTATTTTTTTAATAAATGCGGTAACGATCTATCACAGTCTGTGCTGTTTAATAATGATAACTATTCATAAATCTTTAATTGATTTTTCACAAGGTTTTTTTTCTGAATATTAATAATTTTCTTTTCAATTATGGCCATGTATTTTTCCAAATAACAATTAATAAAACTATTTTTCTGTTCGACAGAAGAGATTAATAAAAATGTCAGGCGGAAGTATAAACTTGTACAGATTTTTTGTCGCCTAAATACTTCATACTTTCTTAGTGCATAGATAATTTTCCCCAAAGGCGACAGAGTGTCACCCGACAGTTTTTTAATTGTTATACCCTATAGTATTAGAAAAAAAAAAAAAAAAACATTGGATTCTCAACATTACCACTTCGTGTGGAATTTTTCAGTAGACTATTATTAGTCTCACTTACACGTTTATCTCAGATGGCCTTTTGGTTCAACACTAAAACAACCTGGAAGTATTCAGATGATCACCTGATTACCTGCTCTAACACGTTACCCTGCAGATGTGATGCTCTCAGGTATAGTAGCTTAGCCATTAAAGGGTGGTAAAGATATCAGTTGTTTATTGCTGGTGCCATGATCATCTGTCGTTCAGACATGCCCTCGAAGGAGAGGTATTTAAAATGTCTTAGCACAGAAATGTTGATACTCTCTCTCTCTCTCTCTCTCTCTCTCTCTCTCTCTCTCTCTTTTCACCTTAGCTTCAACCCACAACAGTCAGATAACTATCCAATTCGATGCATAGGTCAGCAAAGCCGCAGTTTCCGAACTCATTATGTAAGTGAAACATTTCTATGTTCAGCTTCTGATATGAAGAACAATTGTTGTCGTATAATAAAAATTCACGGTAAATAAATTAAACATTGAATCGAAAGAAAACGAACAACACTCTCCGAATATCTCACTTTAATGTCAAAAAATAAAATTAAAACAAAAACTTACAGAAGGAAATAACAAAGATGCTTATTTCTTATATCATATTATATTAATATCTGTTCCCTTTCCGCTATTCGGTGACAAGAGAGCAAATCGTTAAGGTGCAATTTACACCAATGCAGGGGTGTCCATAAAGTCCCAGTATCATTACAGGTAATGTATTACATGTAATGGTACTGGGACTTTATGGACACCCTGTATTTTCAGACCTGATAAAAAGAAATACAACACAAATCTGTAGCATCCAGATATAATGACCAGCAAAAAAAAAATAAAAAAAATAAAATAAAAAAATAAACAAAATAATAAATAAATAAATAAATAAATAAATAAATAATAAATAAATATAATAAATAAATAAAATAAATAAATAAATAAATAAATAAATAAACAAATAAATAAATAAATAAATAAATAAAAAAATAAAAAAATAAATAAAATTTTTTAAATTAAATAAAATAAATAAATAAATATATCATAAATAAATAACAATAATAAAATAAAAAAAATTAAATAAATAAATAAAATAAATAAATAAATAAATAAATAATAATTAAAATAAATAAATAAATGAATAAATAAAGTAAATAAATTAAATAAATAAATTTAATAAATAAATAAATAAATAAATTAATGAATTAAATAAATAAATAAATAAATAAATATAAAAAATAATAAATTAATAAATAAATAAATTAAAACAATAAATAAATAGATAAATAAATAAATTAAATAAATAATAAATAAATAAAAATAAATAAAGTAAATAAATAAATAAATAAATTAAATAAATTAAATAATAAATAACTTAAATAAAACCCAAATAAATTAAATAAATAATAAATTAAAATAAATAAATAAATTAAATAAAAATAAATAATAAATAAATAAAATAAATTAAATAAATAAAGAATTAAATAAATAAATAAATAAATAAATTAAATTAAATTAAATAAATAAATAAATTAAATTAAATTAAATAAATAAATTAAATAAATATATTAAATAAATAAATTAAATTAAATACAAATAAATAAATTAATGAATAAATTAAATAAATAAATAAATAAATTAAATAAATTAAACTTAATAAATATATTAAAATAAATAAAATTAAATTAAATAAATTAAATAAATAAATTAAAGAATAAATTAAATAAATTAAATAAATAAATAAATAAATAAATTAAATAAATTAAAAAATAAATAAATTAAATGGATTAAAATAAGTTAAATTAATTAAATAAATAAATTAAAACTAGATTTAAATAAGTAAAATTAAATAAATAAATAAATAAATAAATTAAATTAAATAATTAAATAAATAATAAATTAAATAAATAAATAAATTAAAATAAATTAAATAAAAATAAATTAAATAAATAAATTAAATAAATTAAAATAATGAAATAAATAAATAAATAAATAAAAAGATAAATAAATAAATAGATAAATAAAATAAATAAATAGATAAATAAATAGACAAATAAATAGACCAAATAAATAGACAAATAAATAGACAAATAAATAAATAATAGACATATAAATAGACAAATAAAAAAAATAAAAACTATCTAATACCATGATCAGCAATAATAGGTTCACTATCTAAAATACGAACCGTATCTGGGTAAAACAACTAGCAGTACTTTCTCACGTAGTAGGTGCATATATACTCTTTTTATTACCTTACCTGCCTTCATAAAATGTTTTTTTTTAAACTCTTCTAATGACTTAGTAGTGTAACTGATCTCTACCACACTATATTAGGGGATATAAAGAGCTCTAATCCACATAAAGCTGGACCATTCTTTCGTCTTTGCCAAATTTCAACACCGACAGAAGACACCCAACTACATTTTTGGACTGCGTAGCATAATAAGAAACTTAAATGTTATTTTGTTCAATTCAGTAGCCTTAAGGCATAATTTCAATATCTTTTTAGATGAATAACTGCATTGTTAGTACAACAGGGTTCTCCTTACATTACTCAGTATGCTAAGTAAAACACCAAATCTCTACTGTTTTAACTATGAGTCATTTTCCTGTTTCCTGTTTATATAGAACTCAGTCAGCCGTATTGGCTTTGTGAATGAGATTGAAGGAATTTAATCTAATTCAGAAAATGTAATACGTCCATAATTTATAAATAAAAAACAAAGAAAAAAGATCAGTCAAGATGACTAGCAGCTAAGAGCATCAACCAATTTTCCACTGATAGAATCGTCAAATATGGATCCACATTATTCCCACAAATCTTCAAGCGATCTCTTTATCTCACTTTTGCACGATGACCTGTGGTGATATGAAGGTCTCATCAGCTCTTAAAAGATCCTTTGTAACCTTTTCTCCTTGATAATGTGTGAATCCCAAACATGGTTGCAATTGAAGTACGTATAGATATCTCCAGGAAATGTTTTGTTTAGACGAGATGTTGCTTGAGTCGTTTTTAATGGAGGGATGGTTTTAAGATTTGAAGAGCATCATACTCAGGGTAACAATTGCAAAAAAACTTTTAAAATAAATGAGGAATCATATAGGGTATCCATAAAGTCCCGGTACCATTACAAGCAATAAATACATGTAATGGTACTGGGACTTTATGGACACTCTCTAGTTGTTCCGCTGTTTCCGTATTAATATTCAGCCAAGCTCTTAATTTTTTATAAATTCATAACCATAAAAAAAATGGCAAGGCAGTTAATGATAATTTTTTCTTGTTCCGGGTCGCAAATTCCGGAGATGTATGCTAGTATTGCACCAGCCCCGTTTGTTTGCCATGCCCGAGTTTAGTTTAGGTAAAGTTAGGTTGGGTTAGGTTAGGTTAGTTCGAAAATGAATCGTACATGTAATATGGGTGCGGGAACGTAATGAGATTATTCTCAATAAGATTCTATGAACTATTTTGATTTTGAACCACAAAGCATCTCTCGCTAATGTGGATGATGTTGTCAAGAGTGACGGCACAAGTGGAAAAACAGTCATTTGGCAAATTATACATGTTTATGAAATCTAGATATTTATTATTATTATTATCATAATGTGTTTCCAAATTCATTTGAAAAACAAGACAAAAAGACAGATATGTTCCGAAGCAGGCACTCACAGAATAGAAATTTGTTATTAGAAACGAAAGAATGTTATGGACGATGTAGAGGTGATGACACTTTTATTTCATGTTGACGATTTTATAATAATAATAATAATAATAATAATAATAATAATAATAATAATAATAATAATAATAATAATAATAATAATGAACTAAGGAACCTCCGTAACGAGGCTATAATATTGACAATCAAAACCAAAGCCACAAGTAGTGTTAAAATATATTATTGTACAATGGTAAAAAATACAAGGAGACTGTCGGATACTGCTCTGTATCCCTCTTCAGTCCTACTGACGGTCAAACAATGGAGGGAGCGTTACAACAGTGAAAAAAAATATATATATAACAACTGGTTCAAGGCGGATGGATCTATGTGTTGGGCAGGTAATTCCCCGTTCGGTTGTTTCTGTTGGCGAGACGGCTGGAACGGCGAAGTGGTCGTTCAGGTGATTCCAGCTGAGCAGACACTCCATCGGTGCCATGACTTGAAGCTGTAGTAACCTCAGTCAACTGGGATATAAGAGAGGTGGGAGCAACAATCAGGGGTCTCACAATCACCAGACATATGAGTCCTAAAATCGTTGACAAAGTGGTCAATTATTAAAGAATTGGTAAAACTTATCTTCATCAGTGAAGGTTTTGTTCCCTTCAAAAGCACACCCCTTTCTAATAGCAGCTCCTTCCACTCGGCGACGAACACCAACATCCCCACTCTTAAAAATGACAGAGGCACCATTCCAATTGATGTTGTGTCCTGGAACGAATGAATGTGAAACAAGGGCATTATTCACTGCATGGAGTTCATAGGCTACGATGTTCAGAAAGTCTTACATCAAATTCCCTGTGCCAATTGCCCTCAGAAATACTTTGGAGAAAGTGGGCGGGGTTTGGATGTAAGACTTTCTGAACATCGTAGGGCCTATGAACTCCATGCAATGAATAACCTTAACTTTTCTTGAAAAATTAACTCTGATATACCGTAACGTTTATGACCGCGTTAATATGTTACTTTTTCATTTTTTATTATTATCAAGAAAGACTCAGGGGCCATAACCAATTCCAAACAATGGCCACCAGGCAAAAAGGCTATTTAGGATTGGAGCAAAATAGCAGAAGACTTTCCATCGAAACTGACATAGACAAATGACACTTCCAACTCCCATCTCGCCCGTTTGCGTTACATGACTTTCTTCATAATCTTTCACCCTCTTTGCCCATCTTTAGGCAAAAGGTGATTTGAACCGCAGACTTAATGTAAAGTGTAACGAATGTTGCTGACTGGAAGGTTTGAATAGCTATTTTGAGATAACTATAACACTTGATTACGTTTTCTTACAATAGCCCGTCGCTAACACTTAACATGAACGTCTTCTTACAGTAGATGTGAAATTAACTATCAAAACAACTTAAGACATCAGCAAATGAACGACAATTGTGGATATCGTTTCAAATTACGACTTCTAGTTCCGGTCCTCGATTTAAGTCTTCATTAAGAAAGAGTAACAATGAAAATGGCGATTGGAGACACCATGCTGAATATTCCTCTTGCTTCCTCTGCTAGCTATTCTTTCCGCCTCTCTTTTAGCCTTGACCGTCTCTATCTGTCTGTATGTCTGTCTGTCTGCAACAGAAGACCTGCTCTTCTTGTTTTTTTTATTTCTATATCTTAGGTTATTCCAAGTTTTCTTTGTGGGTTTCATTTCGCAAAAATTCAACAATTTTCCTTTCCCATTGTTTAACTTTCACAATCATGAAATAAACAGTGGAACGTATCAGCAATTTCAATTTAACTCTCAATCAATGACCAACAAGGGAAATGTATTCGTTCTTTCATAAATGCTAATTGTGGTCAAGCCTGCCAAGGAACATCAGCGCCAAAGCTCTCCATCTGTTCATGAAAAATCACGAAATGGAATCAGTCGGAAATTCTAATCCTAAAAGGTTAGAATTGCCGTTCTGTTTTCCAGGTGATTTAATCATATTTCTGCCGAAAACAAGTCACATGCCTTCCATCAAGAACATCCTTTCCCTCTCTTCCTGAAGAATTAGTATGCATTTTATACTTTAGACCACGTATCGTATTGAATACTTTAATTGTCTTACAGAATCTAATTCGGCGAGGAAAAAATTTCTTTTAAGAAGGTA
>NC_087201.1:11874841-11884841 GCF_015104395.2 Macrobrachium nipponense
AGTTCGATATTACTGGTAATAAGTTACTAACAAAGAAGTGGAAAATGGAGCTATTTGTAAGATTGCCAGGCAGCATAAAGAGTCAAAGAGAATATTAATCATGATTCTATGTGCCCTAACAAAAGTTTCATATTCAATTTTCTCGTGCACATCCTCTGAGGTTAATTTTTTTTTAAACTTATTAATAGGTAGGAGGATGCAACGAAAAAACCCACTATGTACCTAATTTCTATATAAACTTTGGGTTTTTCAAGAAAAATGCGACATTTTTTCCCATGGACCTGATACTTCTAAATGTCTATGAGGTTCAGAAAAAAAAATTAATTCATTTTGATGTTATAGAAATTCTATTTCCTTATTTTGTTTATTAATTTTAAAATGATTGCAAGTCCTTAACTAATTGCATTACACACACGGATAAGAATATGTTATGTGGCCTGTCATGTGACCTATGAACCACATGTGAAGTTCATGAACTAAGCATTCCTTTCTCCAGTCAATCTGCTTTTGCAAGCAGAGACGACACACAGATGAAGCCTGTGTAAGCAGATTATTGAGGTTAAAAGGAACAAAATGCTGATACGGCAATGATGACGTCGTCACTTGGCAGGAGATTGCTCTCAGCCAGCTAAGAGTTACGTTACTGCTGTAAGAGATACGACTTTAGGATAATTTTTTGTTTTTTTAATACCTCGACCCACATGAGAAGAATGTCTGAAAAAACAGTACCAAAATTGAACAATATATTAGTTTCATGCTGGAAATCTGCATAATTGTAATTATGTTAAATTAAATATTCCTTATTCAAACTAATGAAAAAAGGTTTCCATACAAATTCTATATATATATGTGTGTGTGTGTGTGTGTGTGTGTGTGTGAAATTCCATAATACAAATCATCAGTTCTACCATTCAGATACCCCGCTATTAGAAATGCATATATTTATTTTATGATTTTTTGAATGACCCCTGATACCCTGCATTGGCATCGCAGAGTATCTTAGAAATTTGGACTCTGTTATCTCAACTCATCTTCTCCCCCATTTTAAGACATGACGAGTGTCTGTAACTATCACCAAAGAAATGTTTGACATGTGTTTAAAAACGCCAAAACATTTCAATTACCTAATTAGGCAAGACAGTAATGTTAACAAAAATAGTTCTTTGGCTTCAGGAATGAAGATAACTCTCTCTCTCTCTCTCTCTCTCTCTCTCTCTCTCTCTCTCTCTCTGTTGATACTGTGCTATGAGACGTGCGATGAAGAGGGCACTTCTGTTATCGATAGTTACTCCACATTCTCATCAACGTCCGTGTCAGTCTTTCTAAAGTTCCAGTACTTCTTCTATTCGCCAAACAAACAGCTTCAACCCAATTTTTTCGCTTACTCGGGGAGTAAGTCTACAAACTACTTTGTTGTTGTTGTTGGGGGAAGGGGAAGTGTTGGGAAGGTCTATGGAAGCGCCTTATAAGGTCTGAAAAAGATGTTTTCTCGTTGAGTTTAAAGATACTGTTAATTTTTAGGGTAGGATAGTAATTGAAATTTATTTATCTGAATAAAAATTTAAAAAAGAAATAAATAATGTGTATGTTAAACAGTACAGAAAAATTATCTCTCAAGGAAATTAGAGTAGTATTTATTTTTAATTTTCGTTGGTGAAACAAGGCTCTGTTGACCATAGATTTTATCACATTTCAATTTACATTTAAGCTAGGATTATAATTTATATAACTTATGCATCAGGGGAAAATCTTGCACACGTCCCGAGTAAGCAGGAAGTCGGATCACGTCTTGTTTTTTTATTTAACTGGTAATAAATCCTGTAGAGGCAGCTATGAATATTCCTGAGGTGATGATCAAGGGACAAAATTAGGTAGATTTGGAACGTTTTATAACCATTTACACAGAGAAAGATGTGAGTTTTATTTGCTGGTGTTGAAAATAATTCGTATAATGTTAAACGGTTTTCGTGGTCCCGCGTTTGGAAGATGCTTCTCAGATCCACAGTAATGGACGCACCATTTTATAGGTCGTGATTAGGAAGAAAGGTTTAGAAGCAATAATTATATAAGATTATATGAAAGAACGATTCGATATAAGAAAATAAAGTAACGTACATAAACTCGACAGGTGTGGGTGCTATTTCGTCAAAAGCAATATTTTACAGTGAAAATCATGTACATTTACGAAGTGTTCATGACGTCACCAGAGTACGCATATAGAGGTACGTACACATAAACTTTTAAATGATTCAATTTGGATCGTTTTAAACTCTGTATGATCTAAAAAATTAAGCATAAAAGTTGAGGCTTTGAAACTAATCAGTTATTGATCTTAAACAACTTTTCTTGATCTAAACGGAAACGAAGATGAAAATGAGCGAAACCAGAACCCGGAAAACTTCCTTGGCAAAGAGCGTATTTTGGTTACTTTTCTGAACTTCTATTTTCATGGAGGACAATTCATAATTTTCCAAATTAGATTCTGTCAGAACCAGCGAGGGAATAAATCCTGCCTAAATTACCTTGGTCATTTACTATTCACATTCGCTGCACACGGCGATAGAAAAAAAACAAAATCCGGTGTTTTTTTTTCTATTTGTAATAATTTTCGTGGATGGTTAATATTCGAGTTAATTGATGCGTAATTTTCATTTTTGGATGTGATTTGATACCGGATTGCATCAACAATCAAGTCAAAGTTTATGCTTTGGTAACAGACTAACTGAATAATTCATAGTTATGAGCGTTTTAGACAATGATGGGTCCTTAATGTTCGAATAGTAAAATGGTACGAGAATAAAAACAAAAACGTGACACAAAATCATATGAAGGCTTTTATTAGTTCAGCTCCAATCTTTAAATAACGTAAAAAAACGAACAAAAAATATTAATTCAAAAAGCTCACTTTATATGCTGTTTAATTTTCTATATTACACAAAGTTGAAAAATATAAATAACTGATGAGTTTAAAAGGCTCCCCTTAGTATTTACTGCTCGTTTTTCCTAGATTACACAAAGCTGAAAAAGTCAAATGACTGATTACTTTAAAAGCATCACCATAATTGCTGCTTCGCTTTTTAGAAGATGCAGAGCTGAGAAGTTAAAAATATAATTGTTTAGAAGTGTATATGTATGTAACATACATAAATACGCTCACTCCAGTGAATTCATTAGCACTTCACCAATGTACATAATATTCACTGAAAGATATTGTTTACTCTTATAATATGAAAGTACATTAAGCTTACTTATGACGAAACAGCCTCCAGACCTGCAAGCACCTTAGTGGCGTGGTCGGTTTGGTCTTGGAACTACCACCTTGGTGGCCACGAGTTCGATTCTCGGCCATTCCATTGAGGGTTAGAGATGTACATTTCTGGTGATAGAAGTTCACTCTCGACGTGGTTCGGAAGTCACGTAAAGCCGTTGGTCCCGTTGCTGAATAACCACTGGTTCCATGCAACGTAAAAAACACCAAACAAACAATCCGACCTGCAGAGATTTGTAGTTCAGTGAGAAGGAAGGGAAAAGAAAAGGGGGTTGGTTGGGGTAATAGTGATTGGCCCCGACAGATTCACTTTTTCATCATAAAAAATGGCAGATTATAGTCCAGTAAATTCATTTTGACTTTTGATCTGTCTGCTATGAAATCGCGCCGTGCATATTAAGAAGTAAAAATTTGAAATAAAACGGGAGTAGGTTCCATTAGGAAAACAAAATATTAAAGTTTCCAGTGGTTTTTGTCTGAAGTGTTATCGTCATTTTTGGTTACCACATAGTGGAAATAATTTTTCGTCTAATGCAGAGCTCTGGAATTACTACTACAGCATTTCTGTGCTATCAGAGACGATTGACAGCAGGTTACGCCTACTTTTCCAAATGTCTTCTCATACATCAGATTAAAAAAAAAAAAGAAAAAAAGGCTGTTTTAGAGTGTCTATACACTACTAACTAAATGCCTCCAGCTGCGAGTTTCTATGTAGAATTTCAGTCCTGCTTTAATTTTACAAATGAGGTTGTTACAATTAAAAAGAGATTTATTTAACATGGAAACATGTATAACTCATCATTACAAGTTGTTCATCATTTGTAGCTCAAAGGATTTAAAGGTTGAAGCCATTTACCGTTTTGTGGTATCTTGAAGATTTAATTATGCGGGAGGCTCAAGTGAGTTTGAAAAAACAGAGACTCCATTTTCACTTGTCGCCATGAACATTCCTGTTATACATAGAGTGATTACCCAGCTCACTTCTTCTTTCCCACCGTTATCCCTACGCTAAAGGGTCGGTTGCCTGATGCACCTTTCCTTACAACATCAGGCATGGATTATTATTTGGCAAAGGGGATTTTACGACCGCATGCCCCTGCTGTCATAAACCATAGCTATTGACGGTGGCCCTCGCCTTTGACTCAAAAGTCCACCTGCAAGGCAGCAGTTTCCACAGTTATTGGCGATGGGCCAACACGCAGGAAACCTACGGTGTAAGTATTCTTAACCCCCCTAACACATGCAGGAGTGATTCCCCTACCTAGGTGGTATATTTTAACACCCCCTAACACGGCCAGGAGTGAACCCTAACTCTATTATGAGTTAAAGGACGCAAAAGATATTAACAATGCTTTGGTCGCGTGATCCTTTTTCCCATAAGGCCGAAGAAATATCAGCCTGAAACCATTGAAAACGAAGGCATTGTCCCATTCCAGCACAAAATAAGTGACTGTAAAAAAAGTGTGAGGGTGTCGGAGTTGACTCTTAGGCGATTTTTTTTTGTATTGCCTTCAGAAGGACCCGTAAGGAGGACCCTTCAAAGAACCCCTTCAGTTCTGAGTGACGATCGCTCTGGAAGTGTTCATTTGCGTCCTGAGGTCATATTTCCGCTTTATACAAAATCACATACTTAATGACGCCAGTAGCGAGACGCTAAACAGACTTTACGACGACATTTCAAAGAAGAAAAGGGCGTCTCTTGCAGAGAATTTGCCTACAATAGAGGAGTGTTATAGTGTAGAAGTGAGGATTTTAGCCTATACAGACGGGAGAACGTTGATAGGGATTTGAAAAATGGTATTAAGAAGGAATAGGCTGTTGATTTATATTGGGGTAAACAAAAATTCCAGAGTTATAGGTCGCTATGGCCCGAAAGGATTCCAAAACCGGTGCGGAAGAATGATTCGCGTATACAGCACTTGAAACTTAGAAGTCTCTTCTAGCTTATATAATCAAATAGTTATTTATTTCTGATCACACACGACACATACACAACACATACAAACACACAAACACACACAAATATATATATATATATATATATATATATATATATATAAATGAAAGTGTTTGTGCTCGTGTGAGCGAGTGTGTTTGTGTACAAGCAAAATACCAATACATCAAAGTTCTAACACCAAGCCAATGGGTGGTCTTGCATAAATCAATTTCCAGGTGCCCTTATTCACTGCAGACGCAGAGAACTCGAATAAGAGAAAAGAATAGAAAAAAAACAATAGTGTAAGAAAGATGAACAACTCATGATGAGATCTTGCACTTAATTGATTGATTGTGAGTTATCTGGCGTCACAACTACCAGGGTCACCGACGCCGAGATCTTGCACTTAAATAAGAGAAACAGGTTCTGTCTAAATGAAAAATTGCATCGACGGCAGTGTTACAGAGAACAGCATATTCGCATCTAAGAATGAAAAGGTTACATTTGGTAGAACAGTGAAATATAACGAGGTGTGATCCTACCTCCAGCTTACTCAGGACGCGTGCAAGATATTCCCCTCGTGTACAAGTTGTATGCATTAAATTCCTAACTTTTAACGTAATTGAAAACATCCTAAAATCTATGGTCAAATAGAGCCTTGTTTCACCGACGAAAATTAAAACAAATACTCTATATTTCATTTAAAAAAAACCATTTTGCTGCACTGTTTAACATGCACATTATTTTTCTTACATTTTTCATTCAAATAAGTAAAATCATGAATACCCATCCTGAAAATTCTTGTATCTTTAACTCAATGTGAAAACAACCTTTTTCAGACCTTTTTTAGGCTCTCCATAGACCTTTCCTACCTTCCCCCGCAAAAAAACAACAACAACAAAGTAGTTTGTAGGCTTACTTTCCCCGAGTAAGTGAAAGTTCTATTGGTCAGGTATGGCGAGGGATGGATAAATAAAAAATCTGATCCAATCACTTTTTTTTTTTTGTATATCAGTAACCTAGTTCCCCAACAGAATCTTAGGTTCATGTTGAACGTCTAGAATTCTCTCTCTCTCCTCTCTAGTCCTCTCTCTCTCTCTCTCTTCTCTCAAAAAGACTTCATTAAATACTTTAATTCTCGAATGTGAAATTCTTATTATCCAGAAAGATACGATAGAAATGAAACGGACCTTCCAAACCTTCCCTACTTCAGGTCTCTCTTATTTGAGGGCCCCGTAAGGAATAGTGCCGTCAGTGCACCCCACGCGGTTGCAATGTAGGCATTACTAAGGTTCTTTGCAACGTCCCTTCGGCCTCTAGCTGTAGCTGCTTTCATTCCTTTTACTGTATCTCCGTTCGTATTCTTTTTCTTCCATCGTACTATCTACCCTAATGATAACTGATTCATAGTGCAGCTGCCTTTGAGGTTTTTTCTTTGCCTTTGGTCTGTTACACCTTCCAAACCTTTTCACTGTCAATTTCCGCTTTACATCTGAATGGCCTTAGTTGTCCCAGTGCTTGGCATATGTGCAAAAAGTCTATAGATCAATCAGTCAATCTAATTTAAGGGGTAGGGCATTATTTTTTTATTCTACATACTCCACGAGGTTAGGTCTTCCCCTATGCATCATGTATTCGATAACTGTCCGATCGAAGTTCGTCCAAAGCAACTCCGATGAATGGTAAAGGCGTCTAAACTTTAGACGAAATTTCGCTTTAAAAAAGCCAGCTGGATCGTTTGCCAACCACTATGGAGATGCCTGTTCTAGGAGGGAAACTTTTCCAACTATTCTTCCGTCTAAAATAAACTTTTTCTTTTAAAGAAAGTAAAACTCCCAAACAATTTGAATTTCAAAGGCTCTGTAATGCTCTTTTATGTAAGCTTTTTAACTTGTATGTTTCTTAGGACATGGTTTTACTTTCTACGCACCAGTGTCAATTTATTGCACTCTGAAAATAAATTCACATTATACGAAAAGGTATTATTTGAATAGCAAGTAGGTTCGAATGAACTTTTTGTGCTCTCTCTCTCTCTCTCTCTCTCTCTCTCTCTCTCTCTCTCTCTCTCTTTCGTATGTCTGTTTATTCTGTATGTTAATAGGCATATATACACATAACATATTGGATTGAATAATATATTTCATTTTAAAAATTCCTATAAATGGATATTTCTCCATTACTTGTTTTATAGAAATCTCATATTGAATTTTTCCTGTACGCAATGTTTTCAGCAGGAATTTTAGGATATAATAATTCAGTTGTAGGTGTCTTATTTCTATTTTGAAAGAGAGTCCATACTGATTAAGTGTACAGTTTATTTTTCTACCGAAACAAAATTTCTAGTTGTCAGTATTTCTGTATAAAACTAGTTTTTAACTTCTTGAATTCTTTGCTTTTTATGTTCAGGCTTTGTAGTGACAAGCGTATCCAAAAAGCAAACAAACTTCTTAAGCAAACAACTTAAAGAAGTTAAGAGGTCACTGTGGCCATTACAGTTGCATATGCATCTGTAAAAAAGTGACCAGCTTCTACATTATTTTCTGCTTTAAAAAGCATTACAAATGATTACCAATTTGGTACGACGATGAGGATGGGTCTATTCAGCTCTAATAAGTAGTGGTCGTTTGAAATCGATATTAGTAATCGATTACATCGGATTACTTTTACAAAATCTCAGTAGTCGATTACATTTCCAAGTGGTCTGATTACCGTCTTTTTTTTAATTATTATTATTTTTTTTTTTTTTTATACGACACAAATTTCTTTTCTTTGTTAATATCCGTTAGGGGAGCCTTACACTGCATTTAGTTTATTTTAAAAGGATTTTCAAAAGTTATTTTGCTTTCTTCTAGAAAATAATTGATATGTTCTTATTCAAAAACAAAAAAATCTATAAACTAAAATAGGAAGTATCAAGCTTGATTTTTTTTTTTTCTTTAAGAGTTTGAAGCATTTATTTTTTTATTTAAAGAGAAGTTTCTTTTCATTTTTTTTTGTTTTTATTAGCTAGCTCTTCATATCTTCAAGAAAAATAAAGAATAAGAATATATGTTTTATTTTAGGATAAAGACTCGCGGATTTTTCTCTTAATTCATTACCCATATAAAATGGATTATCGATATTTACTTGTGTGCATAATGGAATAGCAAAACACAATACATATAGGTTTAAACTTGAACTTATTGACAATGCCAGTCCTCATTTGTTATCATTTTCAAGGATTCTTGGCTTAGAGAGAGAGAGAGAGAAATAAACCATAATTGTGTAAATCAATACCGAGGACCTCTGGACTAGATTTATACTGTAGGAGTACATGTAATGTACCAGTTTCCTGTGAAAGTAATCGTTAGGTATTCGATTGCTAATCGATTAATGATCAAACAAACTAATCGAAGTAATCGAATACCAAAAAAGATGAGTTTTGCCTATCACTACTAAAAAGTATATCTGAAAACGACAGTATATGTATGTATAAGAAGAAGTAGACTTTTAATCTCGTGGTCAGGTCCAGCAACGTGACTTCTTTGAGAAATATTGGACCTGGGTTAGTTCCCATGACCGGACATCACAATCTGTGATGGATAAAGTAACTTCCCAAACTTATCTTCTCTCGATAAAAGGAGAAAATATAATGGTTGTCATCAGCCAGGAGTTCGGTAGATCTTTTCTATACTATCACAACCAATGTAACTGATTTTTAAGGGCTGCCTATCCAATTAATCATTTTCAAAACGCCCTGCTCACCCATATATCTAAATTCTCACTGATTTATAATGAGGCAAAGTGACATTAGCGCCATTTATATTGGTAATAACCATATCAACTTGCTTTGACATTTTTCTCGGGTTATGTGCTAGTTTGTCTAATTAAAAAAAAAAAGTCTTATCCTTGACATGAGGTGAGATATAAATCCAAATGGTTCTGATAAAGACAGAGCAAACGAAGCACAATAAAAGGGGGACGTTGGCTTGTAAACGTCAAAGACCTGTTCCTTTTATAATGGACCAAAGAGCACATTATGGATATAGGTCGTAATGTTTTTTTACATGTCTCATTGTAATTCAAATATTGTTTTGCAACAGTGTCATTAAGCATTCAAAAGATTAATCCTAGCAGAGATATTACCGGCCAGTATTTGAAATATATAGAAAAAATAATATAAGTAAGGACTGTCGGTTTCCAAGGATCCCCTCTTTAAGATAGGTACCCAATAGAGGATATAATCTCTTATTTTTCTCAATGAACGAATATCTGAAATAATGTGGCCTTTTTTTCTTGTTTTTTAAATCGTATACCAGTTATGCATCCATTTCTATATTTTCCCCTGAAAATAAATACCAATACTACTCACAATTAACTAAATGAGAGCAGTCTTGAAAACGCAACTGCACTATGCTTGTTCGATGCAAACTTGCAGTCCTAGAAGAAGAAGTAAAGAAATATAGGTGTGGATACTCAAGAGGCCATGAATCGTAATGAATCCAATAGGCTGTGTCGGAATGGAGTTTTTTCTTCCATCGCCCTAATCTTTATTTCTGAGATCCAAGAGACAAAAAAAAAAAAAAAAAAAAAACTCCTTTGTTTGGGAATGCGAAACAAGTCAAAATTCTTTTGTTCCTTTGGTCATTCAAATTTTATACTGACCGTTTTTACTGTAATGGAAACTCTGCTTGTCTGTGGCACATACAGCCTTTACTTATTTACACATGGAATACGTATCTATACGGAATAAACATGCGGAGTAATAACAAATATGAAATTTCAATAAATAAAACAGGGAGTTCTTTCCATTAAGA
>NC_087201.1:11888943-11903943 GCF_015104395.2 Macrobrachium nipponense
GTTATGGCATCCGGCTGCAAATAAAGTAACAACATAAATATAATGGCTGTAACGAGTGCACATCCATAATCCAAGCGAAGAAGTAGTCTCATCACCTTGTCATTCTTACATTTTTAGAACTTTCTGCTTCACTCCCTAGATATTTTGGATAAGCTGGATGACTTGTATTGCTTTGACGCTTTGGTTCTTGATCAGCCTGGATATGTACGCCCAAGACTGTGCGCTTCTACAATGATATCACAATTCTAAGGGGCTTCCCGCGAACACCTACGTAGCAGAATGATGGCGAAGCAAAAGTATCACTCCAGTAGAGTCGGTCCAAATGAAGAAACCACGTTTACCAGCGGGAGAGAAGTCCCATTTGTTTCTCTCGATGACGGAGGGTAATTTCCTTGCCATCGTGTTGACCAGTGCGCACGGAGCGCGTCATCTTGTCTCTTTTCATGTCAGCCGTATAAGCTGACAGTAATGATTTGCCCGGTTGGTTGTGAATTTATGTACAAATTTTAGACGGCGACTCCAGAGGAATGTTTGTGGCCGTTCAGTGTTCCAAGGAGCTATAACCATGCACTGGGTCTCGATCTCACAGATGGAAAGAGACTTGTTTTTTGTGTAAAAAATATCTACCTTACGAAGCAACACGAAAATTCAGATATTGAGATTACCGTAGATGCCCAGTTCTGTCAAGAATGGAAGTTGGAATCGCTGATGTTTTAATGTCACAGATGGAAAATTTAGACTAGATACTTAGACGTAGGTGTGGCACAGCTCTGTCAAGATTGGAAGTTGGTTTCGATATTTTTTTCAGATTGAACGGTGCTGACTGATATAATAAAGAGAAACTTCAAACTGTCAAACCCAATGCTTTGAAGGAGAGTGAATGTGACCAGTATTAAGGTAACAACGGATATAAACGAATCGTAATATGACTGCTTGAAAAATAGAACGGTTGGGAGTAAATATGGGGTTGATTAGTTGATGCAAAGAGCAGGTCTAGGAGGGAAGGTTTGCAGGCTTTGTCTGTGTTTGTGGGTTGTTTGCGATAGGTGACTTAAACACTATGTTTGTTTCTCACAGAGGAGTGAATTCCGTGCGTGCAATATAAGCATCACTTAGACACGCAGGCATAACGTAATCATTCTCTTTCCTCCTGTATAATTATCACTCGGTTTCTGTCAAAGCTAAACGGAAGGCAAATTTCCGTCCGGTTTCCTTTTTCCCTCCATTCTTCATTTTCCTTTTTTCCTTTTGTGGTGGTTTCGTTTGATGCCTCTAATTCGGTGGAGTTCATTTTTTGTCAGGTTTATTACGTCATTATTAAAAAAACGAAAAAGGTATCATTCACTGACATTTCAGTTCTTATAGTGAGATTCGAGAAAGTTATAATATCCTCTCTCCCACGATTTCAAAGCTTTTTCCAGTTGTGATTATTACTCTCATCATTCGTTTATTTCTTCTTTTTATCGTTCAGACATTTATACATAGCTTCAAATGAGTCTGTGGAGTAATCTTTTTGTGGTTCACATTTATTTATACTTCATTTTCTGAAGTAAGTGTATTTCCTTTTTATATTTTTTTGCAGTTTACCTGTATATTATAACTTATGAAATTAACATGGAAGCATTATAGCTTATTAAATCAAATAGTTTTCTACGATTTTTATTTTTCTTTAAATTCCTAAATATCTGAAGCATAACCCATGGGTGGTAGCTGGCATGTAAAGCTGCTGATTTTACTTTTAATGTTTTTTTATTTTTTTTTATCAAGTGCATTTTTCGAGTTTTGCTTTTATTTCAATTCCCGAATATCAGAGCAAAACCCAACGTGGTAGCTAAACAAGTAAAAATTCTTGATTTTTTCCGTATCTGGTGAAGATAAAATCCTTTTGGGAGATTACGCAATGCTCCTCGTGGAAGAGCAAAAGTTATCGTTGTAATTACGCATTCTAGTGGTACGATCTGCTGTTTTCATGTGGGGTGCAATATTGATTGGAAACGAAATAAAAAATAGATTTTCAAAATTTTCTTATTTGTATTTATTCATGCATCCATGAAAATTGCTGAAGCCATGCAGAAAAGAAAAGAAAAGAGTTATTGTCCTCTTTACTTTTCCATGATAGAATAAACATATTTTTTGTCTGTGGCACAACCTTCCAGAAATATCCACAGCATCGTCCGCTGCGATTACCTATGAATAATACTTATCTGTGACATGTTGACATCTTCGGCGCTCAGAAACACTGACCTGGACGAAATAAGGAAGCGAATGTTTCCTATCTTTACAATATGAATGAAATATTTGATTACATATTTAACGTGGGTTATTTACAATCTGTAATGCATGTTAAGTATAGTGCGGTGGATGCTCACCGGAAAAATAACGAAACGAATATTCATTCTGAACGTCGAATAAAACGGGAAAAAAAACAAACAACGTAAATACTTGGAACTGGGAAGCAGAGAAAAGGGGAGAAACGTATTTGGAAACAATAAAACATCGTCATGATGATTAGAAAGACGAAATGGGAGGACGTGGAACGGATGAGTGAGCTTCCAGACACCCATTGTTTACACAACTGAAGTGAATATGAAATACAATAGAGAGAGAGAGAGAGAGAGAGGAGAGAGAGAGAGAGAGAGAGAGAGAGAGAGAGCAAATGTTGATCAGCTGAAAGATTGACCATTATCGTGGACCCCATTAATTTCGATGTTTGTTTGTCCTGTTTGTTCGTCTCAGGAAAAACGACAAGTGCTCCGACAGCAGATAAACGAAAATGGCTTCGAACTTATATTTAAGATACCATATATATATATATTTATTTATATATATATATATATATATATATATAGTATATATATATAGATATAGATATATAGATATATATATATCTATATATATATATATATATATATATATATATATATATATAGATATTATCTATATCTATATCTATATATATATATATATATATATATATATATATATATATAGATATAGATACATATCTATATAGATATATATATATATATATATATATATATATATATATATATATATATATATATATATATATATATATATATTGATGAATATTCATACAGGAAGGACGTTTTTTCCAGAATATTCTCTCTCTCTCTCTCTCTCTCTCATCATCTCTCTCCTCTCTCTCTCTCTCTCTCTCTGTGCGATGGGTGATGTATTCCATTTCATGTTGTTTTTTTTTGTTTGATTCCTTTCCCGATTACATGCAGAATCCTCATTTTTTGCCAAATGCAGCGAATGTATGCATTGTAGACCAAACCCCCTTGCCATAGAAGTTTTTGGAACTAAGGACATTTACAAATAATCGTCCTTCTCCATATAAATGACTTAAGTTGCACGAATTGACTATTTACAAAAAAGATTTTTTCATTGAACGTTTATATCTAGTTCACCTCTCATCACTTTGCCTAATGATAAAAACTGAATCATGAGAAACGTTCTCCAAGATAACATAGCTGCCTTCGTATTCAAATCCAATCGCAGTCCAGTAATGGCAAAGGGAGAGGGAAACCGAAAGAAGGGTGGAAGTGGGGCGGGGGGGTGGGGTGGGGGTGGGGGAGATTGTAGTGGAAATCACACAAAAAAAAAAAGCAGAGCAAGGCAAAAGGACAAATGAAGTCCATGTACCTCCATTAACTGCAATAAAACACACAGGTGACTTGTTTGCCAACGGAGTTTTTCCGTTTTCAGGAAGCTAGTTTAAGGATCAGATGCCAGGCTGCGCGTTGGAAAGAGTAATGTCAAGGGTTATGGTTCCTCGCGTGAGTTAGAGGAAAAAAAATTAGTTTCGTTGTTTTAATTATGAATCATACTGTTCAAGGTAGTAAAGTTAACAAAAGTATTTAAGGAACTTTAGCTTTTATAAACAAACCTCACTGAGGAAGACTCAGGAACTTTACGGTAAATAGTATGCAAAGTACAACTGTGGACAACGAAAAGTTGCTTTAAGTGTGTTTACTAAGAGTAGTATTTTGTTAGATCAGACTATTCCCTGTTTCGTCGTTGTTGGCTTTCTTCGAGAATGAAAAATTCAAGCGACCTCCTTTAATTGGGAAAAAAAAACAAAAAAAAAATAAAAAAAAAAAAAAGGTCAGGTGTGAGGCACATTGCTTCCCGACATTTAATTGATATAGAATGATTAATGACGCACAGGAAACCAAACAGGCAGAGCTAAAATCAGATTTTTTTTTTTTCTTTCTAACTTTGGCGGTGGAGGCCAACAGTAGAAATTCAGGAATGAGTCGACTTCAGTAAAACTGAAAAATAAATTCTGTCTAGAGCAATGCTCGCATCCACATCCACGCTGCTATTGCAACTTGCAATAGTATCTGTATAAACGTGAATTTGGAAAGAGGAAATAGATAAATACTGTTTAAAAAACAAAAACTTGGTACAATTTGTAGAAATCAATCGAACTTGTGATTACTCAACTAAGAAGAATCCGAATCTATAAGCACAGAAACATAGGAATGCATTCAAGCAATTGACTCATCTCGGATTACATTAATACGTGCGTGGCAGCTATAACTAAAACCACCAGAGGTGATTATCATATGAGAATTATCGTTGTGAAAATAAATCCTTTATCATCTGGTCAGAGAAATCCGATGCCAATGCCATTGACAAATTTGCACAACTCAAGTAAGAGGAAAATTAGAGTAAATTTACCATATACTACCCTCCTTCCAGTGCAAACAAAAGTTAAATAAACTTGCCAAATCTTTGTCAGCAACCTTCTGTTTCTAAACAAGTATACCATCTCTCTCTCTCTCTCTCTCTCATCTGGTCTCTCTCTCTATCTCTCTCTCGTCTCAAGTATCTGATTACTCGTCGCTAGTTTGCTACAATCCAGTGTTATGATTAAAGTATTAAGCTATAAGCTTGATAAGCTTGTATAGTAGTCAACCAAGCAGAAAGTCTTTATATTCAGATGTGCTCTACTTTATTCAATTTGTCAGATAGATTACTTTCATTCTTTTTTTGTTTATGTGCTCTTTCGTGCTTACCCGTCTACAACATTCCTCCATGCCTTGTTTTGTTTACGTTTGCCATCGCCAGCTATAGTTTTCCTTCTGTTATTTAATTCATTATATGCTTCAGCTAATAGATGTAATGAAGTACGGTGCAACAAATAAAAAGGTTCTTACTGCCTGATTTAAGTCACAGCAGATTTAATACTCGGATCATATTACGTCACGGCCGCTTCTAATATTGTTACCTCTCAGAAATCAACTCTCATCGGGTCCATTCAGATTCCTCAGGAAGCGGTCCCGGGACCCTCGCTTCTCAAGGAAGTGCGGTTTGTCTTTGAAATTGACAGCCGAGACCAATATATGGAATGCATCGGCATAGAAATTGTATTCCAGTCTCAACCTTCCAGCGGGATATATACGATCTCCACACTTACAACATCTCTCTAGCTCTCTCTCTCTCTCTCTCTCCTCTCTGGAAACTAGAGCTGAAGAGATACAACTCATCTCATTATGGGAACTTTCTTTACATACAAGATATTTGACACATGGAATAAATTGCCATCAGGAAGTTGTAAACAGCAACAGTGTGGAAGAGTGATGAACAGTATAACGTGCACCTATAGATAAGTGAGCACATGATGTCTCCTTGGATGGACTAACAGGTCTTTGAGACATCTCTTCATTCCCTTCGTCCTCTCCAGAGTAGAGTTATCACCACCTTCTAATGGAGATTCGACCTTTAACTTTGCATATTACATATCGTCCAAGGCAGTGACGTCCGCTGTCTCTGGTGAGGTTATGTCCGCGAGCGACCACGTCGCCAGCTTTGTCTCTCCTTCAAATGAAAGTCTCGGCTTCTTTTGTTAATCTCCTTCAAGTTTTCGCTTAGTAATGCTGACTTGCAAACGTCAGTGGTGGTCCTGCTGTCTTGATCCCTAAATTCAGCTGGCACTGGTTAATAGACATGGAACAAGTGCCAGTTAATTTCAGAGATTTTCCTCCTTTTTTTAAGGGAAAATCCATTTTTACGTGATACAATAGCCCTAAAAAACACGCCGAAATGACTTACGATAAATCTAGATATAAGGGAGAATATTCTGAGGTTTTTGCTTTACAAAACTCCTTTATTTGTGTGGATCTCTCTCTCTCTCTCTCTCTCTCTCTCTCTCTCTCTCTCTCTCTCTCTCTCTCTCTATATATATATATATATATATATATATATATATATATATATATATATATATATATATATATATATATATATATATATATATATATATATATCTATATATATATATATATATATATATATATATATATATATATAATATATATATATATATATATATATATATATATCTGAAGAGACCACTAAACAAGCAGCAATGTGTTTATAGTGTGATGACATTGACGTGGCTTTTATCTTCCAAATATTTTCAGCAATTATAGGCCCAAGTTCGAAGAGGGACATTATAGAAGAAAATTGGTTATTCAGAAGATAAAAATGTAAACAACATTGTCACACTCGCCAATGAAGTTTCCCAGTTTAAACAGTTTCAAATCTTCCATTATTCATATTGCCTTTGATAGCAAAGAGAGTTTCCATTTCCATCATAAAGTCGCTTACGATCATTTAAGATGTCAATTGAGATTTATGAACTACGTCGTGTCAGTGGATCCATGTGGAATTGTCACACTTCAGTCCATATTGCTGTTTCTGTAGCCATATCCGAGGAAGGGTTAATGTAATTTAGTAATAGATATAATATTAAAGGTGTAATACACTGTAGGTGCTACTTCATTACAATTGTTTAAAGATTAATCTAAACTTGTAATACTTTTTTATATTCTATTTTATATCTGGTCATAGCTGTTTTCAGATAACTAAGGAAGCACTGAAAATCGAAGCCAGTGGTCTTTCGCTAAGTTCTTTTATAAAATTTTAAAAAATCCTTTACAGAGGAAGTATTTATGCTCCAAGATTTCCCTACTTCACAAGATTTGTCGACATTTTCCAGTAATTCAGAATTCCTAAATGTAATCGCTTCCTAGGAGAAGAATAGAGAATAGATGCGTATAACTTCAGAGTAAAATCATTACTTTGAAATTTTATAAAGGTTTTGAACTGATATATAGTACTACCACTCTCAAACTTCGTAACAAACAGCACTGGAATTCGTATGACCTTTCACTAAATTCTGGAGAAAGGAGAAATCATAGGTAAAAACCCACCTTGGTAACTGCTCTCATTTTGTTCACTAGATCATAATAGATCAACCATTTTCATTTGCTTTCTCTGCACCGGAAAATATTGGCTATCGGTTGTATCAGTTAAAATTATATCATAGCGAGTTCAATTTCTAAAGACTTTAGAGTATATTTAAGGCTTACATTTAGTAATAGTTACAATAGTCTTTTAAAGATGTCATTAAAGACTGCTTAATGCATGCCACCATTATACTAACTACAATTTACCAATCCTTACTAAAAGCATATTCATCTGCTGCTTCGTATGTTAGACAAGAGCGCTTATATATAACACAATTATTGAAACAATCCGAACACAGTAAAGTTGAAACATCCAGTACGTGGTTAGACACTTGTTCGAAATGTACATCAATCACTCACCAGTTTTCACTTTCCTCACATATCATTCATTCTCAAATACTCCGTCGTCTCAACTTCAGAATCTGTTTACAGGAGCTCGTAAAACCGCGTTATTCTTCTTTCAGGCTGAATAACGTTAATTTCCGTAATCCATTGGTCTTAAGCCACAAAGGTCTTTATCACACTGGTGTGTAGGTGCTACAACTGCTTGCTTTCGTCTGTTTAGTTTCCCTTGGAGGGTCGACTTAAAGAAGACTTTCCTCGTTCCTCAGCAAAAATGGAAACTGTCTTTATTGTGTTATGGAAATTTAATGTTTCATTTATTTCGAAAACTTTGTTGCTCTCCGCGTCTTCCCAGATGATTTTAGTTGCAAAGACTGAGTCTCGGGAGGAATTAATTGCATTCAAAGATTATATTAGTGTGATTTTATTGACTTATGAATCTCTTAATTAGGAAGGAACTGGTTATTCTCATATTTCGACCAGTGATCAGGTTTTATTCTCATGAACCAGCATATTTGCCTCCATGTATAGTCACTCATATAAATTTATGGGTGTCTCCGGGCATAAAGCTGAATTCCATCCAACCCCTTTCTGGACAACGGGTCTGTATAGTGATGTAAGACAGGTGGTTGAACATTTGGCCAGTTTCGCACTCCCAAACCCCTGTCATCCAGAAAGGGGTGAAATGGAAAGCTCTCTCTCAAACACCCGGACATCCATGAACTTATATGAGTGACTGTACATAAATGCAAATGAACATCCTGCATGAAAGGCCTACATTAATTTCGATACGCGAGAGAAATCTGTTCTTTGGGTTTTAAGAGCAAGAAATATCTCATTTATAAGGAGAATTATAAGGAGTAGAAAACAATGGAAAGTAGTCAATAAGAGAATGAGTATATTGTATAACGAATACCACAGACCTATTCAATACCTCGCAAATTTAGACAAAAGTCATAAAAACATCAACTTCAGCGGAATAGATGAGGCTTAATAAGGTCAAAATGTCACCGGGCAAGCGAAGGTTCATTTGCATAACTAAAGTCTGCAGCGAATGACGGTTGCTATTGATGTTATTGTCTTCGGTAGAGGCCGAGAGTCGTGGAGGTATTTGTCATTGATGGGGATGGGGGTCATATGTTTGGATTTTCTCTACTACTCAGTGTTTACAACCTTTCCATTCTACGTTATCTGAGGAAAAGGTTCTGATCGCATCACTGAAACCAAGAAGACCACAGTTGTCCTTCAAGGCACGATAGATTCAAAATAGGGATCTGACTGTTCCCACAACGGTGTAAGGAAAATAAATAACGCAATGTGAACTGATCAATCGTGTGTCTTGGGAAGAGACAGACATTTTTTTACATAATTTACAGACTTTTATAATATATTGGATTACTAATGCCCATTGTACAACATTCTTTTTAATTGTAACTGGAAACTACGAATCATAGAAATCAATGGAAGTGCATCTCGGAATTTGAATTAACTGGTACACCACTGGTAAAATATGCAACTAAATGGCAAGTACTAAATAACGAATAACAATGTGGGTCACATAGTGAGAAGACACGAACTAGAGCATCTCTCTCTCACTGGTAAAATCAATGGAAGAAGACCGAGGGGAAGACCTGGACAAAAATATATGGGTGGATTGGTGAGAATGACTGGAGGAAGAATGTCTGCAGCTCAGTTGCTGTAGAGAGGAAAGGTGAGCCATGATTGCCGACGTCCTTGGGACATGTCACCTGGATGATGATGAAGATGATGAATGAGAAAGAAACTCTCGAAGACAGCAATATCTGTCCTCCAGGTGAAGGTCATTGGTGAGTGTGTCATAACACTCGTCGGCAGCTTATCACTTACATATCACAAACAGGTTGACAACAAGTCAACGACTCTAATTGCAGAACTATCCTTGGCAAAGGTATGAAGCATTGGTCAGCACTATGATATGTAGTTTCCTGCGTGTGACAACACATTTTGGAGTGGCGTGAACTTACCTTAACCAATCTAAATCCGGAAAGAACACTACTGAGATGGCTTTGTCTGTCCGCCCTCAGATCTTAAAAACTACTGAGGCTATAGGGCTGTAAATTGGTATGTTGATCATCCACCCTCCAATCATCAAACATACCAAATTGCAGCCCTCTAACCTCAGTAGTTTTTATTCAATTCAAGGTGAAATTTAGCCATGATCGTGGGTCTGGCAACGCTATAGGACTTCGGCGCATTTTTACGTGCTTTTGTATAAGACTTCTACGTCTGTCTGTTTGGGTCAAAACTTGTAACTTAATTTTCTGCCTGTTCGTTTCGTCAAGGGACTTGAAATTTGTACAGTTACTCAATCCCGGTGATACTCACCTCTATTGACCCTACAGTGACCTCTCCCTTGGTATCTAAGATTTGTGTGAAACTCTTTGTATTTTTCACAATTTCTCTGATTCGGTAGAATCTGTCTTCTAAATAATCCCTCCCCCTTCCCTCTTCCATCTCCTTCCACTCTCCCCTCCCTCCCCCTCCATCGTACCCCTTCTTTCGTCTCCCCCTCCCCCTCAATTTTCCCTCCTCCCCTTCCCCTGTCCTCCTTTCCCGTTGCCTCCTCCTCCCTCCCTTCCCCATCTTCCCTCCCTATAACCTTTCCCTCCCCCTCCCCCTTCCCTCACTCTCCCCCATAAATGGATATCAGTTTCTTTAACTACAATCATAAATCAGTTACAATTTCTGTCAAACTAAAAAGTGTAAAAATAAAAAAAATAAAAATAGCAATTTTATTCACGCTTTTATTCAAAGGAGGAATTGCTAAAAGAAAATAAATATATATTTTTTTGTTCTTGTAGCAATCCATTCCATGCCTGGGACCCACGCTTCTATTTTTGTTGACATGATTAATTGTAAGAAATTCCTGGTGGTAAAAAAAAATATATTTTTTTTTTTTTACTTTTTAGTGAATTTTGATAAAATCCTGTTTAATGTTTTTTTTTTATTTACTTGTTTATTCTTATGATCCATTGTTTGTTCAGAAATTAGGACAGATTTTCTTAAAATAAGATCTCTTCTACGTTAGGATTCGGCAACCCTGGCCAAGTAATGATTATTTTCACCTCCTTGGTTGACCCGACATATGTGTGAAGCATTAGAATTTTGGCAAATGTACTCGACATGCACTCTCATAATGAAAATGTTTACACAGTAGTTAAAGAGATGAGCGAATTGAATCGGAAGAGTGTACTGGAACATTGTTTCACCCTCTCTCTCTCTCTCTCGTCTCTCTCATCTCTCTCTCTGTCTGATATGGTTACTTGGTAATTTCTATCGACTAAGGCTGCCTTATTGTCCTCTTGTTAGCCATTGATATTCTTTTGAAAAATTCAATATCCTGCTGTATATTGCGATAAAAGCTTGCTGCTGTTAGATTTCTGCAGGCTTTATACTTTAATGGTTCATAAATGGTGTTGATTATGTGGAAGTTTGTTGAAAATTCCTGATGTGGACTTTTGAACTTGGAACGTCTATTGTTCTCTCTTATTGCATGGCGAATATATGCATTTGTCAAAATGAGAATAAAAGATGAAACAGTTTAAAAACAGTTAGAAAGGTACACAAAGTTTCCATTTTCATTTCAAATACGAATATCCATCTGGTAAACTTCTTTCATTTTACACCACAGAATATTCTTATTTTTTCGTTCACTCTGGGAGTAAGCCTACAAACTACTATGTGTGTGTTCTGTTGTTATTCTTATTGTTAGGAAATGTCTATGGAAGAGTCTAAAAAGGTCTCGAAAAGGCGTTTCGCGTTGAGTTAAAGATACAGGAATTTTATGATAGGATATTTATGATACATTTATTAGAATGAAAATGTAAAAAAAATAAATAATGTCCGTGTCAAAATTACATAATAATTATTTCTAATAAGATATAGCGTATTTAATTTTAATTTTCATTGCTGAAACGAGTTTCTATTTGACCATAGATTTTAGAACGTTTTAATTCATGGTAAGTTTGGAATTTAATGTTTGCAACGTATGCTGATGGGGAAAATCCTGTACGCGTCTCGAGAAAGCTGTTATTTTTTTTTTATTTATTTATTTTTTTTTTTTTTGCATTCGCTGATCAGGGACTGGTATTTGCTCCCGGGTAAATCTGAGATAATGAAAGCATATTCAACATACTCAATAATAAAATAGTAACTTTTCATTTCTAAATGCCTAACTTCCTCTCTCTTTAGGTGTGCTTCATTTTAGCTCATGCCACGCCGGATTCGTTCCATCCCACCAAACTGGAAAATTAATTACCTGAAACTTAATGATTGTCTGGTCTGTCGATGACAGAATGGTTAATGAAGAAATCGTTGGCATTAAGCGTTTGGGATTTTTCAGAGGCAAATTTTGATGATTAATGGCTAATTTCGTATATATTTTTTCATGATGTGCAATCATAGGCTAAAGGGCATTATTACGAAATGAGCTCATTAGAAAAAGAGCCATTCCTATTTTCCCTCGCATTGAGCAGGAACTCAGTAAATTTGTATCTCGATGTATTTTATAGACAAGAATGTTATGCATTGCATTACGAGGAAGCATTCTTTGTTTGTGGGCAGCCAATTCACAAACTGTAACGGAGTACTGATACCTTCCTCCAAAAAAGCAGGATAACCATATCTTACAAATTAACAGTATATCTTCTTGAAAATAATCTCATTATGTTCCCCATACCAAAATTACCTGGGTTGGTGGTATCACTTTGTACTTACCCAACCTAACCTAGGGCCTGGTGCAATATTAGTACACATCTCGTGAATTCGTTTCTGGGCATCTCAATTTTCATCAGGAGTAACACAAAAGTTTGGAATGAATGTTGTATCTATTAGCCATAATGACCACTGAGGAAAGTTCAAACTGAAACCAGAGCCATGTAGAATAATACTAAGATTAGGAGCAAATCCTGACACAAACCCCTCCCCTTTTCCTTCTCCCTTATCCCTCCCTTCCCTCTTCCCCCTCCCCTTCCTACTTTCCTCTCTCCCTCTCCTTCTACCTTTTAAAAGGGACAGTTACCACTGTAGCACCTGGACAAAAAGTACAGTCACCACAGTAATACCTGTTAGTTCATCCACTACATGAAAAGAGTGAACTGTCCCCCTTGTCCTTCCTTCTTCCTCCCTTTATGAAGTTATTGTTGTAGTATGAACGTGTGTATAAAATTTACTCGTTCACTAACCTAAGATGTAATTAGAGATAGTGAACAAAATATTAACCAAAAGAAGGTACTCCTGTTTGCAACTTCATGAAAAGGGAATTCAAATACATTTTTTAAGGCCAAGTTCCAGAGGTTATGGCCTCAAATAGTCACATAATATGCCAGTCAGTTCAATTTGAAGCCTGTGGTTACGTTTATGATACATAGATGGTTGATTTTGCTAAAAGCGGATGTGCTTGGCCTCTGTAGTGACGGTGATGTACAGTTACTTTAATTTGATATATACGTTTTGAAATCCGTTAATTTTTTAAACAAGTATAATGCCCAAACCAGGTGACATACGATTTATAGTATCTGAGAATCTGTGGGAGAAGGGAATTATGTTTTTGGGGAGAAAGGAAGGCCGAGTGGCTTTCTGGATTCAATTTATAATTCTTCATCAAACGGGGGATGATATTTTAGCGTCCAGATATTAAATTCCGTCAGAACCAGCGATATGTAACTCGTCGCTGAATTACCCTGATTATACCAACAACTCGTATTTTCCATATTAATGAGGGTAAAGAATTATGTGACACCGAATTCTTTTATTTAATTATTATTACACTTTTCACTTTAAAGCCCCGTTGGGGTAGTGCTGTCAGTGCAACTCACGAGGTGCACTGTAGGTATTACTCAAATGTTCTTTGCAGCGTCCTTCGGCCCCTAGCTGCATGCAACCCCTTTCATTCCTTTTACACTACCTCCATTCATATTATCTTTCTTCCATGTTTGCTATCCTGCGAAGTTTTCCTCCTGTTGCACCTTTCAAACCTACCTTTACTCTCCATTTCCTTTCCAGCGCTGAATGACCTCGTAGGTCTCAGTGCTTGGCCTTTGGCCTAAAAACTATATTCCTTCCTTTATGTTAAAGATAAATGTCCAGTGTTCACAAAAGATAGAGACCAAACAATGAAATATAGAATAGTTATTCTGTTGAACATCCCATCAATAGTAATATGAATTTAAGAGTCTGAAGAGCTCTTATGAATGCTTAATGTTATCTGTAATACTTCTCACGATTGGTACATTAATTTTTAATTTATGTGTGCATACATTTTTAATGCTGGACATAAAATAGAAGAGTTAGTAATGCCAAGAGGAAATATAAGAAGAAAGACTGCAAATTCAATTGTTAATGTAGTTGTTGATTTATATTCACATCCTCGTTGTATATCGGGAAGACTTTGGGGAATACGAGGATTTTCCCAAGAGATTGTGGCTTATTTTCGTAAAGAATAAATGTTGAATAGATTACGTAAGGTCTCGTCTTGGAAAAGGTACTGAGTTTGGGTATGGTGGTGCCCCTCTTTAAGTGATAGTAACAAGGTCATTGTACTTAGGAACTGATATATATAAAAAAGGTGAGAATCTGATGATGTACTTGTGAGATTTATATACAGTAGCAAACAATGTATACAGAAATTATGTATGAAAAGTCGTAAAGTAGTTAAGTCTACGGCATAATCAGCTCCGTTAGGGAATCCTTTCTCACCTCCACCCTCTTCGGAGGAGAGGGGAGGTAGGATGAAACCCCATATAAATCATCTTATGGGTTCCCACTATAACCCTGCCAAGTTCCATGCCCATAAGGACCAGCCGTTTGGCCGTGATTTTCAATGACAGACGGACGACAGACATTACGCCCTATTATAGTAAGATATGATGACGTCTTTCAATTAAATTCACTCTTAACTCTGATATTCATAATCCTAAGGGGCTTTCCACGAACACCTGCATAGCAGAATGATGGCGAAAGTAAAAGGGTCACTCCAGTAGAGTAGGTCCAATTGAAGGAAACTACATTTACCAGCGGGAGAGAAGTCATTTTGTTTCTCGATGACGAAGGTTTATTTTCCTTGCCATCGTGTTGCCAGTTGCGCACGGAGCGCGTCATCTTGTCTCTTTTCATGCCAGCCGTATAAGCCGACAGTAAACGATGTGCCCTTGGTTCTGGAATATACAAATTTTAGACGGCGATGCCAGAGTAATGTTTGTGGTCATTCCGTCATTCAGTGTTCCAAGGAGCTATACCATGCATTGGATCTCGGCCTCACAGATGGAAAAGAGACTTGTTTTGTGCAAAAAATATCTAACCTTACGACGCAACAACGAAAATTCAGATATTGAGACAT
>NC_087201.1:11908943-11936443 GCF_015104395.2 Macrobrachium nipponense
GAATGCATCGGCATAGAAATTGTATTCCAGTCTCAGCCTTCCGCGGACATATGCGATCTCGACACTTACAACATCTCTCTCTCTCTCTCTCTCTCTCTCTCTCTCTGGAAACTAGAGCTGGAGAGATACAACACATCTCATTGTGGGAACTTCTTCACATACAAGATATCAAGATATGTGACACATGGAATGAACTGCCACCAGAAAGAAGTTGTAAACAGCAACAGTGTGGAAGAGTTTGAAAGAAAGCTAGACAAAATCATTAGGACTCTATGAATGAACAGTAAAACCTGCTCCTAGACATAACTGACCACATGATGTCTCCTCGAATGAACTAATAGTCTTTGAGACATCCTATCTCTCTCTCTCTCTCTCTCTCTCTCTCTCTCTCTCTGTGTGTGTGTGTGTGTGTGTGTGTGTGTGTCTAGGAGTGTTTTTCTTTCTTCTCGAATTCTAACATTATAATTGACTCATTTTCCCCACGTCTGCTCTTGTACGGTCCCCTTTGCATCTCTTCATTTCCTTCCTCCTCTCCAGAGTAGAGTTATCACCAGTTATCACCACCTTCTAGTGGAGATTCTGCCTTTAACTTTGCATATCACATATCGTCCAGAGCAGTGACGTCCGCTGTCTATGGTGAGGTTATGTCCGCGGAGCGACAACGTCGCCAGCTTTGTTCTCCTTCAACGTGAAAGTCTCGGCTTCTTTTGTTAATCTCCTACAGAGTCTTCGCTTAGTAATGTTTGACTTGCACGTCAGTGGTGGTCTTGCTGTGCTTTATCCCCAAATTAAACTGGCACTGGTTAATAGACATGGAACCAGTGCCAATTTAATTTAGAGATTTTTTTTCTGTTTTCTAAGGGAAAATCCATTTTTTACGTTAAAATATTGAACACAGATGACAACGCCTGATACAATAGCCCTAAAAATCACGCCGAAATGACTTACGATAAACATAAATATGAGGGAAAATAGTCTGAGGTTTTTGCTTTACAAAAGTCCTTTCTCTCTCTCTCTCTCTCTCTCTCTCTCTCTCTCTCTCTCTCCTCTCTCTCTCTGTATATATATATATATATATATATATATATATATATATATATATATATATATATATATATATATATATATATCTGAAGAGACCACTAAACAAGCAGCAATGTGTTTGTAGTGTGATGATATTGACGTGGCTCTATCTTCCAAATATTCTCAGCAATTCAAGGCCCAAGTTCGAAGAGGGACATTATAGAAGGAGATTGGTTATTCAGAAGATAAAAATGTAAACAACATTGTCACCACTCGCCGATGAAATTTCCCAATATGAGCAGTTTCGTGTCGTCCATTATTCATATTGTCTTTGATAGAAAGAGAGTCTCCAATTCCATCAGAAAGTCGTCTACGACCATTTACAGATGTTAATTGAGATTCATGAACTACATCGTGTCAGTGGTTCCAGGTGGAATTGTCACACTTTACTCCATATGGCGGTTTTGTGTAGCAATACTGAGGAAAGGTTAATGTAATTTAGTAATGTAATTTAGTAGGTGCTGCTTCATACAATTGGTGAAACATTAACCTACACTCACAATACTTTTTTTATGTTTCTATTAATGTTTGTATTTCTGGTCATAGCTTTTTTCAGATAACTATGAAAGCAAAGGAAAATCGAAACCAGCGGTCTTTCGCTAAGTTCTTTTAGAAAATTTTAAATAATCCTTTACAAAAGAAGTATTTATGCTCCCAGGTTTTCCAACTCTTACCAAAAAAATTCGTCGTTGCTTCACAAGATTTTGTCGACATGTTCCAGTAATTCAGAATTCCTCAATGTAAACGCATCCTAGAAGAAGAAAAGAGAATAGATATATAACTTCAGAGTAAAATCACTACTTTTGAAAATTTGATAAAAGAAGGTAATGAACTGATATATAGTACCATTCTCAAACTTCGTAACAAGCAGCACTGGAATTCGTGTGACCTTTCACGAAATTCTGAGAAAGGAGAAATCATAGGTAAAAGACGACCTTTGTAACTGCTGTCATTTTGGTCACTAGATCAAAATAGATCAACTTTTTCATTTCCTTTCTCTGCACCGGAAAATATTTGCTATCGGTTGTTTCAGTTAAAATTATATTATAGCGAGTTCAATTTCCCAAGACTGTAGAGTATATTTAAGGCTCACATTTACTAAAAGTGTCATTGAAGCTGTATAATGCGTACCACCATTATACTAATAGCAGTTTACCAATCCTTCTAGCATATCACCTGCTGCTTCATATAAGTGCCTCGCTAGTGTTCTTTTAACTATTAAGTATGATAAATTCGTAAATTAATTAAGTCTACGGACATAACCAGCCCCGTTTCAAGGAATCCCTTCTCACCCCCACCCCACTCGGAGAAGGGTGGGGGAGGTAGGATAAAACCCCATTATCAACCATCTTATTGGTCCCCACTATAACTCTACCAAGTTTCATGCCCATTGGACCAGCCGTTTGGCTGTGATTGAATGACAGGCGGACGGACAGACATAAAGCACATTTAGTAGAGTAAGATGGTGAAAGGATAAACTTATGTTAGATAAGATCCAATATATATAACACAATTATTGAAACAATCCGAACACAGTAAAGTTGAAACATCCAGTACTTGGTTAGACACTTGTTTGAACTGTACATCACTCACTCACCAGTTTTCACTTTCCTCACTTTCCTCATTCATTCTCAAATCATCCTTTGTCTCAACTTCAGAATCTACGAGTATTTACAGGAGCTTGTAACCGCACTATTCTTCTTTCAGGCTGAATAACATCAATTTCCGCAATCCAACTGGTCTTAAGCCACAAAGGTCTTTCTAACACTGGTGTAGGGTGCTACAGCTGCTTGCTTTCATATGTTTAGTTTCCCTTGGAGGGTCGATAATGAAGACTTTCCTCATTCCTCAACAAAAGGGGAAACTTTCTATATTGTGTTATGGAAATTTAATGTTTTCATTTATTTCGAAAACTTCGTTGCTCTCCGTGTCTTGCCAGATGGGTTTAGCTGCAAAGACCGAATCTTGGGAGGAATTAATCGCATCCAACAGATTATATTAGTGTGATTTTATTGACTTATGAATCTCTTAATTAGGAAGGAAAATGGTGATTCTCATATTTCGATCAGTGCCTAGGTGTATTCTCATGAACCAACATGATTTGCCTCCACATATAGACACTCATATAGGTTCAAGGATGTCTCCGGGCATAAAGCTGAATTCCATCTAACCCCTTTCTGGACAACGGGTCTGTATAGTGACGTAAGAGGGCTCACACCGAAACTTTCTATACAGCAGTTAGGTAGTTGAACATTCGGCCAGTTTCGCACTCCCAGACACCTGTCATCCAGAAAGGGGTGAAATGGAAATCTCTCTCTCAAACACCCGGACATCCATGAACTTATATGAGTGACTGTACATAAATGCAATGAACATCCTGCACCAAAAGCCTACATTAATTTCGATACACGAGAGAGATCTGTTCTTCCTAAACATAGCGAGTTATAATAATGACCGTCCATGTTGATTTTGAAATGAGTTGCACCTTCTGAATTCTGTTGAGTTTCAGTTAAGCTCCCCCCCGCCCTTTTTTGTGGGGTGGGGGACCCCATACTCTGTTTAATTTTCCCCAACCGATTCTTTGTTCTGGACCTGACACCATTTATTTCTTTAGTCGAACTAAAACAAAAACACTAGAATTTTCTTACCAAAGTTCAGCCGCCCATTTCCTTCTTTCTGTTTATTTTCCCCCTACCATATTCTTTTTTGTTTATTGACCATGCACCAGATGCTTTATTTATGTTGATGTGAAACAAAAACACTTTTTTCGGAATTATCTCACCGAAGTACTTTCGAAATAACTAAGCCATAATACCCATTAGTTGAGGACATATACTGGTTAGATAAATATCAGTCACTCGAGAGTTCATTTCTTCGTGACAGGTATACTTGGCCTTGAACGATTTTTGCTAGGAAAACAATTATGCAGAGTTTACGGCGGTCCTGTAAAATGGTAGCAGAGCCATTCCTTAGGTAACTCTCATGCACCGATAAAGTTGCCTCGGGTGAACGTTCAAGAGCCGTATTAACGACTGAGATAAGGTTTCCTATTGCAGCGTAAAGGGTGGGTTAACGTCTCTCTTTGCTAAAAATATAAATTTTTTAAGTACAGGTCATATGGGCTCGAAGTGATTTTTTCTCTTTCATGAGCGAAGAAAGAGAGTGTCAGCCGTTTACAGCTCTCTCTCTCTCTCTCTCTCTCTCTCTCTCTCTCTCTCTCTCCTGAATGTCCATTTGCATTATTAACTTATGTATCGATTTATTTGTTAATTTAAGATTTTTCCTTTCATTATAATTATAATATCAGTCCAATCTCCTTTAAGAATGATTGTATTATGGTACTTGGTAATGGAAAATGAAGTATTTGAAAGCAAAAGCGCAAAGGGTCTACAGCAGCATTAAACAGATAGATGTGGGAAAACTTAACTGTTCTTTAAAGCCTCTGAAGCGTCTTCAGTGATGTGTTAAATATTTATTTAATTTCAATTGTCCATGGTATATCACGTATGAACCTCAAACAACCTAAGTATATGAGGAAATACATACAAAACGCTTCCCATTACCATTTTTAGTTTTCTGTAAAAGTAACCTATTGTGCCGGCTTTGTCTGTCCGCCCTCGTATCTAAAAAAAAAAAAATAAATAAATATATAAATAAAAACTCACTGACGCTAGAGGGCTGCAAATTGGTATTTTGATCATACACTCTCCAATCATCAACATACCAAATTGTAAAACCTCTAACCTGAGTAGTTTTTGTTTAATTTAAGGTTAAATTTAACCATGGATCGTGCATCTGGCAGCGCTTTTCGGAGCTATGGGACGCACCCTCACTTTGTTGGATCTGGTGAGCGACTAAAGAGCCGCCTGTGAAAGCTGATGGTTTTACACAGCATTATATGTTGTACAAGAAAAACTTTACTTGTTAAAGATTAAATAAATTTCTCCGTCAGCGTAAAGTGAAGTTTATTGTCTTTTTATGACAACAACATCAGCACTAAATTAGAACATTTAAGTAAAGACACTAAGTGAAATTGATGGTTTTTTAAAAGGAGGATAGTTTACTCGGGGAGTAAGCCTATAAAAACTACGTTGCCTATTGCTGTTGTTCTTGTTCTTGTAGGGAGAGGGAAAGCCCAATAGAAAAGCCTAAAAAGGTTTGAAAAAGGTAAATCGCATTGAGCTAAAGATACAGGAATATTAGGATAGGATATATATGATTTATTTATCAGAATCATAGTGTAACAAATGAATAATGTAGATGTTAAACAGTACAAAACAATTATTTCCAATAAGATATGGCGTATTTTTATTTTGATTTTGTTTTCGTTTGGTTGTGAAACAACGCTCTATTTGAACTATAGATTTTAGTGCACTCCCCGAGTAAACTGGAGGTCGGATCACGCCTTGTTCTGTTTTCCTTCGCATTATAAAAACGTACTGATCGAAGGTGACGAGGCGTTGGCTGGCTATCTCCCGAAATAGGATTTTATATCTCGAGGTATTTACGCTCAGCTTGAAATTCTTAAATATTTTCCGCGCAAAGAAACTTCTCCCATGAGTATGTGTAACTTCTGAAGGCTCTTGGAAAATAAAACCTGGTTATCAGTGCTAACTTTTAAGGGTGAACTTTGGAGATTTAAAGTTTTCCTAAAAGTTTTGTTAGATTTTTAGATATGAGATTGACTGTGCTTCATAACAGCTCCAAACCGTGATATAGTGTTTGAATAATTTCAGGAAAGTCGACCTAAATCATTGCTATAGTAGGGAAAGACTGCTTATGTCTATTGCTCCGTTTAATTAAGTAAAATTAAGTAGATGACATAAAACTGCTTATATAGCTACCTGCAAACAAAACACATTGGATAAAATTCTCCCTGATTTATATATATCGCGAACTCACTTCTTTCAAACACGGACACACACAATTCATGTGCAAAGAAAGGAAGGCTTGGATTGTTCCCTATAGGGGAAATGAACAAATATAAAGTAGGAGTAAAAGTTTACGTTAGTAGATATCGAATTGTAAGTTGAAACTTGTCTCAAGTATGTACAAGGAAAACCACACAGAGTTCATCGGGCCCCATCTCCCACCATCATTGGAGTTTCTGTTGCAACTAAACTTACGAAAATAATTAGCTAGATCCGAAGATCTTGAATTCAAATGCACAAGTAAGAAAGTCAGTGTACGAAAATTCTGAAAACTGCAGTATAGCAAGGAACAGAGGAATTCTTTATGTGTAATTATGTAAGTTATTTTGGTACTGAATTTGTGCTTTGTAATCCTTTTCTCTCGCTGTTAAGAAAACTAGTTCGTAACTGTGCTTGCCAGGTTCTGGAAAATTAAATCAGAATCAGTTATTATTATTCTAATTGCTCCTAACTTATTTAAAGTAATACATTTCAGTCCCCTTTTCTCAGGTCGCCTCATTACTAAATACTGTTAAACACTTTTTTTAGTCTGTTAAGAAGATCTTATACCACGTACTGAAATCATATGTAAGAAATGAATGATTTTTTTTTTTCTTTTTTTTTGTGTATCTTACCATATCCTGAATTTTTTGGGATTGGTAGGCTCTTAAGATATGTAGCAAATAAGGTTTGCCTAAAATTTTCTTTATTGTTTTATAGGCACATTATTTACATTTTCATTCTAATAAATAAAGTATATAAATATCCTATACTAACATTCCTGTATCTTTAACTCAGTGCTAAAACATACTTTTCAAACCCTTTTTACGTTTTCCTTCCCTCAGAACAACAACAATAGAAATGTAGTTTGTAGTCTTACTCCCGAGTAAGCAAAAGTTTAAATCAGCTCCTTATTCATTTAATATCAGCTGTCTCATTGTGACTAATTTCTGTTCATACCTACGTTACTTCTTGTTATAGTGTCAAAGGGTCTATTTCCACCCACATAAAATCAATATTCGAATTATATATCTGTTCATTACTGTCATTAATAGAATATCTTTATCGATCTCTGATACTCCACTTCTTTATGATTGTCATTCACGGGGCGTTGCTTAGAATTGAAATTCAATTTTATTTTATTTCATCTTATTTTATCATCACTTTTGTTTGGAAATTAGCTGAATACGCTCTCTCTCTCTCTCTCTACATATATACATACACACTCACACACACACACACACACACACACCCCACACACACACACACATATATATATTATATATATATATATATATATATATATATATATATATATATATATATTATGTGTGTGTGTGGGTGTGTGTGTGTGTGTGTGTGCGTGTGTATGTGTGTGTATGTATATAAATATATATATCTATATATATATATATATATATATATATATATATATATATATATATATGTATATATATATATATATATATACATATATATATATATATATATATATATATATATATATATATATATATATATATAAGATCTGGTGGAAAAAGAGGGTAACATTGGAGTTAATTACATTATCGTGATATATATATATATATATATATATATATATATATATATACATTATTATATATATGTGTGTGTGTGTGTGCGTATTTACATAAATCTAATATACTGAATTTTAAATTTTTTCTCTCTTTTTCACCAGGTTTGAGGAAATAAACGACACAAGTTCATTTTCCCCAATATGGTGTAATATGTTTTCTAAATCGGCTCGTGAATAACAGATTGCATTTTGATGTTCACCATTGCATATTCATGCCTTAGGCAAAAGTTCCGTCAGAATTCAAAATGTCAAGTCAAGTTTCAGGAAGTCAGACAAAATAAAATGGAAAACTATATCACCCGACAAACTTAATTCTAAGTTTGTTATTGTTCCCTGCCCTTTTGCAATTGTTTTCCCCTTACGTCAAGTAAATGTTAAGTATTTTCGGGACTTTCATCTCAGTGGTTCATTATACTGAAATGGCTGGGGCTTTCAGGACGACGTCCTAGCAAATGCCACTGATTTGCTTTTGTTTTTTACGGAGCGAGGAATTAGTTCTCACTAACCTCAAAAAAACAAAAACAAAAAAATAATAAACTCAACAAGAGTTATGACATCAATAAAGAAGAACCAGCTTTGGATAATACATAATTTCATGAAAGGACTGCGTCAGACGATAACTAATTTTATGCAACGTCAACGAAGAAAATTTACTTCTCAGGTAAAGCAGAAACTTGGGATCTCTTGCCAAAAAATGGGCCACCTATTTTCTTGCCTACGTGTAAGAGAGTAAAAACAACAACAGCAACAACAAAAAACACATAGTCTGACTACCCATCATGCAAAAGGGGAAAGGTTGTTTATCAGGAGGACGCTTCACCGCCACAACGCTCGAGCCAGATTCTAATCATAGACTTTCTTCAGGTGTCCGTTTGGCTCATCATTCCGCAGATTAATTGGGACTATCGGCTTTAAGCTCCTCCCAGAAAAGGTTTCAGTTGACCTTGGTCAGCATCACGGCTTAGGCTTTTAACGAGAGAGAGAGAGAGAGAGAGAGAGAGAGAGAGAGAGAGAGAGAGAGAGTAGCGATAAAATGTCTATTGTCTAATAAAAGTCAGGGTTAAAAACCATTTAATTTGCAATTGAAGGTTGAGCCGTTCGTCCTCGCGTTATACAGTATTCGTGAATATTATTCATTAGGAAAAAGAAAAAAGGGGAAGATTAACTATTTACCTAATGCTCTGCTTGACCACTGTTATTTATCACGCAATATTACTTATAAGTCTTAGTAGTTATCTTGTTAGAACAATAAAATTCTTTATATATCCTATTCAAAAAACAAATTAGTTTTTAAAAAAACCTCCTTCCTGCATTTCTTGAAAATGCAAAGTAACTTTTCTAATAAACGCTTTGCCTGTTCAAAACAGGTCATTTTAAAGCATTTTTAAAGCGAGGTCATGATTTGAGAGATAAAATACGAATTGATAGTTTGAATCTCGTGTTATCGTGAAAATGTGTTATGAATGGTTGAATGGTCGACAGAACAAGGCAGAAAAATAGTTTGTGCAATCAAAATGGAGAACTCCTTTTCCAGTGCAGTGTTTTCGGACATATTAATTTTGAACCCGAATTTCATTATGAGCTTCGAAAACCTCAAGAAAATTTATGAGTAGTGTGCCTGTCCCCATAAAACAAGTGCATTCTAGAATTAAGATTCATCAGTGGATATAATCCTGAACCTACCTACTATCTATTTAAAAACGAACTATGCGATTCTTGCAAATGATGTCTCTCTCACAGGTTTTTAAGTTTCGTGTATCACACAGCTGCCAAAAGCGCTTAAAACGTCATGGTAATCAGCGCTTTAAGTCCGAACTTCCTGTTAAAATAAGGAAGGAGTTAGATTTTTCATTGATGCAGCTAGGAACCAATTGGTTACTTAGCGACGGGACCTACAGCTTATTTTAAATTCTAGGCGAGTACGCAACCCAATTGTCCACTGAGGAACTTCATACTTTGTGTCATTTGATAGATAAAGCTTTTCGAAACTTTTATATACACTACCAATTCTCCCGTGCTTTATTCGTGACATTTGATATTCCACCATAAATATCCAAACGAAATATATACGTACTGCAATAAAAACTGATTTGTATTGATTGTTGATAATCATTGGCATTGGTATTTTTTATCCAATAACTTGATTAGTGATTATACATCTATATTGGTTTTATTTTTCCAGAACTGTGGTGTTTCACGTTTATTTTAGAATTAGAGATTTCTCGTCTCTCTCTCATATGCATACATCCATACATACAATACAAGTACACACACCCGCAAATATTTTATCGTATGTATGTATGTATAAAATATAGTAAGATATATAAACACGCACACACACACATATATATATTATATATATATGTATATATATATATATATATATATATATATATATATATATATATATATATATATATATATATATATATATATATATGTATATATATATATATATATAGTATGATATATATATCATATATATCTATATATATATGTATATAACTTGATTAGTGATTATACATCTATATTGGTTTTATTTTTCCAGCACTGTGGTGTTTCACGTTTATTTTAGAATTTACAGATTTCTCGTCTCCCCTCTACATATGCTATATCCATACCTACATACAAGCTACACACACCCGCAAAATATTTTATACGTATGTATGTATGTATAAAATATATGTAGCATATATAACACGCACACACACACTATATATATGTATATATATATATGTATATATATAATATATATATATATATATATTATATATATATATATATGTGTATATATATTATATATATATATATATATATATATATATATATATATATATATGTATATATATATATATATATATATATATATATATATATATATATATATATATATATAATATATGTTTATATATATATAATATATATATATATATATATATATATATATATATATATATATATATATAAATGTATATGTATGCATGTGTGTAATTGCCATACAATTAAGATTAAGAATATAGATGTCTAGAATAAAAAGAAAATACATAACCCGTTTTCATTGCATTATCTTTTTCAAAGGAAATATAAAAAAAAAGTTTTTATTTTCTATACCTGGCTCTTTTGATGCCGGAAGTGTATATCATAGCAGGGCGGCCTTTTCGAAATATTATAGGTTGTCAGTAGTAGGAAAACATCATATGCCATTGAGGTAAAGGAACATAATTATAATGTTCCTTTACCTCGAATATGACAAAACAGCGCTTCCATTTGATTTCAGGATATTTCAGAGCCTCTTTTTATTGGTTTTTTTATGTCCAACAAGGAGGGTATATTACGTCTCTTGCCATACATTTGGATGTACGCTTATTTAACGTAATGAGAGAGCGAGAGAGAGAGAGAGAGAGAGAGAGAAGAGAAGAGAGAGACGAGAGAGAGAGAACGGATGGATGATGAAGGACTGAATGGTTGGAGACTGACGAGTAAATTAGAGAGTAGAGATTCTTCCGAGACGAGGACGAAGGCAGAGAGAGATTATTTCTTCAGGAAAGTTATTTTGGAATAAAATTGATTATTTTTATTATTCTCTTTTTGTTTGACGAGGTTCTTGCATCCGGATTGAATTCCTTTTCCATGGCAGTTACCCAAGCCGGCAATAGGTCGAATTTAGTATTCAAGAAGCTTCCATCACAAACATTAATGAGGCAAACGCATATTTTGGGAGGGTTTTCTGTGTCATCATCATACACACACACACACACACACACACACACACACACACACACACACATATATATATATATATCTATGTATTATGTTATGTATGTATGTATGTATGTATGTATGTATATGTCATATAATACAAAGCGACGTGGATAAAGTTTTCGCACTGCACATCATGTTGACTCTACGCTAAAACTTATTTTCCTGTCCAGCAATCCAGCACAAAAGGCTTCAGGAATATTTATATGGGAGGATCACGATGAAACACAACCCCACAACTCCATCCTGTCCCGGTGTTGTGGCCTGGAAAAAGAGAGAGAGAAAGACAGACAGAGATAGATCCAGAACAAAGCCGGATGATAGGAAAGAGCCTATAAAGAACTCTTTTATTCCATCTTTCGACCAAAGCTCCTCAGGTGGCTGGAAGACGAAGGCTCCAATAATGCTTGAAGTCAACACGTCCCTCTTCCTCGCGGAGCATTTGACGACGAATCAAAACCAGAGGGGAATGGGATGAAAGGCTGGGAAAAACAGTTAGTCAGAGAGTGTTATATACCCTTCGCTGGGGATTCTCTCTCTCTCTCTCTCTCTCTCTCTCTCTCTCTCGATTCTCTTCTCTTCTCCTCTCTCTCTCTCTCTCTCTCTCTCTCTCTCTCGATTCTCTTCTCCTCTCTCTCTCTCTCTCTCTCTCTCTCTTTTCTTACTCCCTCTATTATGTAAAAAAAAATTTTTAGACAAAAATGAAAGAATCATCAAGGAACTTTGATTAGAAATGCCAAGAACACAACAATTTCTATAGGATTTAAACAAATGGCAAGTGCTGTTCTCTCTGTTTAACTTTGCATCAGAGAATAAATAATCTTATCAGTTTTTTTTTATTTCAGAAACGATGCGTAATTCACCGATAAAGAGACAAAGTTGGATTTTTTCTCTTTGACAAAAACAAGAATTTATAAAAAATCTTACATTTAATGATAAAAAGTCGATTACGTATAATAGAGGCAAGCTTTCCATCTACAAGCAACTCGATTAAGTAGATTTACACCGGAATAGAGAAACGTCATGACTGGAGAGAGAGAGAGAGAGAGAGAGAGAGAGAGAGAGAGAGAGAGAGACATGGGAAAACAAGAGAGAACATATAATTCTAACTTTGCATATGAGTTGGAGGTTTTCAGAATAAAGGCCACCAAGCCCTCCACTAAAATCATATATATATCTATATATAGTATATATATGTATATATATATATATATACTATATATATATACTATATATATACATATATATATATATTATATATATATATATATATATATATATATATATATATCTATGACTAATACCTCCGAGACGAAAGTTAAAATAAATATTACAGTTGATGGTTTTTCCGTTTTTATACAGTGATTATAATAAGCGAATGATTTTGATTAAGAAATTGTATACAAAAATTACATCCACTCTATCAATCGTTACCATCATAAAAATAAAACAGATTCAATCCTTCCTATCACCCCACTAATAAATTAATAAACTATTTATTGTCTTTTGTGATCGTGTATGATCCATGGGTTCCTTTAATTACAAAGGGGGGTTGAGGTAAATATTCAAGTAGGTTAGCTTAGTCAGATTTTCCTTTGCAAAGTGGACGTCCTGCCGGATTTCTCCTCAAGAGAAAGCAGAAAGAAATAAAATAACTATTTCCTGCAAGCGCAATAAACAAGACGATAACTTCCTTGTTTGAGAGTAAAAACTATGTATCAAAACTGCTACCACGCTCAATATTTATTACATTACTTATAAATCCAGTCAAGGCGGTGTATTATACTTTTTTTGTCCATTTTTATATAAGCATGAATTTGTAAGCATGCTGTTATCCATATCAGTTTTTCACTCAAGTGATGTTTTATTCTGGTAATTTGCATAGTTTTCTTTCAGAGGCCATTTCGTTTTGGCCGAGAAAACTAGAATAATGACGTAGTGAAATGACTGAAAGGGCTGCTTATTGGTTTTTTTTTTTCTTTTCGCTGGCGTTGCAATATCGATCACCCATTAAAAAGTTACTCATAATGATTGACTTACTCTTTGGATATTCCAGGGAGAGTTTCATAAAAAGAATGAATATTAAGTGTTGCACTGAACTGTTCACACAATTTTGAATCCCTTCGTAGAAAGAGGGAAATGTCCTAGGTACTGATTGATGGATTCTTAAACGTGTAATGACATCTGGGAGATAGTCAGGCAATTTGATTTTTGAAATACATTTCTTATGATAGTAAGATGTCCCACAAAGTACGTGACCAGGATGATATTGAAAATGTAGCTCAGTAGTTACAGTGTGTCCTTATAATAAACCCTTAATTAATTTGAAATTAGTTTTGGGAGCATTAGTGATTTAAGCAGCTCTCCTGAGTGAGAACGTAGAGCAGAAAGAAAATAAAACTTTATTACAAATTCTCATTATTCGGTTTTGAATAGTTATAAATATGGATTTCCTATTTGTTTTCAGATGAAAATAACTCTTTTACATTTGACTAGCATGATGCATTTTGAATACGAAAAGATCGGATTTTATTTGTACTGGAACAGAATAAAAAAAAAAAAAACAGAACAGTATTTTTAATTGATGAGAAAGACCATCACTTAGCATTTTTACGAAGTCTCATAATGGATAGCTTTTTATTTTTAGCTTCCAGTTCAAATCAGTGGTCATGTCATTTCAATTTTATTTTCTTCAGATTAAATTGCTAAAGCTAAAAAATATGGCCATATCTTCTTTCCTAAGTCTATCCAGACTGGTAGGTAACTTGATATAAAATATATAGAGGGTCACTCTTCAAGTATAATGTATGGATGCTATCGTAATAGGCATGTTGGTTCGATAGATTTCATCGTTTTTTGAGAATTCAAAAATGTTGTAAACCAACAAAAAACTTCATGTGGAAATTAAGACGATTCACAATACTTTCAAAGGCCAATATCTGAAGTAAGCCTTAGTAACGATGAAGAAACCCAGGAAAATGTTGAAAATTAATATATATTCCAGGTGTTAAAGAATAAGAGGATAAAAGGTGCATTTTTGGTGGTTCACAGAGCTCTAATAACTAAGTTGTAGAATTTGAGACTTGTGTTCCTAATACGGCTGGCCCAACCAATTTTTTTTTTTTCTTTCTTTCCTTTTTTTTCTTTTCTTTTCTTTTGCAAGTACGAAAACTATGTTAAGCAAAATATTAGCTATGCTAGTTTGCTTCACAAATGAACTGAGTAAATACTAATGATCAACCCTTTTCATTTCCATACATTTTCCAGAGTAGAAAACCTTAAAATAATAACGCATAGAAACCTTATTGTCCTCAAAACTTGCAAAGTGATTCATTACGTGAATGCCATTGGAATTAGCTGGAATATGAAATACAAAAAGAATACAGAACTGGATAATTAGACATATAAGGCCTCTATAGTCGATTCATTTAAGGTAGATTCTTGCGCCTACGAGACGTTGTTTGGCGGCCTCTGATGGCTGGTAGCGGGAGGCAGCTGCTCGCTCAGTGGGTCATATTTTCGTTTGTGGCTTAGAAAACTAGCAATATGTTTACATTTCTTCATTTTATCTCACGTTTTACAAAAGATAGAAAGTTTTGGTCATACCAAAGGATTCAGTATTAAATGTACAATTAATGAATCTTTCCCTGAAATCAATAAGTTAAAATCAAAGGAAATTACAACGAGTAGAAGTGAAGGGAGAAACACATTTCATTCTTTATACCTGTTTTTATTCATCATCGGATTTTTGCATAATTCACGAGATCAAGATCAATGAAATCTTGTGTTTTAAAACAATAAAATCCACCCTGAATACGGTGGTGCTTTCAGATTTTAAATGCGTGTAATATGTAAAGAGAAAATGAAGAATATGTCTTATTAGTGCATCCGTGCTTGACTCGGTTTGACAGTAGTGCCGAGGGACGCAAGATATCGTGGGGCTGGTCCTCTCAGCTAGAGCTGTTGGCAGTTGCCAATTGGCGATATGAGAAGTTTGCAGTTTCGAGGACTGTATTTACCGAATTATTATGTCATTACATTTTCTATAAATAAAGCATAGAATTCCATTATGACTTTCGAACATTTTACTAAAATATTATATATGTCCGTATTTCTGGACACATCTGATAAAAGAAAAGTAAATAATCAGATGGATGCATCTGGGTGTTGGCTTCAATTTAGTCTAAGTGAGAAATGTACATGCTTTATGAGGCTCACTGATAAATAACAGAACTTATTTCTCTGGCCAATAACATCAAAGCTTATGGTTTTCATATGTTCACTAAACAATAAACAAAAGTACAAATGTTTATTTCTTACCATAAAATTTGTTGACGAATGTAACGAATATAATATACTGTCTTTTTCAGAAATTGCTTGAGTTACTCTTACACCAGAATGTTTATCTCCTTTATATACATGTTACACTTGACAACATGTCTACAACAATGTTTAGGAAAATTTGCTTAGTTTTCTCCTGAGGTAGTTGATTATTCTTGAATCACTTAATTCATACCTGAGTTAGAATAGCTCCCGTAACCGTTCCCACACAGCCCTGCATAATTGCATAATTGTATATATATATATATATATATATATATATATATATTATATATATAGTACATGTAGGATAATGAGACTAATCAGAAGACTGTTATATCATCATCTTTTTATACAAAAAAAATGGAAATTCATGCAGATATATTATGTCATAAACAAAAGAAAGTCATACACAGTAGGCTTACATTGGTATGTCATTAGGCTATCGATATGAACAAAAAGAAATTAAAATTTTACAAATTTTCTTACGTCATCATTATTTAAAAAAATAGATAAAGGAAAATCATACATATATACATAGTCATGTCATTACCTATTGGAACAAAAACGAATGGAAATTATAAAGATACATTGATATCCCCTTTTCTATTTAAAACCAAATAAAAAGAATTTATAAACAGATATGTACATTGTTATGCCATTAAATATTAAAAAAAAAAGGAAACTCATATAGATATACTGTAGTTATGAAATTGCCCATCTAAAAAATGGAAAACTATAGAAACACTGTTAGGTCTTCAACTTTAAAAAAAAAATAATGGAAAATCATTGATATATATCATCACAGTCAGTGTCATCCTCCCTAATATCAATATCATCACTGTCAGTTTCGTCATCTCCAATGTCAATAACAAAACTTTCAAACATAGCTCTGTAGCAACATCTTTCCTCCTATAATCCTCTTCTAATTTCTTAACGTGGTGAAAACATTTCTTCCAGTCTTCTGTTGTAACTTTGTCTATCGCCAGTCTCGTAAGCTGCTCAACAGTTTTCAAAGATTGATTTGCATTAGAGTTATTTTTTCTGATATCCCCCTTTATTTGAGCCCATATAAGTTCTATGGGGTTAAACTGACAATAATATGGTGGCAGTCTGAGCACATCATGACCATTTGCACGGGCTATCTCATCTATCACATACCTCTGTTTTTCTTTGTGACACTTGGCAATCTGCAGCAATTTTGGCTTTTGTTGCTGATGGTCGTGGGTTGACGTTATTAGAAGAAGCCACTGTATGACTTCACTTTTCTGTTGCTGGTTGTTGGCACTTTATTTTCTATTTTGCCTATGGTAGGGAGCATTGTCCATTATGATTAGAGATCTATCTCTATATTAGGCAATAGTTGTTCCTTAAACCACTTTAAAAACCTTTCATGGTCCATGAAATCATGGTAGTCCCCTTTGGCACCATTTTTTGACCTAAACAACAATAGCGCATCTTTGACAAACCCCTTCTCACTCCCCGCGTGCACCACAATAAATCTTGACCCCTTTCCAGTCTTAAGTTTGAGTCCTATTTCGCCTTCACCCGCTGACACACTGACGTACACATTCATTTTGGTTTATCCAAGTTTCATCCAGGAATACTTCAGGTTTTACGTTCAGTTGGACTACAATTCCTATTCTTTTCAATTAACCGTAGGTATTCAGTTCTCGCTGCCACTATATCATCACGTTCCCATTAAAATTGCTCTTCCACTCGTCTCTTTTTTGTACCGGAATCCAAGCCCTCTCACAATTTTCCATAACGTTGTTCTTCCACCATTAAACTTTATCGGGTCTTCCTTCACTTTTTCCAGTAGGGCATCTAACGTTGGGAGCTCTCCTCTCTCGTAAAAAAGACAAAATCTCCTTCCGAATACACTCATTTTCAAAAACTATCCACCTTGTCCTTCACTCGGATCCTCTTCTGGGATATACAGGTGAAGCGAAGGGGACGTTACCACACTCAGATGACTGTCGCTTGATTTTTTTCACTGTGTTGGTTGGCATCCTCCTGTAGCTTTGGCGGTCTTCTCAAATACTTCATTTCTTGAGTCTGCTCCCCACTGTGAGCTGAAGTAACGATGAACATTCATTATAATGTTTGCGAGCTTGACTTGCAAATCTGGAAACTGTGCCGACGAATGGTGCTGTCATCTCGAGACATCTGCTTGAAAAGAAAAGAAATCTTGCTTAATTCGTTGCTGTTTATTGCTCCACTGAGATTATTATTTCATATCACTCAATTAAGTCTCTGATATCTCTTTCGTTTGAAAAATATATTCATATAAGAAAATTAGAAACATTATGTTGAAACCAACCTCATTAAAACTAAGGATGAGCTGAAGAGTGCGAAGTAGGTCCGTAGATTTCAAATTCATTCCTGGACTGAATTTCCCGCCCGCCCGCGGCCAACCTACACCTCTAACGATACAGATGCATCCATCTGATTATTTACTTTTTTTATCAGATATGTCCAGAAATACGGACATATATGATATTTGAGTAAAAATGTTCGAAAGTCATAATATGAATTCTATGAATTTATTTATAGAAAATGTAATGACATAATAATTCGGTGAATACATAGCCTCGAAACTGCAAACTTCTCATATCGCCAATTGGCAACTGCCAACACGCCAACGGCTCTAGCTGAGAGGACCAGACCCAACGATGTGTCTCGGCACTATTGTCAAAACCGAGTCAAGCACGAATGCAACATAATAAGACATATTCTTCATTTTCTCTTTACATATTACACGCATCTAAAATCTGAAAGCACCACCGTATTCAGGGTGATTTTATTGTTTAATAACACAAGATTTATTTTATCTTGATCTCATGAATTATGCAAAATCCGATGATGATAAAAAAACGGTATAAAGAATGAAATGTTTCTCCTTCACTTCTACTCGTGTAATTCCTTTGTATTTTAACTTATTGATTTCAGGAAAAGATTCATTAATTGTACATTTAATACCGAATCCTTTGGTATGACCAAAACTTTCCTATCTTTTGTAAAACGTGAGATAAATGAAGAAATGTAAACATATTGCTAGTTTTCTAAGCTACAAACGAAAATATGACCCACTGAGCGAGCAGCCTGCCTCCGCTACCAGCCAATCAGAGGCCGCCAAACAAACGTCTCGTAGGCGCAAGAATCTACCTTAAATGAATCGACTATAGTTCATCATAGCGAGGAACTGAACCCACGAAACGCTCCCATCCCACCCACCCCCGGGGGAGAGTGTGATGCCAAGCAAACTATCACTTACAATCGTCTTGGGTTATGTTATGTTTAGGTTGTAAAACACAGCTTGTCTTGTATGACTTCCTCACCTCCAGCGACACACAAACAAAGGGAGTCCATGGGAGGAAAGGGTTATGTGAGGCTTGGGGTAGAGAGGGAGAGGGGGAGCGGGGAGAGAGAGAGAGAGGGAGAGGGTTGGAGAAATGTTAGTCGCAGAAGCGTTTCTACATGTCTCTTGTTTTGAGGTTTCGTTGTGCCAAGAGACATTATATATGCATGAATCTGATATCGCTGTGGTGTCTATAATGTTCGGTGTTTACATTTAGTTTTTTTTTTTTTTTTTTTTTTTTTTGTTTTTTTTTTTTTTTTTTTTTTAAATTCATGTTAGGTGTGCCTGCTAGTCTGCTTTATTTATTTGACATAAATGGTAGATATTACCTTCAATATTCGGCGTGGGCTGCTAAAGGGCGCATTACATTTGCGCTAATTGGGGGATTAAAACTGGGAACGTTGAGCGCCGATATTTCTTACGATTGCGCGCGGAGCCGTTGGGGGAACTAGTGGTTAAACTCCTCGTTACACATGACATGAAGGTAACGAGCGTTAGCTAAAAGTTGTCTTCTTGTATACCTAACATTTGTGAGGTCAGTTGCAAACCACTCACCACCATGTAGTTTCAGGTTAACGGAAACAAACAAAGGAAAGAAGTCGCTCGTACACGAAGGTATACATTCCATTTTGATAGGGCACTGGCGTCCGGTGATTTATCCTGGAGATGCACACCAAAGCAGTGTACAGTAAGGGTCAAGACAAATCCGGAAATATCGACTATAATCCATGGAAACAGTGAACATTCCCATGAGGAGAACAAAAGAAAGTAGAACGACAAGTGACCCGTGCAGATGTGAAAAGAAAGGCATCCAGCGATATATCAACGAGACCCATGAAGCTCGTGCGAACTGAATGTGGGTGAAAAGTTTGACTATGACAATCTACAGAGAAAGACGAAAAATATACCCAGCTTTGCCAAAATCTAGAGCGGACGTGCATGATACTTTGGATGTGCTTAAGATTGAAACAAACCAAGAATGAAGAGTTGTTTAGTGAATGATAAAGATCATGATAAAGTGTTTCATTCATTCCCTAGGTTTTAACTTGAATCACTCTCTTAGTAGTAACTGCAGTCAATCCATGAAAACATTACCTTCAGCAACTAAATGTGATCATAATTACTGATTTCGTAAGTGCATATGAAAAGTTTGCTGAAAATCCACATCTTCTTACAATTAACTTGTTCCAATTTCACATTAGAAGTTTTTTCCCCTGAAAGGCATGCGCGCAAACGTAATATATGGTTGCGCGCAAATATAGTTATTTGGGCGCTCAATTGTAATGGCAATGCGCTCAAACGTAATGCACCGCTGCTAAATGCTTGTGCTAGCAGATGCTTACGAAAGCAATTGAGACATAATAATAAATCTAACCTACACCATCTCTCATCTGAACAATGAAGGACCTATGCGCCAACATTTGTCCCAAATATAACAATTTACCGCCACAGATTCAGATCTGTTTGGTTGTTAATTGCAGAAGTCATAATCCCTTTCACACTTCACAGCATTATAATTCCTCATTGGACGAGTGGGTTGCGTACTCGCCTATCAAATCTAGTAGGCCGAGTTCGCTCACTGCTGGCACCTGTGCTGAACCAGATTAATCTATTTCTGCTGATTAGAAATTAATTTCTCGATAAATGTGGTTTGGATCTCACAATACGCTGTAAGACCAGTTGCTAAGTAACCAAACGGTTCCTAGCCACGTAAATCAATTAATCTAATCCTTCGGGCCAGCCCTAGGGGAGCTGTTCATCAGCTCAGTGATCTGGTTATACTAAGATATACTTTACTTTAACTTCACTGCATTCAAAGGCAGTGTCGATTCTTCTACGATGCACAGAAATCATGTCGGTTTCAGGAGACTAATGTCAGATCCAGTCTTTGAGCTTATGACTCGTTGCAATGGTGCACAAGTCACAGTATAATATCTTTAAGCATTGATTATCTCTCTTTAACGATCAGGAAACTAAACAATATTTTTTATTGCAATGAGGTAAAGATAAAACTTGAAAATATTTGATTGCTGATGAGGCGAATTTTTTTATACAGGAAATATATACAATGATTTAGGCAAAGGCGTAAGCATCTTTAGCAGAGCGTTTCTCTGTCAGGGAAGTTCTTGAGGAGAGAGCTTAGAAAGTAAAAACACACATGATAAAATGACCTACAAACTTCTCAAAACTTTGTAAAGGAAGAGAAGATGAAAGGAAGCTGACGGTGGCATGGTGGGCGGGGGAGGGGTGGGGCGGGGGGAGTGAAGAAGCGGCAAGAAAGCGACCCCATCTACCAGAAAAAGTGATGGACTTTATATAGCAATATATATATATATATATATATATATATATATATATATATATAGATATATATATATATATATATATATATATATGATATATATATATATATATAGATATATATATATATATATATATATAGATATATATATATATATATATATATATATATATATCTATATATATATATATCTATATATATCTATATATATATATATATATATATATATATATATATATCTATATGTATATATATATATATATATATATATATATATATATTATATATATATACATATAGATATATATATATATATATATATATATATATATATATATATATCTATATATATATTCTATATATATATATATATATATATATATCTATATATATATATATATATATATATATGTGTGTGTGTGTATGTGATGTGTGTGTGGGTGTACGTATATATTCATATGAATATATAGTTAAGTATATATGCATATTATATATGTGTTTGTGTGTTTGTGTATATTTTTACTATTTAATTTTTAAAAAATCAGATTTTGTTCCTGACTTTAGTTGCATTTTTACAAATTACTTACATATGTACCCCGATCAGCAATTCATGAAAAAGAAAACCTACCATGAAGCCTTTGCACAGACTCGCGGCAAACTTCACGGACAAAAACACGCCTTGGATACACAACAATAGTACTTACTTCCTCTGAGACAGAAGGCGCCGACGGAGGGACCCAGCGCATAATCAGAGGCCAGCTCAAGAAATCCGAAGTGGCAGGGTAATGACGTCGCTAATGGGCTCCATTGCCATTACTATACCGTCTTTTTTTTTACTTTATTTTATTTATCTTTTATTCTACACTGACGGGTTCTTTGCCATTGTTATGTGGGGATAATAATTAAAGGCAATGAGTAGGCGGTCAGAAAATTAGTCCAGGACACCGTTTGGAAGTGTTGTACGTACTAGTTTGTGAGTCTCTCTCTCTCTCTCTCCTTGTATTTATATAGCTAAGAAACCTGAGGTGTGAAGAATTGATTTGGCATCAACTCTAAAACGAAGTCCACTGTGCCTCTATCGACTTAAGAAAGTTATCAATACTTGGTTCTTAAGTCAACTGTCCTGTTTCCCACCTGAGTGGAGATAAAAAAAGAAAGGAAAACAAAATCCATGAGTGATCAGTGCTTAATCAATGTGTCTTCTATTTTATTCTTGATTCAAATAGGGGAAGCGAGGTATGAGGTAATCTTTAACCACCATTTTTATATATTCGCAAATTTCATAGCGTTCGGTGGATCCTGTTTCAACTATAGTGAATTATTTCTGATAACTTGATGGTAGATTGGTAAAATAGCTGACTTATTATATTTGGCTTGTCATCATATCAAATGGTTTTGTTAAGCATTCGTCGTCTTTCGTCTATATTAGCATATGATTAACCATTGTTCTTGTCCGGGTTTGGGTGTCCGCCGGAACATTTTCTGTCCGCACTTCTTCTGTCCGCCCTCAGATCTTAAAAACTACAGAGGCTAGAGGGCTGCCAATTGTCACGTTGATCATCCACCCTCCAAGCACCAAACATACCAATTTGCAGTCCACTAGCTTCATTGGATGTTAAAATCTGAGGGCGGATAGAAAAAGTGCAGACGGACAGACAAATAGCCACCTCAAAGTTTTTATTTTACGGAAAACTAAAAGTGGAGTGATTTGTGATAAACGTCAAATACTGCTATTAAAAAAGCAAACAAACAAACAAATACAGGATATATAATGCTAACTACTGTTTGTTTGGCGCAGAGAATCTAATTCAGAAATTATAGTAAGGGTAAAAAGCTAAGAACTCAATCAATTTCAGTTGAGCAAAAACGGTCCTTTGGAAAGCAAGCCTGACATTATCCCAGCTACAACTGGAGAGGAGAACGACGAAAGAAAAACAGAAAAAAGAAAAAAAATCGCCAGTCCACCACTTTGGGCAAAACCCGACCATTCACTCACTGAGGAGCAGAGATGACTGTAATTACGATCTCTCTGATAACGTCCATAAGACATAATTTCACACGAGTAATTGTTCGTATCAGGGATGACCCTCTAAAGGAAGGTATATTATCACTGTTATCATCAGCGGATAAAACATGCAAAGGCTAACGGAAAGAGAGAGAGAGAGAGAGAGAAAGGAGTCCTCTTCTAAAAACATGGATGATAGAGTTTTACATTCATACCGACTTACGACGGAATTCGTTACAAGGTTTTAAGACGGGAAGGAAAACAAAGAGAAAGCGATAGAGAACGTATTTCTTGAAGTTCAGGACTAATTTCACTTACCGTTATATTTCGAGCAGTTATGGGATCTGCCATAACTCGAGGTCACTCTAGAAACTAGCACAGTCAGGGAGCTGGCGCTCTCATTGTGTCTAGTTTCTTTCTATGTTGTAGCGATTCAGAAATATTGGAGGGATCGATAGGAGGGAAGTGTATGGTGGACGGATCCTGTAGCTAGTCCAGATAGTGACGATATTGAAAAAAAAAAAAAAATGCGAGATTGTGAGCACGATAATTGTGGGCGTAGAGATCGCATCGTTTAATGATGAACTATCTACGAAGCAACTTAAAGAAGATGATACTGTATTAATTCTGCGAACAGGATTTCCTTCCAGATTCAGCGGATATGAGTGAATTAGAAGCATCATATTTCGCGGAAAAATAGTATCAAACTTAATATGAAAACAATTAAACAAAATTGAGAAAAATGATTTTATGATGCTGACAAATACAATAAGAATATTTTTTATGCGTCAGTTTTCAATCAATATTGCTACTGGTGTTTATGATGTGTACGCTTATGAATATAAAATTCTGTCCAGATTTGAAGTGTCCATATGTTTCTTTCCTAAAATTCCTGTATCTTTAACTCAACACAAAACACCTTTTCCAGACCTCTTTAGGCTTTTCCATGGGATTTTTTTTCATAACCGAATTCACATACACCGTAAACATGCACGAACTGGAACACTTTAATATGTCGAAAACTAAACTCCCCCCCCCCCCCCCCCCAAACTCCTTTTTCTCTCTTTTTAAACACCTTTATTCCGTAATCTCAAGAAATCAACTTACTTGGCTTGGGAGAGGAAGACTGTTCTGAGGAACAGCTTCTCTCTGTCGAATCAGCAGTAATGACCCTGAGTTGCCTGTGACATGATTAATAACCCCTTTTTGTTTTCCTATCAAAATAAAAACCGAAACCCCCTATTTCTAACTGGTCACCAGTCCCTTCGGAGCGTACCTACAGCTTGAAAAATATATAAAAAGCCTTTACCGCTGCCACCACTGTTACGGCCCCCTTTATTCCCTAAACTACACAAACTGGGAACTCTTACCTGTTGCCAACGGTGCCCTGTCTGTAAGATGTCACGAGGCTTATTAAGACTGCGTAAATATAAAAAATATCATTTATTTCCCAAAGCAATTGGTTATAACAAAGAACAAAATGATTAACAAGTCATAATGGCATAAATACCCAAATCTGCCCATAAAGAAAACCAATAAGATAACATTGCTACCTTCTGACTAAGGTTTACACTCTCAAACCCCAAACAAGTCACATTGTCTAGTATTCGTCAGTTATCAGTTAGAGAATCCCATTCCTAATCAACCATGGAATCGGACCCATCTGTAATAAAGATAATAGTTATATAGACACCCCACGTCACTCTTTTTCAAAGTATTTACGTAAAGAGAATATTTCCACTTTCTCTCTCTTTTCCAAAAGGTAACAGATTTTCTAAGTTTTTATAGAACGTGTCTTACCTTTTTCGATGGGCGTTTTCTCCCGACACTTCGAGCAACCGCTTGTTCTCTCCTTTTGTACAAAGAATGCTCTTCCACAAGTACCCTGAACCAGTAGGCCTGTAATACGCGTACAAACGAATGCACATGCCTCGCAAACGGGGAACGACCTCTGAGACAAGTTGCTTGTTCAGCAAATACCCTTCTCTCCCATGTGAACTTTGCAGTGTACCACCCCTTGTCTCTAGGCGAGTAGAGCTATGTGACTTTATTATTATATAAAAACACTTTAAACATATTATTAGCCATTCCCCCTCTTTCAGCTCTTTAGATATTATATATATTATATATATATATATATATATATATATATATATATATATATATATATATATATATATATATATATATATATATGTATGTATGATATGACGCTAGTACTTTTTACCTCTCTCCATTTATTTATGAGTGTAAAATATATTTTTAAAGCGAAGTCGTTTTTTGGGAGGTAATATTTTTTTCAGCATTTCTACTCCGGAAACCATTTAGTGATTTATATGTCTTCAAAGTAGATTTATTATTAGCTCAAGACTGATAAACGTATAGTAAAAGTATTAAGCATAAATATTATAGGAAATGTTAATAAAAACTGATTTATTTTGTTTAAAAGATATTGATTTAGAAATAGTCTTATAATTTTGCTACTATTTCTATATTCTTTTTTTATTTACGCGAATTATCTTATATGCGTTATGACATCTTTTATCAAGGAAACCCGTAGCATAAAAGATAGAAAAGCTGCTAAAATCGACTTTCATTCAATTGTCACTTCACATCTCTCTAGAGGTCTTAATTAATTCTTCTCTACATCTCCTTGAACTATAAGGTAAACTTGTCAACCGATTTCCTCTTCATCTCCTTTTTCCTCTGATAACCGAAGCCTCTATTAGTAGGTTCTTCTCCTCTTCATTTTCAGTATTTTGCCCTCGAGATCCCACCAATATGACACCTCCCCACCCACCCCCCCCCCCCCCCCCCTCTTACGAACCATTTATTTCCGCATCGGTTCCTGAACCGGTTCATCGCGGCCATTAGGGGATTCGTTAGGGACATTCGTCACCTTTTAGAACTTTCGGCCTCTTCCGCAATTTTGCTTCCACACTCTCTGAGTCAGGAGGAGAGAGAAGTGAAAAGTTATGGAAAAATCGGAAGAGAGAGAGAGAGAGAGAGAGAGAGAGAGAGAGAGAGAGAGAGAGTATTAAGATGGAGGTGTAGGGGAAGGTTTATAAAATTTCAATTTTAGCAAGTAAAGGAAAAATATTGGGACCTTCGAATATTAATCATTCTCGGTTTTAGACTTGTAAGGATTCGCACACACACACACACACACACCACACACACACACACACACACACACATATATATATATATATATATATATATATATATATATATATATATATATATATATATATAAAGAGAGAGAGAGAGAGAGAGAGAGAGAGAGAGAGAGAGAGTAAAAATAAAAATCAAATACTGCCACGAACCGCATCGAAAGTTTGCCAACGTAGAAAAAAAGACCATAATTTTCTTAGATTCTAAATCATTTCTGAAAAATTAGGTTTTTTCTCTATGATAAAATATGCCTGAAAATAAAAATTCATCAGCCACTCATTTAAAAACAAGATGAATAAAAAAGGCAGCGAAAAAGTTATGGTACCATTGACGCTTTGAAAAACTTTAGGGGGTCTTTTTAGACCTTTTTTTTTTCAAAATAATTTAATTTGTGCAATTTTTTTTATGAAAGCATAAGTGATGAGTGCAGAAAGGAAGCTATGGGTAATGTATCAGAAACAATCGTGTTTTCGCTTACTCGGAGAGTAAGCCTACATACTACTTTGTTGTTGTTGTTGTTTTTTTGTTGTTGTTGTAATTGCTATTGCTGTCCTTATTGGGAGGTTATGAAAATCCCATGGAAAAGCCTAAAGAGGTCTGGAAAAGGTGTTTTGTGTTGAGTTAAAGATACAGGAATTTTAGGAAAGAAATATATAGACACCTCAAATCTGGACAGTATTTTATATTTATAAGCGTACACATATAACACCAGAAGCAATATTGATTGAAAACTGACGCATAAAAATATTCTTATTGTATTTGTCAGCATCATAAATCATTTTTCTCAATTTTGTTTAATTGTTTTCATATTAAGTTTGATACTATTTTTCCGCGAATATGATGCTTCTAATTCACTCATATCCGCTGAATCTGGAAGGAAATCCTGTTCGCAGAATTAATACAGTATCATCTTCTTTAAGTTGCTTCGTAGATAGTCATCATTAAAACGATGCGATCTCTACGCCCACAATTATCGTGCTCACAAATCT
>NC_087201.1:11941443-11970225 GCF_015104395.2 Macrobrachium nipponense
TGTAAGTGATAGTTTGCTTGGCATCACACTCTGGTGGTGGGTGGGATGGGAGCGTTTCGTGGGTTCAGTTCCTCGCTATGAGATGAACTATAGTCGATTCATTTAAGGTAGATTCTTGCGCCTACGAGACGTTTGTTTGGCGGCCTCTGATTGGCTGGTATCGGGAGGCAGGCTGCTGCGCTCAGTGGGTCATATTTTCGTTGTAGCTTAGAAAACTAGCAATATGTTTACATTTCTTCATTTATCTCACGTTTTACAAAAGATAGGAAAGTTTTGGTCATACCAAAGGATTCGGTATTAAATGTACAATTAATGAATCTTTTCCTGAAATCAATAAGTTAAAATACAAAGGAATTACAACGAGTAGAAGTGAAGGGAAAAGAAACATTTCATTCTTTATACCTGTTTTTATTCATCATCGGATTTTGCATAATTCATGAGATCAAGATAAAATAAAATCTTGTGTTATTAAACAATAAATCACCCTGAATACGGTGGTGCTTTCAGATTTTAGATGCGTGTAATATGTAAAGAGAAAATGAAGAATATGTCTTATTATGTTGCATTCGTGCTTGACTCGGTTTGACAATAGTGCCGAGACACATCGTTGGGTCTGGGTCCCTCTCAGCTAGAGCCGTTGGCGTGTTTGGCAGTTGCCAATTGGCGATATGAGAAGTTTGCAGTTTCGAGGCTATGTATTCACCGAATTATTATGTCATTACATTTTCTATAAATAAATTCATAGAATTCATATTATGACTTTCGAACATTTTTACTCAAATATCATATATGTCCGTATTTCTGGACATATCTGATAAAAAAAGTAAATAATCAGATGGATGCATCTGGTATCGTTAGAGGTTGTAGGTTGGCCGCGGGCGGGCGGGAAATTCAGTCCAGGAATGAATTTGAAATCTACGGACCTACTTCTCGCTCTCAGCTCATCCTTAGTTTTAATGAGGTTGGTTTCAACATAATGTTTCTAATTTTCTTATATGAATATATTTCAAACGAAGAGATATCAGAGACTTAATTGAGTGATATGAAATAATAATCTCAGTGGAGCAATAAACAGCAACGAATTAAGCAAGATTTCTTTTTTCTTTTCAAGCAGATGTCTCGAGATGACAGCACCATTTCGTCGCACAGTTTCCAGATTTGCAATCAAGCTCGCAACATTATAATGAATGTTCATCGTTACTTCAGCTCACAGTGGGGAGCAGACTCAAGAAATGAAGTATTTGAGAAGAACCGCCAAAGCTACAGGAGTGCCAACCAACACAGTGAAAAAAATCAAGCGACAGTCATCTGAGTGTGGTAACGTCCCCTTCGCTTCACCTGTATATCCAGGAAGAGGATCCGAGTGAAGGACAAGGTGGATAGTTTTGAAAATGAGTGTATTCGGAAGGAGATTTTGTCTTTTTACGAGAGAGGAGAGCTCCCAACGTTAGATGCCCTACTGGAAAAAGTGAAGGAAGACCCGTAAAGTTTAATGGTGGAAGAACAACGTTATGGAAAATTGTGAGAGGGCTTGGATTCCGGTACAAAAAAGAGACGAGTGGAAAGAGCAATTTTAATGGAACGTGATGATATAGTGGCAGCGAGAACTGAATACCTACGGTTAATTGAAAAGAATAGGAATTGTAGTCCACTGAACGTAAACCTGAAGTATTCCTGGATGAAACTTGGATAAACCAAAATGAATGTGTACGTCAGTGTTGGACACGGGTGAAGGCGAAATAGGACTCAAACTTAAGACTGGAAAGGGTCAAGATTTATTGTGGTGCACGCGGGGAGTGAGAAGGGGTTTGTCAAAGATGCGCTATGTTGTTTAGGTCAAAAAATGGTGCCAAAGGGGACTACCATGATTTCATGGACCATGAAAGGTTTTTAAAGTGGTTTAAGGAACAACTATTGCCTAATATAGAAGATAGCTCTCTAATCATAATGAACATGCTCCCTACCATAGCAAAATAGAAAATAAAGTGCCAACAACCAGCAACAGAAAAAGTGAAGTCCATACAGTGGCTTTCTTCTAATAACGTCACCCACGACCCATCAGCAACAAAGCCAAAATTGCTGCAGATTGCCAAGTGTCACAAAGAAAAACAGAGGTATGTGATAGATGAGATAGCCGTGCAAATGGTCATGATGTGCTCAGACTGCCACCATATTATTGTCAGTTTAACCCCATAGAACTTATATGGGCTCAAATAAAGGGGGATATCAGAAAAAATAACTCTAATGCAAATCAATCTTTGAAAACTGTTGAGCAGCTTACGAGACTGGCGATAGACAAAGTTACAACAGAAGACTGGAAGAAATGTTTTCACCACGTAAGAAATTAGAAGAGGATTATAGGAGGAAAGATGTTGCTACAGAGCATATGTTTGAAAGTTTTGTTGTTATTGACATTGGAGAGACGAAACTGACAGTGATGATATTGATATTAGGGAGGATGACACTGACTGTGATGATATATATCAATGATTTCCATTATTTTTTTTTTAAAGTTGAAGGACCATAACAGTGTTTCTATAGTTTTCCATTTTTTTAGATGGGCAATTTCATAACTACGTATATCTATATGAGTTTCCTTTTTTTTTAATATTTTAATGGCATAACAATGTACATATCTGTTTATAAATTCTTTTATTTGGTTTTAATAGAAAAGGGGATATCAATGTATCTTTATAATTTCCCATTCTTTTTGTTCCAATAGGTAATGACTATGACTATGTATATATGTATGATTTTCCTTATCTATTTTTTAAATAATGATGACGTAAGAAAATTTGTAAAATTTTAATTTCTTTTTGTTCATATCGATAGCCTAATGACATAACCAAATGTAAGCCTACTGTGTATGACTTTCTTTTGTTTATGACATAATATATCTGCATGAATTTCCATTTTTTTTGTATAAAAAGATGATGATATAACAGTCTTCTGATTAGTCTCATTACCTACATGTACATGTATATATAATATATATATATATATATATATATATATATATATATATATCTATATATATATATATATATATATACAATTATGCAGGGCTGTAGGAACGGTTACGGGAGCTATTCTAACTCAGGTATGAATTAAGTGATTCAAGAATAATCAACTACCTCAGGAGAAAACTAAGCAAATTTCCTAAACATTGTTGTAGACATGTTGTCAAGTGTAACATGTATATAAAGGAGATAAACATTCTGGTGTAAAGAGTAACTCAAGCAATTCTGAAAAAGACAGTATATTATATTCGTTACATCGTCAACAAATTTTATGGTAAGAAATAAAACATTTGTACTTTTGTTTATTGAGTGAACATATGAAAACCATAAGCTTTTGATGTTATTGGCCAGAGAAATAAGTTCTGTTATTTATCATGAGCCTCATAAAGCATGTACATTTCTCACTTAGACTAAATTGAAGCCAAACACCCAGATGCATCCATCTGATTATTTTACTTTTCTTTTATCAGATGTGTCCAGAAATACGGACATATATAATATTTTAGTAAAAATGTTCGAAAGTCATAATGGGAATTCTATGCATTTATTTATAGAAAATGTAATGACATAATAATTCGGTAAATACAGTCTCGAAACTGCAAACTTCTCATATCGCCAATGGCAACTGCCAACAGCTCTAGCTGAGAGGACCAGCCCCACGATATCTTGCGTCCCTCGGCACTACTGTCAAACCGATCAAGCACGGATGCAACATAATAAGACATATTCTTCATTTTCTCTTACATATTACACGCATTTAAAATCTGAAAGCACCACCGTATTCAGGGTGATTTTATTGTTTTAAAACACAAGATTTCATTTGATCTTGATCTCGTGAATTATGCAAAATCCGATGATGAATAAAAACAGGTATAAAGAATGAAATGTTTCTTCTCTTCACTTCTACTCGTTGTAATTCCTTTGTATTTTAACTTATTGATTTCAGGGAAAGATTCATTATTGTTGCAATTTAATACTGAATCCTTTGGTATGACCAAACTTTCCTATCTTTGTAAAACGTGAGATAAATGAAGAAATGTAAACATATTGCTAGTTTTCTAAGCTACAAACGAAAATATGACCCACTGAGCGAGCAGCCTGCCTCCCGCTACCAGCCAATCAGAGGCCGCCAAACAAACGTCTCGTAGGCGCAAGAATCTACCTTAAATGAATCGACTATAGAGGCCTTATATGTCTCTAATTATCCAGTTCTGTATTCTTTTTGTATTTCATATTCCAGCTAATTCCAATGGCATTCACGTAATGAATCACTTTGCAAGTTTTGAGGACAATAAGGTTTCTATGCGTTATTATTTTAAGGTTTTCTACTCTGGAAAAATGTATGGAAATGAAAAGGGTTGATCATTAGTATTTACTCAGTTCATTTGTGAAGCAAACTAGCATAGCATAATATTTGCTTAACATAGTTTTCGTACTTGCAAAAGAAAAGAAAAGAAAAAAAGGAAAGAAAGAAAAAAAAAAAAGGTTGGCCAGCCGTATTAGGAAAACACAAGTCTCAAATTCTACAACTTAGTTATTAGAGCTCTGTGAACCACCAAAAATGCACCTTTTATCCTCTTATTCTTTAACACCTGGAATATATATTAATTTTCAACATTTTCCTGGGTTTCTTCATCGTTACTAAGGCTTACTTCAGATATTGGCCTTTGAAAGTATTGTGAATCGTCTTAATTTCCACATGAATTTTTTGTTGGTTTACAACATTTTTGAATTCTCAAAAAACGATGAAATCTATCGAACCAAACATGCCTATTACGATAGCATCCATACATTATACTTGAAGAGTGACCCTCTATATATTTTATATCAAGTTACCTACCAGTCTGGTAGACTTAGGAAAGAAGATATGGCCATATTTTTTAGCTTTAGCAATTTAATCTGAAGAAAATAAAATTAATAAAATTGAAATGACATGACCACTGATTTGAACTGGAAGCTAAAAATAAAAAGCTATCCATTATGAGACTTCGTAAAAATGCTAAGTGATGGTCTTTCTCATCAATTAAAAATACTGTTCTGTTTTTTTTTTTTTTATTCTGTTCCCAGTACAAATAAAATCCGATCTTTTCGTATTCAAAATGCATCATGCTAGTCAAATGTAAAGAAGTTATTTTCATCTGAAAACAAATAGGAAATCCATATTTATAACTATTCAAAACCGAATAATTGAGAATTTGTAATAAAGTTTTATTTTCTTCTGCTCTACGTTCTCACTCAGGAGAGCTGCTTAAATCACTAATGCTCCAAAACTAATTTCAAATTAATTAAGGGTTTATTATAAATAATATATTAAACAGTTAACCTTTTATTGGATAAATAAATACATTAAAAATAATCAGTTTGACAAAGAACTTTTCCCCAAGAACAATTAGGATTCAATTCACTTGTGTGTGTTTTCATAAATATTCATAACGCCTGAAATGCATTTGAAATTAGATATTTTAATTTATTTTTGGCTGGCCATCTCCCGACAGACCCTTTCTTTTTACTCTTATGAAGTCTTTATCTTTTCATTTTTATTTTCTTTCATTTCTTTTGCCATCAATAATAACTGATCTGAGATTCAGTCACAAGGAACATTTATAAATCCTTTTTAAAGGTTGTAAATCATTAATCATTATGTCTCCGATGGTTGCTGTACCGCCTCTCCCGAAAAGAAATGTGCGTCATCCATTTCCAATCAGCCATGTTTTGATCAGGAAACTGAGTGAGGAAGTTTCTTTCTCTATCTCTCTCTCTCTCTCTCTCTCTCTCCTCTCTCTCTCAACTCTCTAATAACTCAGACGCCAGTATGTGCGTGTGTGTGCATCTGTGTGCATATGCGTGTGCGCGTTCTACTTCTTTAACCGCAGTTAAGAATTTGAGTATACACGTAAAATTTCCACTTGGAGAAAGGGTCTAGAATTCATTTTATTCTAAAAAAACATGATTTTTTTCAATATTTCTGATCACTATATATATATATATATATATATATATATATTATATATATATATATATATATATATATATATATATATATATATATATATATATATATAGACCAAATCCAACAACGAAAGAGGCACCGTGGAGTCCTGCAAGGCCTCTTCGACTTTTTATCCTTTACTTAGAGTAAAGGACAAGAAGTCGAGAGGCCTTGCAGAAATCCATCGTTGGATTTCGTCTTTTTTATATATACCATTAAGATATGGCTTATATGTAATACTCATTAGCTATCATGAAAAACACTGTTTAAACTCTTTTTTTTTTTTCGTCACGAAGACACAATATTCAGGGGAAAGGCAATAATTACGTCAGAGGAAAGCGCAATCGCTGGGTGCAGGTCAGTCTATAAATAGATCCAGCCAGGAGAACGATGCGGGCAAAGTCCAGCAGGTACATAATATTGTGTGGACAGAAACTACATATTTCATGGTGATGTGAGCCTCCGAATTCGGTTCTGGTGACTGTCAACAATTGTGTATGCAAACTCAGTGGACGCCGGAACGACCAGGACTGGAATAACATCGCTCCATGAATAAGCTCTACTTGCATCGCTTCAGAATTGCTCTGGAAAACGCAGGGCTCAAAGAATGGCAACATTTGTGGCAAGAGAATCATCTCCTCTCGTATGATGAGCTGTCACGAGCTTTCTCTATAGACGGATGCGTGTAACGTGACAATGTACTAATGAAAAAAACTTACCCTCTTATATATAGATTCATTGTATTCTTAAGGAAAACACCCACTAGGTGTCACTGGAGATTATTTTAGAAAGATATGTTTCTTGTTTAGAATGCCACATTTCATTTTTTTTTTCTTGCCGATTCCTCACATTAACAAATCCATTTTAGTTTTCTGTAATAGAAAACTATTATGCCTGCTTTGCCTGTCCATCCGCCCGACATTACATCTAAGAAACTACTGAGGCTAGAGGGCTTCAAATTGGTATTTTGATCACCCACTCTCCAATCATGAAACATACCAAGTTGCAACCCTCTAACCTAAAGAGCTTTTATTTTGTTCACGGTTAAAGTTAGATTTGGATCGTGCATCTGGCCGCGTTTTCCGGAGACATGGTGAGCAACTTCAGGTTCTCAGCTGCTCTCAGCGATTATAGTCTACTCCAAAAAAAAAAGGCAAAATTTCACTTGAAAGGGTAATGGTGAGAATCTAATGTTTTTCCATTTCTTCGATACCATCAGGGTCTGGAGAGTCCGGAAATACCGGGTGACACCTTGTCACCATTGGGGAATTTTTTTTTTTTTTTTTAAACGACTGATAATAGAATAATCGTTTTTGGCACAATTTTTAGATTGGCTCTAATATGTAATTTTTTTCTTATGAAATGTTTTCCAGTTAGCTCATAAACATTCGGAATGTGTTTGATATGCGTTAGAAATTATAATTATGAATTTAGTAATTCATTGAACTACATATTATAATTTTTCTTTTCCAGATTTTAAGATAAGGTGAAATTTATAAAGACACTTGTAGTATAATGATTACTTTTAAGAACTTTGGATTAAGGTTGGTTTATCAGGCTTTTATGAATTATCAGCAATTTGTTCTTTAGTTTAAATATTAGCATATTGTTAAATATATCGCTGATATAGGTTACACTTGTACACCTTTCTCTTTTATAATTTTAGTATATAAGATAGTGAATTATCACGATTCGATTTTTCATGAGCAACAAATTTCAGAGAAAAATACAATTCTTTTGTATTTTTAAAGATCATCCCTTTTGTAAAGGCACTTCAACTGATATTAAGGAAACATCAACAAATAGAATGATCAAAGCAAACATCAACAAATAGAATGATCAAAACAAGTAAAAAGAGGTGTGATGAATTGTATCACAGCTTGGATCCAGATACAACAGCGGAATCTCACAAAGACTGTATATCAACTTATACATCTCTGCATATCGCCCAACTTCCCCCAAGAGTAAGAAAAGAAAAGGGACAAGACAATTCATACTTAAACCAAAATACTGTAAAATAGAGAGCTCTTCTTCAGATATGACTGGAATGGATAATACTCCTACACTACATGCTTCCATAACTGAAATGAAAAAAGACTATTCCCAGATATGGAATTCAGTTAATCTTCATCAAGTTTATATTGCGCATGGTGGTAAGATTAAGCGTCTGCAGTTTATGAACACCATTATGGATATTTTAGAAAACGAGTACATAGGGCTGCCTGGTTTATAGTTACGCTAGTATTATTATTCATAAATCATCTGCAAGTCATCCCATAAAACTGTCAAAAGATGAAGAGAATGAGGATGTTCAAAGAGCTGTAAAAACTATTGCTTCCACCATTGTAAATGAATGCAAAGAGAATATACCAGATGACGATTGCTACAAAAGCCATCTCAATAATGTGGGTAATAACTTGGCCCAATGCAGGAACTGTTAGTGACTATTGTAATGCTAATTGATCATACTTACTGGAAAGACTTGATACAATGAAGATAGTATCAAAAAGGGTACAAGAGAGTCAAGAGCCACGTCCAAGTAGTAGAAAATACAAACTTAGTATGATCAGCCCCCTCCTTCCTTAGTCAAAAGTGTGACTCTCTCTCTCTCTCTCGTCTCCTCTCTCTCTCTTCTCTCTCTCTCTGTCACCAACAGCAAAATTCAGGTCATGCAGTACATTATTCAGACTGACAGAGAAAGTTGTAGAAACAAGTCACAAAAATAAGCTAGTGATCACTGGGCCTGGGGCCTTCCAAAGTCCAGTATATCTTAGTTTTACCAGACCACTGAGCTGATTAACAACTCTCCTAGGGCTGGCCTGAAGGATTAGATAGTTTTACGTGGCTAGGTAGGAACCAATTTGTCACCTAGCAACGGGACCTACAGCTTATTGTGGGATCCGAACCACACTATATCGAGAAGTGAATTTCTATCACCAGGAATAAATTTCTCTGATTCCGCGTTGGCCGAGCAAGGATTCGAACTTCGGACCACCGGATTGGCAGCCGAGCGCGAAAACCACTGGGGCCTTCTCCAAACCCAACTCTTATTCAAAATGGTCAAGAGGAACCAAATGAGGACCTTCACACCACTCAAGAAGAAGCCAATGTCATAATAATCCACCAGCTGCTCAATTTGATAAAGGCTGGAGTTGATAATCATAATTTGTGATGATACTGATGTTTTTGGACTTTTATTACACCATTACCACAAGCATAACCTAAAGTGTACAGTAATGATGGAAGCTACTTCTGGGTGACGTAGTAAAAAACACATCAAAGCTACTGTTAAAAAACACCACCTATAGTTTCAAACATTTTAGCAGCACATTCTTTATCTGGTTGTGGCACAACATCACAATTACATCGAATAGGAAAGGCAACTGTTGTGACTGTTTTAAGGCAAGGTTACCAGATTGCTGGGCTTGGTGATACTATAAATGCAAACTTGTCTGATGTAATACAATAAGCAACTACTTTTATATCACGCTGCTACTCCATACTGTCAAAAGCCTCTGGCACTATTGTCTGACATTAGGTATGCGGTATGACAGAAAAAATATTCTACCAATAAAGTTGTAGGAGACCTCAGTTAAAGACACTGCCTCCAAAGGCAGCCACATTTGGAATCCATGTTTACCAGCTGCCCGATGGAAATGTGCCGATGAAGCCAATCCACCCTTTATGAACACGACTGACTGTCAGTGGGAATTAGACCCTACTCATACTTTTCTAGTGCCAGTGACCTCACCCAGAGAAGTATCATGTGCTCCAGAATATTTTCTGCAGCTTATTCAATGTTCTTGTGCTATTGAAGTGCAAATTGCAGTTGTGTGAAGGTATCTCTAGAATGTACATTGTTTTTTCAATGTAAAAGTTCAGTCGAGTGTTTGAACCGATTCGCTAATCTGATGAAAGATGGAAGTGAAAAAGGAGAAGAAAAAAAATGAAGAAAAGGCTATTTTTTTAAAAAATTTAAATGATAGCTAGCTAAATGCGGTAACGATCTATCACAGTCTGTGCTGTGTAATAATGATAACTATTCATAAATCTTTAATTGATTTTTCACAAGGTTTTTTCTGAATATTAGTAATTTTCTTCTCAATTATGGCCATGTATTTTTCCAAATAACAATTAATAAAACTATTTTTCTGTTCGACAGAAGAGATTAATAAAAATGTCAGGCGGAAGTATAAACTTGTACAGATTTTTTGTCGCCTAAATACTTCATACTTTCTTAGTGCATAGATAATTTTCCCCAAAGGCGACAGAGTGTCACCCGACAGTTTTTTAATTGCTATACCCTATAGTAATAGAAATTTAAAAAAAACATTGGATTCTCAACATTACCACTTCGTGTGGAATTTTCAGTAGACTATTATGGCTTTAGTCTCACTTAAACGTTTATCTCAAATGGCCTTTTGGTTCAACACTAAAACAACCTGGAAGTATTCAGATGGTCGCCTGATTACTTGCTCTAACGTTACCCTTCAGATGTGATGCTCTCAGGTATAGTAACTTAGCCATTAAAGGGTGGTAAAGATATAAGTTGTTTATTGCTGGTGCCATGATCATCTGTCGTTCAGACATGCCCTAGAAGGAGAGGTATTTAAAATGTCTTAGCGCAGAAATGTTGATATTCTCTCTCTCTCTCTCTCTCTCTCTCTCTCTCTCTCTCTCTCTTCTTCACCTTAGCTTCAACCCACAACAGTCAGATAACTACCCAATTCGCTGCATAGGTCAGCAAAGCCGCAGATTCCGAACTGATTATGTAAGTGAAACATTTCTATATTCAGCTTCTGATAAGAGGAACAATTGTTGTCGTATAATAAAAAATTCACGGTATAAGATTAAAAATTGAATCGAAAGAAAACGAACAACACTCTCCGAATATCTCACTTTAATGTCAAAAAATAAAATTAAAACAAAAACTTACAGAAGGAAATAACAAAGATGCTTATTTCTTATATCATATTATATTAATATCTGTTCCCTTTCCGCTATTCGGTGACAAGAGAGCAAATCGTTAAGGTGGCAATTTACACCAATGCAGGGTGTCCATAAAGTCCCAGTACCATTACAAGTATGTATTACCTGTAATGGTACTGGGACTTTATGGACACCCTGTATTTTCAGAGACCTGATAAAAAGAAATACAACACAAGTCAGTAGCATCCAGATATAATGACCAGCAAAAATGATAAAAAAATAAAATAAATAAAAAAAATAATAATAAATAAAAAGATAAATAAATAAATAGACAATAAAAAAAATAAAAAAAAGATCTAATCCCATGATTAGCAATAATAGGTTCACTATCTAAAATACGAACCGTATCTGGGTAAAACAACCAGCAGTACTTTCTCACGTAGTAGGTGCATATATACTCTTTTTATTACCTTACCTGCCTTCATAAAAGTTTTTTTTAAACTCTTCTAATGACAGTAGTGTAACTGATCTCTACCAAACTATATTAGGGGATAATAAAGAGCTCTAATCCACATAAATCTGGACCATTGTTTCGTCTTTGCCAAATTTGAACACCGACATAAGACACAAATGAATGCTATGGATGCTGTAGAGGTGATGATACTTTTATTTCATGTTGACGATTTTATATAATAATACTGATAACAATAATAGGAACACTAGTAGGTACGATCCCAAGACCCCTGAAAAGGAACCTGGAAAAATTAGATGCGGAAGTAGCTCCAGGTCTTGTGCAGTAGAGTGTGCTACTAGAAACAGAGCACATAGTGAGAAAAGTGATGGACTCCTAAGGAGGCAGGATGCAACTCGGACCCCACACAACAAAATCCACCCAGTCGAATAGGATGACTGTGATAGAAAAAAAAATATATAATAAAAAACAGATATTTCGCTGATTAAACGGAAATCTTTAGTATTTAGAGCAAAACTACAAAAATGATAATTTTCTTGGGATAATTTGTACACTAACCAGGGACTGGATAAGTGATTTTTTTTTCTCTTGTGAAATAAACGGGTATGAATAATTGAGGAATGAACTGATGACGAATTCACTATTTTGTAAAGAAACGACTAATGATTCTATTGCCTTTCTGTTTAACACAAAAACTCCCGAAACCCGTAAAAAACAGATTAATAAATGGTTACATCATTAACAGATCAATACAAAGTCGTTTGTCCTATTTAAAAAAGAAACAGGAAAACACTAGAAAAAACTTATTCCTGAGAAAAAGGAGACAGCGTCATGCACGGAAACGCTGTTTCCGCTTACTCGGAGAATAAGCCGACAAGCTACTTTGTTTTTGTTTTTGTTGTTCTTGTTGGGGAGGTAGGAAAGGTCTATGGTGAAACCTGAAAAGGTCTGAAAAAGGTGTTTCGCGTTGAGTTAAAGATACAGGAATTTTAGGATTGGATATTTGTACTTTATTTATTAGAGTGAAAATGAAAAAAAAAAAAAAAAAAAAAAATGTGCATGTTAAACAGTACAAAAAAAAAAAAAAAAAAAAAAAAGTAGTTCCTAGACAATATAGCGTATTTATTTTAGTTTTCGTTGGTGAAACATTGTACTGTTTGAACGCAGATTTAGCACGTTTTTATTTATTGGTGTACTGAAAGCTGTGTTCCTGTTTGATTATTTTGTGTTTCCACTTAAACTGAGAGTTTATGAACGTGTTTAAGTTTTGTCCTCTTTATTTGATCCTTGTTGTTAGTATCCTTAGCGCGATCATTTAAAATAATAATGAAACCTTCAATTTATCATGAGAAAAAAAAAATTATTTTCATTATTCTGCAGCAATGGATAGTGGTTGATATATAACCATACGTAGTGCTCATTATAAAAAAATGTAGGTGTCATGCATTAAGTTACTGGTCAACAAGATTATGCCGTGAACCTACTGGTTGAAAGTCTCATTAATCTCTTCGTGAGGACTTGTCAACCGCTTTTATGGTATAAAAATGTTCATACATATACATACGAAGCGACAACGTCAAGAAGACGAAAACCAAATCTACCGGCAAAATAACAATAACAAAAACAATTAACTATTGACTTCCGTGCCTAACTTAAGCGCTCGGCTAATCGGACTGCCTTTACGTGTGTCACAGGGTAACGAATTTTTGTATCTAAAAGCTTTGAATCGCATCGGAACTTGGAATTTCTAACGTGTCTACCAAAAGCTTAAAGACAGAAGCTAAATCCTGGAAGCATTAACGTATTGGGCATCTAGAATCTCTATCAAAGTCAGCTGAATTCCAGTTTTATCATCTTCAGTGCTTCCAGACGTCTCTGCTACATTGACCTGCTCAACCATGATGAGCTTTTTCGCTTGCTCGGTGAGTAAGCCTAGAAACTACTTTATTGTTGTTGTTGATGTTGGTGTGTTGGTGGGGGTTAGGGGGGGTTAGGAGGGCGCTCTACGGAAGAACCTAAAAAAGTCTGAAAAAGTTGTTTCTCGTTGAGTTAAAGATCCAGGAATTTTAGAATAGGATATCTATTATTTATTTATTAGTATGAAAAAGTAAAATATGAATAATGTACATATTAAACAGTAAAGAAAAATGATTTCTATAAAATATAGCGTATCTATTTCAATTTCGGTTTAAAAACAAGGCTCTATTTGACCCATAGACTATAGCACATTTTAATTTACATAAAAAATTAGGAATATACCGTTTACAACTTCTGCGTGAGGGGAAAATCTTGCACGTATCGCGAGTAAGCTGGAGGTCAGATCACGCCTTGTTCACACTGAATCTTGACTGTGTTCTCAAGCTTTATTTTGACATGTTATGTCATCAGTCTGGTACACATTACTATATAAGTTGAAATCGGTTTATGTTAATACCAGGCTTTAATTCCCTGGTTATCTCGTAACGTACACCGTAACAGGGATTTGGCAACTATTCAGAAAAGTTCCATTATACGTCTAAAGAAAAGTTGTTTTCCCAAAGTTCGAAAAAATACTGGAAGCGTCCTCCCTGGCGATGGACAAAGATATCATTAGCATTAAGAAAAATCATAAGAAATATGAAAAAGAAAAACAAATGACCCCAGTTATTGATCTTTTAAAATCAGCAAAAATTTTTCCCCGTTAATTCCGGTCCCCCCAAAAAGCAGGAATGCAGACTTACTGAGCACTCTGGTTACAAACAGTGGGTTCATTCCAGGACAACATGTCGGTGTGGTACATAGGTCGTTGTTCCTCCGAGCTTTCTAACTAAGCAACATGAAATACTTATATTTTATGTAAAAAAACTAATCACCAAAACGGTTCCTAAAAAAAAAAAAAAAAAAAAAAAAAAAAAAACCACCAATCTTACTACCTTGGACGACAAGTTATGCATATTAAAGTTCCTATAAACCACGTGATGTCTTGAATTAGATTTCAAATCTAATTCATATCCACTCGAAATTGTTCAAAAAACCATTAACAATATCATTACGAAATTCTTACAGGCACCAATACCTAATTTTAATGTCCCCAAAAGACTATTTTATGTCACGATCCCTTATATTTCTGACTTAAAATTTACATCCAGCCTCACACGAATTATTGAACATGAGATACCATGTCTTAAAGTTAAGCTCATATCTAGCAATCCATGCACAATTGGTTCCTTTTTTAACTATAAAGATCGCCTTCAGCCTTTTATGCGATCCAACGTTATATATAAATTTACATGCCCTGGATGTCCGGGCTCTTATGTCGGATGAACTCGAAGGTCTGTTAAGGGTCAGATATTGCCCTCACTTGGGCTTCACCTTTCGCACTGGTCAGAGAATAAAACAACCTGAATTTTCCAACATCAGGAATCATGCCTCTCATTGCAAAATAGAAGTACAAAAAGAACAGTTTTCCATAATAGACCATGTCAAACAGCCTGACCATTTAACTACCCTTGAGTCTTTATATATCAAGAGGCTTGTTCCCTCCCTCAACAGTAATACGTCCTCAGCAACTCTGTACCTGGCATAGCTGAAGTCGTTTATTCTAACGTGTTTTAGTTCATTCCATCTTCTCTTCTCACAATGAACGGTTGGTGGTCTTAAGCACTCTTTTAACCTGTTTTTTTTACTTTGTTCTTTTATATAATTTTAAGACTATTTTTAGTATATGTGAATTCCTATTTTTTGCACTTTATTGTCTTTTACTTATAGATGTGTCTTTATGTTCTTTCAGACTGATGATGCACAGAGAATTCGATGTGCGAAACGTTTCTTTGAATAAATTGTCATTATTACATCTCGTATCATGGACATCCCCTGGAGGTTTTATATGCGTATTTGCTGACCATCTATCTATCTATCTATCTATCTATATAATATATATATATATATATATATATATATATATATATATATATATATATACTTAGACTAACATAAGGAACCCAGATCTTTCAATTGAAAGACAAGACCGCTGACAACCAGGCCACACAAGTCACAAAAGAAGCTGGAACCTAAGTACACTGGATCTAAGGCTTTGCCTGGGCAGATTTCGATGAATTCGATGGCTTTTTGGTTGTTGATCAGCTTTTTATTATTAGTTTCACAATACTTTCTAAATCTTCTACGTTCTTCCAAATGTAGTTGATGGATCAAGAAACGAAGATCAACTCTATTATGTTCCGTTTACTGGGAGCACAACACAAATGTTTCGTCATATGTAGTGACCTCTACAATGTGTACTACATTATGTTGTTATTTTTGATTGAGCCGGTTTAATGCATTAAGTGTACTACATTATGTTGTTGTTTTTGATTGAGCTGGCCTTATGCCAGCACAGGCTCTTGCTGGTAGAGCAGCCAGTAATTACATGATCTTGTTGAAGATTGAGCTGGCCTTATGCCGGCACGGGCTCTTGCTCGTAGAGCAGCCAGTAAGTACATGATCTTGTTGAAGATTGAGCTGGCCTTATGCCGGCACGGGCTCTTGCTCGTAGAGCAGCCAGTAAGAACATGATCTTAGCGTTCTGTTGTTTTATTACATGATGCGGACAGAATTGTAGCGTCCATAAACATTAGCAATACATTTAAATACAATACAATAAACTGATGGAAAACAAATGATTTCAATGGAATTAAAGTTCTACAAAAATAACACATTACAATAAGATTTACAATAACCTAAAAAAAAATTTGGGTGAACTATAATGGAAACAGAAACCACGTCTTCTGGTTGTTGGACAACAACCGAAAATATAAACAGGGGTGTGGAGAGAGAGAGAGAGAGAGAGAGAGAGAGAGAGAGTAAGGGGGGGGGGGGGCGGTTACAAGAAGTGTTGTTACCATTATCTGACTTATTTACTATATCGGTGTTAGATAATATAGGCCGCCTACAAGATGGAACGATCTCGCTGCTTCCAGTGGCGGTTCTGGGTTGGTCTTTGTCATAAAATAACGCAGACCGATTCTACTATGATTAGTCGCTGGAGATCTGGTTCCGTTCAGATGATGTGGTATCTTCACTGAAGTTTATCCTGAATTCGCTGTGAGTCAGGAAGTTGGCTGGGACTAGGCTCGATTTCCAGTTGAGTCCCGGCCGCCTCGTGGAGCAGTGGGTTGTAGCTCTCTTGAATTGAAAACCAAGGTACTGCGCCTTACCGAATATGCAAACTAAATGCAAAATGAGATACATTTCACCAAATAATTGTTGATTTTAAACTGTGATATTGTTACGGAACGATAGAAAAAAAAAAGAACTCACAAGCCAGGGAACCCCAACAGGCCCATAATTTCCCAAATAACCTCAACCACCTACCAGTTAGCAAAGAAACTGAACGAGATTATATTAACATGCTTCCCATCAAAATAATCAGTACAGTCGACCACAGAAGTCATCGATTTACTCCATAACGCAGAACCGCAAGAAGACATAGTATCTCTCGATGTAGAGACTTTGTTTACAAACGTGCCAGTGGATGACACCATTAACGTGATGCTTGACCGCATGTACCACTCCAATCGAGAACCCCTATGAGAAAATATCCATTGGAATTGGAAAACTGTACAGAAATTTCACTTTATAGGAAGATGATACTTTAACCTTTTACCTTTTGATTTTGAGAGCATTGGAATGTTTCCATTTGTAACTAACAAGTTTGTAGTGTTTCAAATATATAGCTCAATCTAAAGACGGCCTATCTTGCCTATCCTCCAACGCATTTTCTCCTCCTGTTTAATTGGTTCACTCAACGAAATTCATTATATTTATCTAAATATAACTGAATGCATGCAAGATTTTCCCTTCCTGCATAATTTATAAACATTATGTTCTTACTTTTAACATACAATAAAACGTGCTAAAATCTACGGTCAAACAGAGCGTTGTTTCACAAACGAAAATTTAAATAAATACGCTATACTTTATTAGAAATAGATTTCCTGTACCGTTTAACATGCTCTTTATTTTTTACATTTTCCTTCTAATAAATAAATCATCAATATCCCACCCTAAAATTACTGTATCTTTAACTCAAAGCAAAACACCTTTTTCAGATATTTTCAAGCTCTTCCATAGACCTTTCCTACCCTCCCCCCAACGAGAACAACAACAACAACAACAACAAGAAAGTAGTTTGTAGGCTTACTCCCTGAGTAAACGAAAATGTTGATCGTTGGACCTAGTAACTCGCCATTCATGGGAGGGAGTGAGAACATCATTATCAATACGATAATGACGCTGCAGGTGAGCTTGCCTGTTTTTTTAATTTTACCTATAATGCTTAAGCATTACTGATGATCATTGTTCTGAGATGAAAGGCAATAATGTGGATAAGTATCGGGAAATGATAGACGAGCAAAAGCCAATTGTGAAGTTAAATTTTTGCTTCTTATCTCATTCTTTTTTTCAACATTCATAGCGATAGATTTCAAATTTCCAAGGGGACTGTAATGGCATTATTTTTAAATGTAACCATTTTTTTTTTTAGAATTCAACAACAAAGTATTTTACGGATTTTTTGCCATTGGATTCGAATATAACTCAACTCCTTTCGGTAGAATTTTAAGGTTTAGTCCGATGTCATACAAGTTATTTACTCTTTATTTTAATAAGATTTCTTATTAGAAGATTACATACGCTATTGTTATTGCTTTTATTTTTCCTCTTTCTTTCATTTACAACTACAAAAACATTTTTACTAATTCATTGCTTCACTTTGCTTTTACCACATCTACAGTTTTGATTTTCCAACACAAAAAACTATTTTTGAATAACGTTTTCATTCTCAATCTAGCCAATTTATTTCATGCATTAGTTGCAGAATTTCACAAGTCTGATTGTTCATCAACATTGTCCTCCATATTTATTATTCCCTCTTTTTTAGTTATACCTTTAATACTAATATCTTCCTTCACTGATTTTGACAGGCAACAATGAATTCCATTCAGCTGTATCCCAGGATTTTATTTTGACAGAGTTATACTCGTATCCTTGTCATGATTTTACTATCGGTTCAAAGTAATAATTTTAACATTCAGTGATATCTCTCTCTCTCTCTCTCTCTCTCTCTCTCTCTCTCTCTCTCTCTCTCTCTCTCTCTCTCTCTCAGTACCGAAATCCTGACCTTTTTGAATACGTTTATTTATGCAACAATATGATTGTATGAGGGAACAACATCTACCTTACAAAAGTGCTTATTTACTCAACAGTTAAAGAGAGTCATCACTTGTGCTGTACAAAAAAAGACCAGGAATTACAGAATTATGGTCAGTCGTCTGAGCAGGAAACGGTGGCTTGTCTTTAAATTGGGTCAAATATGTACATTTTCTCACCCTGTATTGCCCACTTTTTATTTTTAGAAGATTGTTTGGAAACGATTTCTTATGCTAACGTATTAGTTTGCCCCAGCAGTTTCTAACAAAAGAACAATATCAACATTGGACTTGGAATCTCTCTCTCTCTCTCTCTCTCTCTCTCTCTCTCTCTCTCTTCTCTCTCTCACTCTCTCTCTCTCTCTCTCTCCATAGAGATAAGTGAGCACATGATGTCATGATCTCTCCTTGGATATACTAATAAGTCTGTGAGACATCCTAATCCCTGTAATTCTCTCTCTCTCTCTCTCTCTCTCTCTCTCTCTCTCTCTCTCTCTCTCTCTCTCTTCTTCTTCTTCTTCTTCTTCTCTCTCACTCTCTCTTTCAGCCACGCTTCGTTGGTGGCCCGTTTTGATGGCACCTACAGCGGTTCCAGACGCATGATCATGGCTAGATTTAACCTCAGATAGAAAAAAAAAAAACTACTGAGAATAGAGGGCTGCAATTTGGCATATTTGATGATTGGAGGATGGATGACCTACGTACCAATTCGCATTTATCTAGCCTCAGTAGTTTTTTAAGTTTTAAGGGCGGACAGGAAAAGTGCGGACGGACGGACAGACGAAATAGCTATCTCAATAGCTTTCTTTTATAGAAAAAATGAGGCAATCAGCAATGGATGGAAGAGCGCACCGTCCTATTACCAAATTCTTCCAATACAGATCATTGTAGAGTAACAATAAGAGAAAATGAAAAAGCTTGTTTTGCGTCATGGGGAAGAAGAACCAGTTAAATCTGCTCTGTAGGATGGGCGTTTCCATTTGGAAAGAAGAACGCGCCCATTAGCCGGTATGAGCTATGGTATTGCCAGCAATTCCTGAAAGGCTCCCGGCCGGGCGTTATCTATTGAAAACAAAATGTGTGTAAGCTAATGGCGAGGACACTTAAATGTATCAGATCAGTTATTAGAAGTAGTAGGGCTGTTATTTCAGAAACGAAGGAAGGCAGGGACAAGGCTTTATTTCATATACTAGCCAACATATGTATTCATAAATTATGTATGAAACTTCGTAAATTAACTAAGTTTCTACGGGCATAACCAGCTCCGTTTCATCCTACCTCACCCCTCCCCCTTCGGAGGAGCAGGGGAGGTAGGATAAAACCCATGAAACCCCCTTATAAACCATCTTAGTGGTTCCCCACTATAACCCTGACAAATTTCATGCCCAGTCGTAGTAGCCGGTTTGATCGTGATTGAATGACAGACGGACGGACAGATGTTACGACCATTATAATAAGATGTTTTGTCGCGGATTTTCCCAGAGACGATTTTTCTTTTTCGTTCACTGATTTCCTTTTTTCACTTTTCTGCTTTTTATTCTTGATAAAATTTAGGAAAAGAGAAATCAGTAGAACGAATAGGATACGTTAAATAAAAAAAAAACAAACAAACATACGAAATGGTGGAAGCATAAATTTGATTTTGATCTTGGCAGAATGCAAAGAATAACCAAAATAAAGAACAGTAATTAACATTGGATGCAGAGAATTGGACGATGCTGCAGATGAGCAATATTGTGTCTTTGACTCCCTGTCCCAGTATTAATTTCGTTGGATTGGTGTAATTTAAAATCGAAAAGCTGTATTTGTCTCTACCAATCTACGATAATGCAACTTAGGGAATGAATAGCATGCGTGTGTGTGTGTGTGTGTGTGTGACTGTGTGAGAGAGCGAGAGAGAGAGAGAGAGAGAGCGTCTTTAAGCTCTGAAGAAAGTCTCTGTGCTAATTTTACGATAATCGTAACTCAAAACATTATTCGGTAGGCATTTGTTTTCCTCAGGGACGGGAGGGGCTGCCCCTGCAATATGGTCCATTGTTAAATGGCGTCTTTTCACCATTTACAGTTAAATTTAATCAAGTCGCCCTCATACGTGACAATGGCTCTCGAGTTTCTGGGTTCTCATCGCCTCTGGTGATAATATTGTAAAGTCTTGTTTCTCCAAATATTAATTTGTCCATCGTAATAAAATACTGACAAATCTTATATGTATATATATATATATATATATATATATATATATATATATATATATAACATATATATATATTTTGTCTATGATGGATGAAGTTCAATTATTCTAACAATATAGTACATACGTATAGTACCAGGACTTCATTGAAAGTGGATGATATTTAGCAGAGATATTCATTAAAAAAAGAGTTCCAAGCTTCCCTGGACTTGACAATGAGGACTGTTAATTCTGGAAGGCTTGTAACTATTTTCTTTTAATACATTGCTCCGCTAGATACCATCCGCTCTCAATGAGGTTCTGTTAGCAATTGCATTAATGAGCATTGCACATTGAATAGTTAGCTCAGGTGATGCTGAAAATTATAGCATGATTGCACGACTCCGGCTACAGTTACATCAAATTGTTATCTAGCGGTACATGGTAATGAGCAGAGAATTTCAGACTGATGTCTAGGCTACTCTCTCCGTCTGAAACCTACTTAAGATACGCAAAATGTTATGCATAATATCGCATTGAATATCGAATTTCGATATGCAATATTGGTGTATGACTTCCGTTTTTATAATTACAGACCATCGGTTCAGATGTAACTATGAGCGTTAATTTATCTTAAACACTAAATAACTATTTTATAAGAAACAAATATTTTTATTCTTGTTCATTCTCGAATTTTCTACCTTTTACCTTTCAAATTTGTCTTCCAATCCGAGTGTCCAAAAAGATTCATTTTCGTAAGTTTTGTGCATTAGTAGTTTTTATTTCTAGTTTCAAAAAAAAATGATGCATTTAAACAATATTATCATTTGTCTCCAATCTGTTCACTTTTATTAATCTCATCTATATTCCTTATATTGTTCTATGTTTTATTGTAGTGGAAAGCCACAACATCGGTAATGCTCCAATATGTCAGCTTTTGACACAACTCTGACCTAGATGAGTCTTTGTAGTTGTGTTGTTGTTAGGGGGGCATAGGGAAAGTCTATGGAAGAGTCTAAAAAGGTCTAAAAAAGGTGTTTTGTATTGAGTTAAAGATACAGGAATTTGAGGAAAGGACATGGATGATTTATTTATTAGAATGAAATAAATAAATAATGTGCTTTTTCAACAGTACGGGGAAATTATTTCTAATAAGATATAGCGTATTTATTTTAACTTTCGTTGATGAAATAAGGCTCTATTTGAGCGTAGATTTTATCACGTTTTAACCTACGTTAAAAATTAGGAATATAATATTTAAAATTATGCGTGAGGGGGAAATCTTCCACGCATCTCGAATAAACTGGAGGTCGGATCATGACTTGTTAGTTTTAGCTCTCACATTTCAGATACATTAGGGAACAGAAGAATGTTCGGTTTATTTTTTTTTTATTTATCAAAATCCCAGATTTGAAACCCTGAACAATTTCCAAGTCTTTATATGTAGAGAAGTGTTCTGTTTGATGTAGGAGAAGACGATTTTTGTCGTAATATGAATTTGTCCTAACTGTAGCGAGTTGATTATGTGTGTTTCCAATATAGGATTGGATTAACGAAGGTTAATAGATGAAGAGAAACCATCCAATCAACTTTTTTTCTACATACCCTTGGTTATGTGCAAAAATAGTAGTTAAGTATATCTTAGATTAACCAGACCACTGAGCTGAATAACAGCTCTCCTAGGGCGGGCCGAAGGATTAGATATTTTTCACGTGGCTAGGAACCAATTGGTTACCTAACAACGGGAAACGAACTCGGGCTACCGAATAGATAGGCGATTGCGAAACCCACTCATCCATTGAGGAACTGCAAGGTTAGGTCATTCCAAGGGTCTATACTGCATGGAAAACATTTTGTATCTGAATGAATCTGACGTCAGTTTCATAGAAATAAAAATTTAAAGAAAAAAAAAAAAAAACCTGTTACACGACCGGTTAACGAATCAACAGCTACAGGCAGCAACATTATTTACCATCGATGAAAAAGTTGAAAATTGTTTCCATCCTATTCATGAATACAAAATATAAACTCGCTCTCATATATTTTTTCTCGTCCCATATTTTGACATGTCTGGCAAAATCAATAGCAGTCGAATTGCCTTTCCTATAAATTGAATAAAAAAGGTTATACGTTCATTATTTTGCTTTGTTACTCTGAAAATTCTTCGAAATGTGGACATTTTAGAATTACTGACTCCGATTCACACCAGAAAATACAAGAATATTCAGCTGCAAAAGACAATAATTCTTTTCATGGACATACAGAAAATAATAATATTAATAATATGGATGTTACATTTTAAATTACAGTATCTACGCTGCGTTTGTGTTGAATTTAATGTTTTGTTACCTTCTATAATGATAACATTCGAATGGATCGTGTTTGTCCTACCCCGGGTGACAGTAGGGAAGAAATGACACAGCCATCCACCAGCTGCAAATCTTTTTGTTCGCCCCAGGTCGGGTTGAGGTAGGTTGGGGAACGGGAGGGTGGGGGGACATCCACCCTCCTCCAGCAAACCTGTTTGTCCACTCCAGGTGGGATGAAGGTTAAGTTAGGTAGGGGAGTGGGAGGGTAGAGGGGGCATCCACCCTCATGCAGACCTGTTTGTCCGCCCCAGATGAGAGCGGGGAATAAGGGATCAGGAGGGTCAGGGAGACATCCACCTTCCTCCTGAAAACCTGTTTATCCACACATGGAAGGTGTGTATGTTCGGATCTGTATATGTTCACCTCTATATTTTGTGTGTATGCAGATAAATGAAGACCATTCACAATTGTTGTGAATATTACATTATTGGAGCATTAATTTATGAAGCTTTTTCATTAATACTAAGCTAGAATACTGAGCTCCCTTATTCTGATTGCATTTTGGATCAAATAAATTAGATTATGATACTTATTCTAATTTCCCATTTTCCCAATAAAACAACGAAGGAAAAACCAGTGGTTTGTTCATGAAGTAAGTATGCTGTATATCCTAACCTGGATCAATGACAGGTTCGTCGGTTTTCACTACAAATTCGTGTGGAAGTTTTGAAATAATGCCTCAGACGGCCTTCCTGTCAGCTAAACATTCGCCTCGACATTCTACGAATCATATCATTCTCTTTTTGATATTATGCTAATGACCAAATCTGACTTTGTGTTGGATTTTACACTGGAGACAGAGCTACTCGTCCAGGATGGTTATGCAGGGTTTCCATAAAGTCCCAGTACCATTATGAGCTACAAATACATGTAATGGTACAGGGACTTTCTGGACACCCTGTACATTGTCAATGGGATAAAGACAATATTCTATTGGTGCCTTCAGTAGCTGAAAGGTAATTTTTATTTTAGTTATTTATTATTTTTATTCGAATAAACCTATTCACTTTATAGGAACCTTTATTACAATAAGAATGAATTATTTCCCCGATTGCATGCCCTGGTTTATATTAGCTTGTGGTTTCCCAATGATAAACTTTGTGGATATAAGTATAAGAAATTCGAATGTAATTGTAAATCACGGAATTTGGTCTTGTCCAGCAAACAGAGGAATCGTTCATAATTTACTGAAAATATTTCTTTAAAAAATAAGGGTACAAGTAAAAATTATTCAATGAGAAACAGTTGCCTCCTAAAAGGAAGTGTAATGACCAGATGGGAAATTTTATGAATGAAAGTCACGTGATCATTAGCTGATATTAGCGGTAATTCAGAATAGAACTGAAATCGATCGTAGAGAGTTTATCGGAACATTAATCTATACGTCAGTTGCCTTGCAGGGAATTAGGTTATTATAGTGAAATTCAGCAACCCCTTCGTTTAACTTTCTTCCTACATTTGGTAGTTTCTGATTGAGTGTGACCTACACCGTCATGTGATAATATGTTTGTATGTATGTATATATGGATCTATGTTTGTACATATCTCTTTAACAGAGAGAGAGAGAGAGAGAGAAGAGAGAGAGAGAGAGAGAGAATGATGAAAAATATAAATGCATGGGTGTGATTTTAATTCCTGTGATTAAGAAATTTAAGTATTATAGAGCAAGAGAGAGAGAGAGAGAGAGAGAGAGAGAGAGAGAGAGAGAGAGAGAGAGATTTTTGTAAAAAAGATGCCCTTTTCCCTTTCATTTTTCCTCTTGTTTAACAAATATAAACCTTGAGTACCAAAGTTATTAAAATTTGCTATCATATTATTGGATTTATTTTTCTCTCGGCTCCATAAAGTGAAAGAGCCATGAAAGGCAGAGTGAAGACGACCAATAACCTCGGTATCAATACCAATTAAAGTGATAGAGGAATTGTCGAACAGGAGACACTTTTCCCCTCCCGTTTTTGCCATCTGTTGTTGTCAAAAATGGTGAAAAATAACGCGAGGAAAACCCTGAACAATTTTCACGGTGGCGACTTTCCAAAGCAGAGATATTAAGACTCCTGTAATACTGACCTGTAAAACAGAAAGAATAAACATCTTTGTCGGCTCATCATAGATCTTAATTAAGAGCCGATATTTTAAGACACTTGTGGAGCGCCAGATAGCAGTCAGAGGAACCGAATAGATGACATGGCTGATAATCGAAAAAGAAAAAGAACACTGAAGAATGCCAGGATCTACGTGGTAATATTGCAAATAACAAACAAAATGTCGACAGAGAATTTAGGTTTTATGGAATAGTCTTGAAGCTGGACTTCAATAGGCTTTTATAACTGAACGTCGAAAGAGGTTTACAGCTCTAGAAACCATATTTGTTGAGGAGCGGGCTATCAGTGAGGACTAGTTTGACATGTAATATATCATGTAGTCTGTTGGGAAAGAAGTACTTGGATGTGGGGATAATGTGACGGAACCTTTGATATTTTTTTAATCTAATTATAATTAAGAAAAGACAAAAATGTCAGGTAGATGTCAACAAGCTTCAGGGAGGATATATAAAACGAAATAGAGCGTCCTATGGACTCGAGTTTACGTAATAGCATCACGCGAAGATCAAGAAGAGATAAGAGAGAATATTTGGGCAAACCTCCCTTATCATAGAGCTAGAATCTTGAAGTGAGTTAAAGCATAACATACGTTGCCTTTAGTAGCATTGCTGTAAGTAATGCAATTGTCTGTTACAAAGAAAACACAAAACTTAATCAAAGGAAAGGTCTTGAATATAAGACATCGTTGAAAAATCAAAGTTTGGGACATGAGGACGATTACAGTCTCGGTAACGCGGGTAGCTTACATCTCAATTTCCAGTTTAGAGTTACGGTAAGAGATTTTGAGAATCGAACAATTCTCGGTTTTATTGGAATCATCAGTAACCTCCCCCAATCCCACCATGCCCCCCAAAAAGGGCGGGGGGAGGAATCATACCACTCGGACAAAATCGTGCGCACGCACACAGACACCCACACAGAAAGAGAGACAAAGCGAGAGCGTATACACACACTCCTTCCTGCCTAAGCATTCTCCAATATCCAATAGAGTTCTGCTCTGCTCCCAGAATCTGGAAGCAGTTAGAGAACAATTCTTCTCGAAGGAAACGATCCCCTCAGAACGCTCGGTCGAGGTCATAATATTTCACTCCTCTCCCTGGAAGCAGCACCGCCTCGCTGGGAAGCCCTCCGGAGAACGGAAGGATTTTAGTTTATTTCTCTTCTTTCCTTCGCGTCTTTATTTCATACAACCAGGATGTGCTTCATTCCACGAAATCAGAAATTGGCCGAAGAATTAATTTTTTTTTTTCTTATAAGCCATAATTTTTCAAGATCATACCTTTGGTTCCTTATCTGTGTCTTATTTCCCATAAGTAATCAATCTGAACAAAATTCCTCGCAGCGTATCGTTGAGGTTAAATTCAGGAACTCCCAAAATGCCTCATCATAAAAGTAACTCGAGTAATTGATAGCAGTTGAAAGATAAAGACGGATGGGCGATTAAACATTGTTTCAGAAGCAACAGAGGGAAAGTTTTCTGTTGTGTGTAGGAGCTCATTTAAATGCTTAGTCCATTTCTACGACTGTCTTTTCAGTATTCAATTTAGTGTTAAGGATTCTTGTTACAAAGATTCCTGCATTAATTATGGGAAGGATATGAGTCTTTATTCATTTTACCTCATTTTTCTATGAAGTACAACTCTGAATCGTTTATCATATTGATACTAATAGTTTCCTTCAGAAAAAATATTGTCTCGCTTTACTTCTTGTAAACATCTACCATATTGTTGAAATCCGACGTAGAAACAGAGTACAAAAATATAGTTCAACGAATGATAAAAAAATAAAAAACGTTGGGTTATGGGTTTGATCGATGGGATACCCACGAAGGTAAGGTAACCTTTACCTTGTCCATCAGATAAAAAAAAAATCAGAATTAAATTTACCAGACACCTTTTTTTTTCTTTTTTTTTGCCAAAGTGATGATGCTGATATCTGGTTTCGCCTTTTGCCTCTCGTATCGTTATCAGGGGGTTTGGATACCCCCAAGTGTCCTGCCCCTTTTCTGACCCAAGATGTCTTCGATGAAACTTGATTAATATACCTCAAGATTGATCGATTTATTTATGTAACCGTCAGTGGCTGCGGTCAGCAATATTTAGACACTAAATCATATCATTGATTGATTGGGTGACCGACAAAAGAAAAAAGAAAAAGAAAAAAAAAAGAGGTAGATTTCAATAGTTCATAAACTTATTGAATATCCACTCTGTAAGCTATGTGCTTCATACCTCAGTCTGGAATATGAATTTTTGCAAAAGGAAATGTTTCATCTCACGGTGCCACACTTCTAGGATTCGAAACTTTGGCAGTATTCTTTAATTTTACTTTCTTCGTCCCCAGGTTACGTTCATTTCTGAACCCAAAATATTTATTTTACTTTTTCTTTATAATTTCTTTAAAGTTTACAAGATTGTCAAAAGTAACGAGCATTAAATACTTCGGATTTACAATATTTGATTACTAGTTAATAATTTTTTTTAAAGAACGATACAAAAAATCAGATTTTTAGGAACAAAGACAAAAAGAATATTAGCGATAAAATTGTGGTAGATCTTAAGAAGTGTGGGAGAATATCATATTAGCCTTCTTTCACAGCTGACCCTTATTTCGTCGTAATATAAAGAATTATCCCTCATTTTCTGGAGATTTTTTTTTTTTTTGACATAGTAACGATGCAAGACATTGTTATGAAGAATGTTTGGCAAGCAATACGAACACAAAAACTTCATAGTCGCTAAATTTACCCCAGGTCACCAGGTGAATGGCAAGTGTATTGAGGGCCGCTAGAAAATGCGCATTTTCCTCAGAGAACACTTTGCTTAAGTTAATTATTTTTCCTTAAACGCAGTTATTTTTCGCAGCCTTTGATTTTAATCGAAATTTATAATAAACCAAAAATGTCCAACGTTCTCTGTCCACCTAATGCAAAAGGTATAATGCTCGCAGGCGAGAATAATGTCGGTGATGTAATATAAGATTCTACCTAAATTTATGTACCTAAAAGAAAGTCCAAATTGGGGCATCATAACAATTGAATGTACTTTATCGCCTTATGATGCCTAAGGACGCTCTCTCTCTCTCTCTCTCTCTCTCTTTCAATTCACAGATTTGAATCATGATAACAGGTCATAGTTACGAACTTCACCATAATACCAAAATTGATTAGCTTATACAATCCACCACAAATAACATTAATCAAAACAGCTTTCGCCATTGCTAGATACTGCAACAAGTACCCTATTTTCTACATACACACCCCCAGCCACCACACTCTCCAATCCCCACCCCACCCCCTCCCCGGTTTGTATATGTGGCTACGCTTGCTCCATCTATTGGTCTGAGTGAAGTAGCTCTACAACGCTCCCTTATAAGTAGTCCTTGTCAAGGACCCTAAACACAGGTTACAGGGTGGGCGGGTAAAGTCATTATTTTCGATGGTTGAAATAATAGTCAGCATGGAATTATGATCTACTTTTAAGAGCAAGAGGTCTTCAACTTTATAAATATTTTGATCATATATATTTTTGATAACATTTATTCATTA
>NC_087201.1:11970725-11975725 GCF_015104395.2 Macrobrachium nipponense
AGTCAGTACATCAAATAACCAAAAATAAAAGTTTCATGTAAGTATGGGGAAAAATAGTTACTTTACATACAGGATCTGTATAATGTAATCACAATTAATACAGTAACCTTAATACGAGCAGTTAGCAAATAGTTAGCAAGAAAACATACGGTTACAACTATAGAAACAAATTAATAATGGACCATAAAAATCAAAAGCAGGGTTAACAAATTATGCCATAAATACACAGTTTCAATTTCATAATTACCTTAAGCATTAATATTAAAACACTGGGGAAAACCTAAGGCACTAAAGCCTTATGCATTAAATGCTACAGGACACTCAACACCCAGGAAACCGTGGCAACTTGCAGAGATAACACCCGAGGACCCACTAAGAATACCTCCTGAAGAAATTCACCCAGCCGAAGCTGTACACACAACACAGACGAAGCTGCCCTTCAGGAGAACACAGACGAAACTGCCCTTCATGAGAACAGACGAAGCTGCAACTCTGAAGCCGTGCTCCTCAACATAACACAGACGAAGCTGCTAATCCAGACAAAACTGGCTCTGCTGAACATCTTTATGCTCGTCCTTAACCCTGCAGGTCCTGAGTCTTAACCAAATAACCATTAAGGACTCCAACCATGCCTGCATGGAACCCCCATGCTGCTTATAACCTGCTCAGGTCTCTGTACCTTACTGACTGAAGCAGTCAGACACGGGCTGTCGGACGTTACCTTACCTCCACCTCTTCTACCAATAAACAAGAGGTGAAACGACCCTCACGGGGAAACAACCCGAAACAACCGTTTCGATCGTCCGAGACAAGAAAAAAATACAAGGGTGCGTAACACCCTTACAATATATATAATATATATATATATATATATATATATATATATATATATATATATATATATATATATACATATATAAATATTAAGTATGCGTTCACGTATATATATATATATATATATCTATATATATATATATATATATATATATACTATATATATATATGTGTGTGTGTGTGTGTGTGTGTGTGTGTGTGTGTGTAAAGACGAAATCCACAAGGGAGAGATAAGTGATGGTGTTCTGCAAGGCCCCTTCGACTTCTTGTCCTCTACTTAGAATAAAGGACAAGAAGTCGAGAGGCCTTGCAGAAATCCATCGGTGGATTTCGTATTTATATATACCATTAAAACATTGCTTATATCTAATACTCATTAACTAATATGAAAAACACCGTTTAAACTCTTTTTTTTTTTTTTTTTTTTTCGTCACGAAGACACAATATTCAGGGGAAAGGCAATAACAACGTCAGAGGAAATCGCCATCGCTGGGCGCAGTCAGTCTATAAATAGATCCAGCCAGGAGAACGATGTGGGCAAAGTCCAGCAGGCACATAATATTGTGTGGACAGAAACTACACATTTCATGGTGATGTGAGCCTCCGAATTCGGTCCTGGCGACTGTCAACAAATGTGTATGCAAACTCAGAGGACGCCGGAACCGTCAGGACTGGAATGACATTGCTCCATGAATAAACTCTACTCATATCGCTTCATAATTACCCTGGAATACGCAGGGCGCAAAGAATGTCAACATTTGTGCAAGAGAATCATCTTCTCTCGTATGATGAGCTGTCACGAGCATTCTCTATAGACAGATGCGTGTAGCGTTACAATGTATTAATGAAAAAACTTGCCCTCTTATGTACAGATTCATTGTATTCTAAAGGAAAACACACAACATGGCACTAGAGATTTTTAGAAAGATATAATATTTGTTTCTTGTTTAGAATGCCACATTTCATTTTTTTTCTTGCTGATTCCTCACACTAACACATCAATTTTAGTTTTCTGTAAAAGAAAACTATCATGCCTGCTTTGTCTGTCCGTCCGCCCGCCCTCACATCTAAGAAACTACTGAGGCTAGAGGGCTTCAAATTGGTATTTTGATCACCCACTCTCCAATCATGAAACATACCAAGTTGCAACCTTCTAACTTAAAGAGTTTTTATTTTGTTCACGGTTAAATTTAGCTTTGGATCGTGCATCTGGCAGCGCTTTCCGGAGACATGGTGAGCAACTTCAGGTTCTCAGCTGCTCTCAAGCGATTATAGTCTACTAAAAAAAAAGGCAAAATTTCACTTGAAAGGGTAATGGTGAGAATCTAATGTTTATCCATTTCTTCGATACTGATAATAGAATAATCGTTTTTGGCACAATTTTTAGATTGGCTCTAATGTGTAATTTTTTTTTCTTATGAAATGTTTTCCAGTTAGCTCATAAACATTCGGAATGTGTTTGATATGCGTTAAAAATTATAATTATGAATTCAGTAATTCATTGAACTACATATAATTTTTCTTTTTCAGATTTAAAGATAAGGTGAAATTTATAAAGACACTTGTAGTATAATGATTACTTTTAAGAACTTTGGATTAAGGTTGGTTTATCAGGCTTTTATGAATTATCAGCAATTTGTTCTTTAGTTTAAATATTAGCATATTGTTAAATATATCGCTGATATAGGTTACACTTGTACACCTTTCTCTTTTATAATTTTAGTATATAAGCTAGTGAATTATCACGATTCGATTTTTCATGAGCAACAAATTTCAGAGAAAAATACAATTCTTTTCCAGGATGAACGATTGTATTTTTAAAGATCATCCCTTTTGTAAAGGCACTTCAACTGATATTAAAGAAACATCAACAAATAGAATGATCAAAGCAAGTAAAAAGAGGTGTGATGAATTGTATCACAGCTTGGATCCAGATACAACAGCGGAATCTCACAAAGACTGTATATCAACTTATACATCTCTGCATATCGCCCAACTTCCCCCAAGAGAAAGAAAAGAAAAGGGACAAGGCAATTCGTACTTAAAGAACATTGTATATTTTGTGGAAATGTCTGTCCAATTACACCTGACCCGCGCCATCCTGAAAGGTGTGACAAGGCATCAATATGTCGCACATCAGACCGTGGTGACACACAGAAACCTTTTAAAGAAGCTACATTAAATGTTTGTAAATCGCGTAATGATCAGTGGGGCTCTGAAGCAGAACTTGGACTAAGTGGAGCCACAGCAGATCTTCCTGCTGCAGATGGACAATACCACCGAAAATACCATCAAACGTTTGTTAAACCAAAATACTGTAAAATAGAGAGCTCTTCTTCAGATATGACTGGAATGGATAATACTCCTACACTACATGCTTCCATAACTGAAATGAAAAAAGATTATTCCCAGATATGGAATTCAGTTAATCTTCATCAAGTTTATATTGCGCATCGTGGTAAGATTAAGCGTCTGCAGTTTATGAACACCATTATGGATATTTTAGAAAACGAGTACATAGGGCTGCCTGCTTATAGTTACGCTAGTATTATTATTCATAAATCATCTGCAAGTTATCCCATAAAGCTGTCTAAAAGATGAATAGAATGATGATGTTCAAAGAGCTGTAAAAACTATTGCTTCCACCATTGTAAATGAATGCAAAGAGAATATACCAGATGACGATTGCTACAAAAGCCATCTCAATAATGTGGGTAATAACTTGGCCCAATGCAGGAACTGTTAGTGACTATTGTAATGCTAATTGATCATACATACTGGAAAGACTTGATAAGAGTTATGTATATCTTATTTTTTTATCGATACAATGAAGATTATATCAAAAAGGGTACAAGAGAGTCAAGAGCCACGTCAAGTAGTAGAAAATACAAACTTAGTATGATCAGCTCTCTCCTTAGTCAAAGTGTGACTCTCTCTCTCTCTCTCTCTCTCTCTCTCTCTCTCTCTCTGTCACCAAAAACAAAATTCAGGTCATGCAGTACATTATTCAGACTGGCAGAGAAAGTTGTAGAAACAAGTCACAAAAATAAGCTAGTGATCACTGGGCCTTCTCCAAGTATATCTTAGTTTTACCAGACCACTGAGCTGATTAACACCTCTCCTAGGGCTGGCCCGAAGGATTAAATATTTTTACGTGGCTAGGAACCAATTGGTCACCTAGCAACGGGACCTACAGCTTATTGTGGGATCCGAACCACACTATATCGAGAAGTGAATTTCTATCACCAGGAATAAATTTCTCTGATTCCGCGTTGGCAGAGCAAGGATTCGAACTTCGGACCACCGGATTGGCAGCCGAGCGCGAAAACCACTGGGGCCTTCTCCAATCCCAACTCTTATTCAAAGTGGTCAAAAGGAACCACATGAGGACCTTCACACCACTCAAGAAGAAGCCAATGTCATAATAATCCACCAGCTGCTCAATTTGATAAAGGCTGGAGTTGATAATCATAATTTGTGATGATACAGATGTTTTTGGACTTTTATTACACCATTACCACAAGTATAACCTAAAGTGTACAGTAATGATGGAAGCTACTTCTGGGTGACGTAGTAAAAAAAATATCAAAGCTACTGTTAAAAAACACCACCTATAGTTTCAAACATTTTAGCAGCACATGCTTTATCTGGTTGTGGCACAACATCACAATGACATCGAATAGGAAAGGCACCTGTTGTGACTGTTTTAAGGCAAGGTTACCAGATTGCTGGGCCTGGTGATACTATAAATGCAAACTTGTCTGATGTAATACAATAAGCAACTACATTTATATCAAGCTGCTACGGCATATTGTCAAAAGCCTCTGGCACTATTGTCTGACATTAGGTATGCGGTATGACAGAAAAAATATTCTACCAATAAAGTTGTAGGAGCACCTCAGTGAAAGACACTGCCTCCAACAGCAGCCGCATTTGGATTCCATGTTTACCAGCTGCCCGATGGAAATGTGCCGATGAAGCCAATCCACCCTTTATGAACACGACTGACTGTCAGTGGGAATGAGACCCTACTCATACTTTTCTAGTGCCAGTGACCTCACCCAGAGAAGTATCATGTGCTCCAGAATATTTTCTGCAGCTTATTCAATGTTCTTTTGCTATTGAAGGGAATACATGTGGAAGTGCAAATTGCAGTTGTGTGAAGG
>NC_087201.1:11980725-11993314 GCF_015104395.2 Macrobrachium nipponense
GAATAGAAATTTGTTATTAGAAACGAAAGAATGTTATGGATGCTGTAGAGGTAATGGCACTTTTATTTCATGTTGTCGATTTTATAATAATAATAATAATAATAATAATAATAATAATAATAATAATAATAATAATAATAATAATAATAATAATAATAATAATAATAATAATAATGAACTAAGGAACCTCCGTAACGAGGCTATAATATTGACAATCAAAAGCCACAGTAGTGTTAAAATATATTATTGTACAATGGTAAAAAATACAAGGAGAGACTTTCGGATACTGCTCTGTATCCCTCTTCAGTCCTACTGACGGTCAAACAATGGAGGGAGCGTTACAACAGTGAAAAAAAATATATATATAACAACTGGTTCAAGGCGGATGGATCTAAGTGTTGGGCAGGTAATCCCCGTTCGGTTGTTTCTGTTGGCGAGACGGCTGGAACGGCGAAGTGGTCGTTCAAGTGATTCCAGCTGAGCAGACACTCCATCGGTGCCATGACTTGAAGCTGTAGTAACCTCAGTCAACTGGGATATAAGAGAGGTGGGAGCAACATCAGGGGTCTCACAATCACCAGACATATGAGTCCTAAAATCGTTGACAAAGTGGTCAATTATTAAAGAATTGGTAAAACTATCTTCATCAGTGAAGGTTTTGTTCCCTTCAAAAGCACACCCCTTTCTAATAGCAGCTCCTTCCACTAGGCGACGAACACCAACATCCCCACTCTTAAAAATGACAGGAGGCCACCATTCCAATTGATGTGTCCTGGAACGAATGAATGTGAAACAAGGGCATTATTCACTGCATGGAGTTCATAGGCCCTACGATGTTCAGAAAGTCTTACATCAAATTCCCTGTGCCAATTGCCCTCAGAAATACTTTGGAGAAAGTGGGCGGGGTTTGGATGTAAGACTTTCTGAACATCGTAGGCCTATGAACTCCATGCAATGAATAACCTTAACTTTTCTTGAAAAATTAACTCTGATATACCGTAACGTTTATGACCGCGTTAATATGTTACTTTTTTCATTTTTTTATTATTATCAAGAAAGACTCAGGGCCATAACCAATTCCAAACAATGGCCACCAGGCAAAAAGGCTATTTAGGATTGGAGCAAAATAGCAGAAGACTTTCCATCGAAACTGACATAGACAAATGACACTTCCAACTCCCATCTCGCCCGTTTGCGTTACATGACTTTCTTCATAATCTTTCACCCTCTTTGCCCTCTTTAGGCAAAAGGTGATTTGAACCGCAGACTTAATGTAAAGTGTAACGAATGTTGCTGACTGGAAGGCTTGAATAGCTATTTTGAGAAATAACTATAACACTTGATTACGTTTTCTTGCAATAGCCCGTCGCTACACTTAACATGAACGTCTTCTTACAGTAGATGTGAAATTAACTATCAAAACTTAAGAAGCATCAGCAAATGAAGAACGACAATTGTGGATATCGTTTCAAATTACGACTTCTAGTTCCGGTCCTCGATTTAAGTCTTCATTAAGAAAGAGTAACAATGAAAATGGCGATTGGAGACACCATGCTGAATATTCCTCTTGCTTCCTCTGCTAGCTATTCTTTCCGCCTCTCTTTTAGCCTTGACCGTCTCTATCTGTCTGTATGTCTGTCTGTCTGCAACAGAAGACCTGCTCTCTTGTTTTTTTATTTCTATATCTTAGGTTATTCCAATTTTCTTTGTGGGTTTCATTTCGCAAAAATTCAACAATTTCCTTTCCCATTGTTTAACTTTCACAATCATGAAATAAACAGTGGAACGTATCAGCAATTTCAATTTAACTCTCAATCAATGACCAACAAGGGAAATGTATTCGTTCTTTTCATAAATGCTAATTGCTGGTCAAGCCTGCCAAGGAACATCAGCGCCAAAGCTCTCCATCTGTTCATGAAAAATCACGAAATGGAATCAGTCGGAAATTCTAATCCTAAAAGGTTAGAATTCCGTTCTGTAATTTCCAGGTGATTTAATCATATTTCTGCCGAAAACAAGTCACATTTGCCTTCCATCAAGAACATCCTTTCCCTCTCTTCCTGAAGAATTAGTATGCATTTTATACTTTAGACCACGTATCGTATTGAAATACTTTAATTGTCTTACAGAATCTAATTCGGCGAGGAAAAAATTTCTTTTAAGAAGGTAATCATAATTTATGGTTAAACAAGACTGTACCTACTCTATCCAACATAAGTTCCTCGTTGGACGATTGGATTTCACGCTCGGCTACCAATTCGGTGGTCCGAAGTTCGATTCTCGGTTTGGCCAACGCGGAACCAGAGGAATTTATTTCTGGTGATAAAAATTCATTTCTCGATATAATGGGGTTTGGTTTCCCCCGTTGCTAGCGTAGAAATATCTAATGCTTCGGGCCAGCCCTACGAGAGCTGTTAATCAGCTCAGTTGTCTGATAAAACTAAGATATACTTAACTTTTCTACCCACCATAACACTGTATTATGACACAAAATGCTTACAAGCTTATTATTATTATTATTATTATTATTATTATTATTATTTTTTTTTTTTTTTTTTTTTTTTTTTGCTCTATCACAGTCCTCCAATTCGACTGGGTGGTATTTATAGTGTGGGGTTCCGGGTTGCATCCTGCCTCCTTAGGAGTCCATCACTTTTCTTACTATGTGTGCCGTTTCCAGGATCACACTCTTCTGCATGAGTCCTGGAGCTACTTCAGCCTCTAGTTTTTCTAGATTCCTTTTCAGGGATCTTGGGATCGTCCCTAGTGCTCCTATGATTATGGGTACGATTTCCACTGGCATATCCCATATCCTTCTTATTTCTATTTTCAGATCTTGATACTTATCCATTTTTTCCCTCTCTTTCTCTTCAACTCTGGTGTCCCATGGTATTGCGACATCAATGAGTGATACTTTCTTCTTGACTTTGTCAATCAACGTCACGTCTGGTCTGTTTGCACGTATCACCCTATCCGTTCTGATACCATAGTCCCAGAGGATCTTTGCCTGATCGTTTTCTATCACTCCTTCAGGTTGGTGCTCGTACCACTTATTACTGCAAGGTAGCTGATGTTTCTTGCACAGGCTCCAGTGGAGGGCTTTTGCCACTGAATCATGCCTCTTTTTGTACTGGTTCTGTGCAAGTGCCGGGCATTCACTTGCTATGTGGTTTATGGTTTCATTTTTCGTATTGCACTTCCTACATATGGGAGAGATGTTATTTCCGTCTATCGTTCTTTGAACATATCTGGTTCTTAGGGCCTGATCTTGTGCCGCTGTTATCATTCCTTCAGTTTCCTTCTTTAGCTCTCCCCTCTGTAGCCATTGCCAATTGTCATCGCTGGCTAGTTCTTTAGTCTGTCTCATGTATTGTCCGTGCATTGGTTTGTTGTGCCAGTCCTCTGTTCTGTCTGTCTTTCTCCTGTCTCTGTATATTTCTGGGTCTTCGTCTACTTTTATTACTCCTTCTTCCCATGCACTCTTTAGCCACTCGTCTTCACTGGTTTTCAGATATTGCCCCAATGCTCTGTTTTCGATGTTGACGCAGTCCTCTATACTTAGTAGTCCTCTCCCTCCTTCCTTTCGTTTTATGTATAGTCTGTCCGTATTTGCTCTTGGGTGTAGTGCTTTGTGTATTGTCATATGTTTCCTGGTTTTCTGATCTATGCTGCGGAGTTCTGCCTTCGTCCATTCCACTATTCCTGCGCTGTATCTGATTACTGGCACTACCCATGTGTTTATGGCTTTTATCATATTTCCGGCATTGAGTTTTGACTTGAGTATCGCCTTGAGTCTCTGCATATATTCTTTCCTGATCGTGTCCTTCATCTCTTGGTGTTTTATATCCCCTCCTTCCATTATTCCCAGGTATTTGTATCCTGTCTCATCTATGTGTTTGATGTTGCTCCCATCTGGTAGCTTTATCCCTTCAGTTCTTGTTACTTTGCCTTTTGTATGTTGACTAAGGCGCATTTTTCTATTCCAAACTCCATCCTGATGTCCCCAGATACAATCCTTACAGTCTGGATTAGGGTATCTATTTCCTTGATGCTCTTACCATACAGCTTGATGTCGTCCATGAACATCAGATGGTTGATTCTGTTGCCTCTTTTCTTGAGTTGGTACCCGGCATCCATCTTCTGTAGTACTTTTGTCATGGGAATCATGGCTACTACGAAGAGTAGTGGGGACAGTGAGTCACCCTGGAAGATCCCTCTCCTGATATTAACCTCTGCTAGTCTTATTCCAGAGCTTGTAAGTATTGTATTCCAGTTGCGCATTGTATTTATTATTATTATTATTATTATTATTATTATTATTATTATTATTATTATTATTATTATTATTATTATTTAATAATAAATCCTCATAGTAGCGTTAGTCTCCAAATGGAGAAACAAATCCACAGTTAAGTAAACGTACATGTATTTAAATTCAAAACTTTAAGGATAGCTTAAAAATAATAATGAAACCTTCAATGTATCATGAGAAAAACATTATTTTCATTTTTCTGCAACAATGGCTAGTGGTTGATATATTACCATAAGTAGTGCTCATTATAAAAAAGGTAGGTGTCATGCATTAAGTTACTGGTGAGAGTATGGACATCAACTCCACCAAGCAAACCATCACGAAAACTACTCTCCCTTTTGCAGTGAAATGTCAAAACACTCGAATTAAAATTCCATTCGAGCATCGTCCGTTGTATCATCCTCTTTCTTCCAGTGACCTGGAACGGTCAACAGTTGATGTCTTTATGAAAGAAAGATAAACAACTCTTCTGGAACGAGAGCTTTCAATATTTAATCTCCTCTTCAATAATTCTCTTGAGTCTGTCAGCCAGACTATTAATGAGTAGAGTAGCCAGAGCTCAAGTAGGAAGAGGATCTAGCCTCTCTCTCTCTCTCTCTCTCTCTCTCTCTCTCTCTCTCTCTCTCTCTAAAAAAAAAAAAAAATCTCTTATCTCTCTCTCTCTCTCCCTCTCTCTCTCTCTCTCTCTCTCTCTCTCTTATCTCTCTCTCTCTCTCTCTCCTCGTCTCTCTCTCTCTCTCTCTCTCTCTCTCTCTTTATATATATAAATATATATTTATAGATATATATATATATATTCATATATATAATTATATAATATATATTATTATATATTATATATATATATATATATCGAACTACAAATGTCCTTTAATATCTAGTTCGCTCTACCTCGGAATTGATATATTTTCATATATGTTTAACCGAGGGGAATTTATTAAGCGATAATAGAATTGGCGATCGACAGACGCGAACCATCGACCTCTCAATCCCAGGACTGGCAGTGAAGCCCCAAACAACCCCGCCACCGCAAGAGATATGCCGCCTCCCACCTGAAATACCTGCCGCGCGTAGGTATTTTTTGTTTTGGTGACTGCATACAGCCCATCTCGTTCTCGGTTGCGTGGTAGAGCGAATTAGATATTAAAGGATATTTGTAGTTCGATATATGTATATTAATCACGGTAATGTGATAGACGTATATATATATATATATATATATTATATATATATATATATATATATATATACATACGTATATAAATATACATACCTACATACACACACACACACACACACACCACACCACATATATATATATATATATATATATATATATATATATATATATATATATATATATATTATATATATGTGTGTGTGTGTGTGTGTGTGTGTGTGTGTGTGAAATTCCATAATACAAATCATCAGTTCTACCATTCAGATACCCCGCTATTAGAAATGCATATATTTATTTTATGATTTTTTGAATGACCCCTGATACCCTGCATTGGCATCGCAGAGTATCTTAGAAATTTGGACTCTGTTATCTCAACTCATCTTCTCCCCATTTTAAGACATGACGAGTGTCTGTAACTATCACCAAAGAAATGTTTGACATGTGTTAAAACGCCAAAACATTTCAATTACCTAATTAGGCAAGACAGTAATGTTAACAAAAATAGTTCTTTGGCTTCAGGAATGAAGATAACTCTCTCTCTCTCTCTCTCTCTCTCGTCTCTCTCTCTCTTCTCTTCTCTCTCTGTTGATACTGTGCTATGAGACGTGCGATGAAGAGGGCACTTCTTGTTATCGATAGTTACTCCACATTCTCATCAACGTCCGTGTCAGTCTTTCTAAAGTTCCAGTACTTCTTCTAATCGCCAAACAAACAGCTTCAACCCAATTTTTTCGCTTACTCGGGGAGTAAGTCTACAAACTACTTTGTTGTTGTTGTTGGGGAAGGGGAAGTGTTGGGAAGGTCTATGGAAGCGCCTAAAAAGGTCTGAAAAAGATGTTTCTCGTTGAGTTAAAGATACAGTAATTTTAGGATAGGATAGTGATAATTTATTTATCAAAATAAAAATGTAAAAAAAGAAATAAATAATGCGCATGTTAAACAGTACAGAAAAATTATCTCTAAGGAAATAGAGTGTATTTATTTAAATTTTCGTTGGTGAAACAAGGCTCTGTTTGACCATAGATTTTATCACATTTCAATTTACATTTAAGCAAGGATTATAATTTTTATAATTTATGCGTCAGGGGAAAATCTTGCACACGTCCCATGTAAGCTGGAAGTTAGATCACGTCTTGTTTTTAGATAACTGGTACTAAATCCTAGAGGCAGCTATGAATTTTCTTGAGGTGATGATCAAGGGACAAAATTAGGTAGATTTGGAACGTTTTATAACCATTTACACAGAGAAAGATGGTGAGTTTTATTTGCTGGTGTTGAAAATAATTCGTATTATGTTAAACGGGTTTAAGTGTCGCGTTTGGAAGATGCTTCTCAGATCCACAGTAATGGACGCACCATTTTATAGGTCGTGATTAGGAAGGAAGGTTTAGAAGCAATAATTTAAAGGCAATATTTTACAGTGAAAATTATGTACATTTACGAAGTGTTCATGACGCTACCAGAGTAGTATATAGAGGTACGTATACATACGTACACATATACTTTTAAATGATTCAATTTGGATCGTTTTCAACTCTGTATGATCTAAGAAATTAAGCATAAAAGTTGAGGCTTTGAAACTAATCAGTTATTGATGTTTAACAAGTTTTCTTGATATAAAGGAAACGAAGAGGAAAATGAGGCGAAACCAGGAACCTGGAAAACTTCCTGGGCAAAGAGCATATTGTGGATACTTTCTGATCTTCTATTTTCATGGAGGACAATTCATAATTTTCCAAATTAGATTCTGTCAGAACCAGCGAGGAATAAATCCTGCCTAAATTACTTTGATCATTTACTATTCACATTCGCTGCACACGGCGATAGAAAAAAAAAAATCCGGTGTTTTTTTCTATTTGTAATAATTTTCGTGGATGGTTAATATTCGAGTTAAATGATGCGTAATTTTCATTTTTGGATGTGATTTGATACCGGATTGCATCAACAATCAAGTCAAAGTTTATGCTTTGATAACAAGTAACAGACTAACTGAATAATTCATAGCTATGAGCGTTTTAGACAATGATGGGTCCTTAATGTAGAATAGTAAAATGGTACGAGAATAAAACGTGACACAAAATCATATGAAGGCTTTTATTAGTTCAGCTCCATTCTTTAAATAACGTAAAAAAACGAAAAAACGATTAATTCAAAAAGCTCACTTTATATGCTGTTTAATTTTCTATATTACACAAAGTTGAAAAAAATAAATAACTGATTAGTTTAAAAGGCTCCCCTTAGTATATACTGCTTCGTTTTCTAGATTACACAAAGTTGAAAAAGTCAAATGACTGATTACTTTAAAAGCATCACCATAATTGCTGATTCGCTTTTTAGAAGATACAGAGCTGAAAACGATAAAAATATAATAGTTTAAAAGTGTATATGTATGTAACATACATAAATATGCTCACTCCAGTGAATTCATTAGCACTTCACCAATGTACATAATCTTCACTGAAAGATATTGTTTACTCTCATAATATGAAAGTACTTTAAGCTTACTTATGACGAAACAGCCTCCAGACCTGCAAGCGCCTCAGTGGCGTGGTCGGTTCGGTCTTGGACTACCACCTTGGTGGCCACGAGTTCGATTCTCGGTCATTCCATTGAGGGGTTAGAGATGTACATTTCTGGTGATAGAATTTCTCTCTCGACGTGGTTCGGAAGTCACGCAAAGCCGTTGGTCCTGTTGCTGAATAACCACTGGTTCCATCCAACGTAAAAACACCAAACAAACAATCCAGACCTGCAGAGTTTGTAGCAGTTAAGAAGGAAGTGAGAAAAGGTGGATGAGGTAATAATGATTGGCCCACAGATTCACTTTTACTCATAAAAAATGACAGATTATAGTCCAGTAAATTCATATTGACTTTTGATTTGTCTGCTATGAAATCGCGCCGTGCATATTAAGAAGTAAAAATTTGATAACCATGCTTCATCCTGTAACACGCCTCACTGTTACCCATCCCTTTGCTTTCATTCTCCTGGGAATAAATACCAATACCACTCAGAATTCACTAAATGAAAGTATTCTTGAAAACGCAACTGCACTATGCTAGTTCGATGCAAACTTGCAGTCCTAGAAGAAGTAAGAAAATTAAAAGATTGTTTTCATAGGTGTGGTTACGCAAGAGGCCATGGATCGTAATGAATCTAATAGCTTGTGTCGGATTGGAGTTTTTTTCCATCGCCCAATCTTTATATCTGTGAGATCCGAGAGATAAAAAAAATTCTTTGTTTGGGAATTGGAAACAAGTCAAAAACTCTTTTCCTTTAGTCATTCAATTTCGTACTGTCTTGGGACGAAAACAAAATATATTTTTTGGTACACGCCGTTTCGGAGCAATGTATTGCCTGACCGTTTACTGTAATGGAAACTCTGCTTGTCTGTAGCACAATACAGCCTTTACTTATTTAAACATGGAATACGTTTCTATACGAAATAAACATGCGAATAATAACCAATATGAAATTTCCATAAATAAAACGGGAGTAGTTTCCATTAAGAAAACAAGATATTAAATTTTCCAGTGGTTTTTGTCTGAAGTGTTATCGTCATTTTTGGTTACCACAGAGATAATGGAAATAATTTTTCATCTAATGCAGAGCTCTGGAACAACTAATACTGCATTTCTGTGCTATCAGAGACGATTGACAGCAGTTACCATCGTGAGGTTACGCCTACTTTTCCAAATGTCTCTCATAATATCGGATCAAAAAAAAGAAAAAAAAAGACTGTTTTAGTGTCTATACACTACTAACTAAATACCTCCAGCTACGAGTTTCTATGTCGAATTTCAGTCCTGCTTTAATTTTACAAATGAGGTTGTTACAATTAAAAAGAGATTTATTTAACATGGAAACATGTATAACTCATCATTACAAGTTGTTCATCATTTGTAGCTCAAATGATTTAATGGTTGAAGCCATTTACCGTTTTGTGATATCTTGAAGATTTAGTAATTATGCGGGAAGCTCAAGTGAGTTTGTAAAAAAACAGCGACTCCATTTTCACTTGTCGCCATGAGCATTTCCGTTATACGTAGAGTGATTACACTGCTCATTTCTTTCCCACCGTTATCCCTACGCTAAACGGTCGGTTGCCTGATGTACCTTTCCTTACATCAGGCATGGATTATTAGTTGGCAAAGGGGTTTTTACGACCGCATGCCCTTGCTGTCATCAACCATAGCTATTGGCGGTGGGCCTCGCCTTTGACTCAAAAGTCCACCTGCAAGGCAGCAGTTTCCACAGTTATTGGCGATGGGCCAACACGCAGGACCTACGGTGGTGGTATTCTTACACCCCTACCACAGGCTGGAGTGATTACCGTACTCTATTATGAGTTAAAGGACGCAAAAGATATTAACAATGCTTTGGTCGCGCGATCCTTCTCCCAAACGGCCGAAGAAATATCAGCCTGAACATTGAAAACGAAGGCAGTGTCCCATTCCAGCACAATAAGTGACTGTAGTGAAGGGTGTCGGAGTTTACTCTAGACGATTTTATTGCCCTTCAGAAGGACCCGTCAGGAGGACCCTTCAAAAGGACCCTTCAGTTCTGAGTGACGATCGCTTGCCTTATTCCCTTTGCATAAAGCCCCTAGACATCCTGCTCCCTCGCCTAATCCTGTCCTTTCCTTCATCTCGTCTTTCGGTGAGTAGCCGGACTGAATAGGACCGATGAGGGTTTCCTAAATCTAACTTGCAAGGCAGCTGCTCAACTCGTCAAGCCTCAAAGGGTTGAAGGCAAAAGGAAGACACGTGCTGTTTTTTTTATATATATTTTGTAATTGCGCTCAGTGGGCGTAATGGAGTCATGCTTAGGCCTAAAAAAAGATTACATCCAGCCCGAGAGAATGGTGAGGACGTGACACAGGAATTGATTAGATTTTTCTGCAATTTCGAATTTTAAGGATACTTAAATCTGGGATAGTGATTCGGGTAAATCTCTGAAACTGCTCCCATTCTCTCTCTCTCTCTCTCTCTCTCTCGCTCTCTCTCTCTCTCTCTCGTCTCTCTCTATCTCTCTTTGTCTCTTTCCCTGTATCTTTTAATTTTCCTCTTTCAAACACACTTAAGAAAATAGCCATGCGCTATACTCACACATAATATGTACACACACACACATATATATATATGTATATACATATATATATATATATATATATATATATATATATATATATATATATATATATATATATATATATATATATATATATATATATATATATATATATATATATATATATATATATATATATATATATATATATAATGTGTGTGTAAGGCGTAAGTAAGTTGTAATTATTTTACTGGATTAGCGAAAATCTAGCCCATGTAAATAATAAATTGCAAATATTGGCGTCAATTCTTGCAAAAAGGTCGAAAGGTGTAAAAGGAGTTACAAGAATTAGGATGTCTCAAAGACTTAGCGTCCATCCGAGTAGACATCATGTGCTCCCTTATCTCTAGGAGCTGGTTTTACTATTCATTCAGTGTCCTAATGATTTTGTCTACCTTTCTTTTAAACTCTTCCACACTGCTGCTGTTTACAACTTTTGGTGGCAGTTTATTCATGTGTCACGTATCTTGTGCGTAAAGAAGTTCCCACAATGAGACGTGTTGCATTTCTTCAGTTCTAGTTTCCATCCACTATTTCTTGTCTAGTTTCCGTTTAACGTAAATAGGTTACTGTCTACTTTTGTTATGCCTTTCAGTATTTGAATGCATCTCGTAGTTGTCCTCGCAAGCGTCGTGTTTCTAAGCCATACATGTTCAGGCCTCCAGTCGTCTTTGGTAACCTATCTGCCTGATGGATGGAATTAACTTTTGTGCCTCTTGCTTGTAATCCTTCTAATCTATTTATGTCTTTTCTTAATGTTGGTGACCAAAACTGTACTGCATATTCAAGATAAGGTCTAACTATTGCTGTGTAGAGCTGCAGCACCGTTTCCTTGTTTCTGTATTTGAAATGCCTCTTTATATATCCTACTAGTTTCTGACTTCTTTTCAGATTTTGTACACTGCTTTGTGGATTGTAAGTCCTTGGTTATGAAGACTCCAAGAGAGAGAGAGAGACGAAGGAGGAGAAGAGAGAGGAGACGAGAGAGAGAGAGAGAGAGAGAGACAGACAGAGAGAGAGAGAGAGAATTACACTTTTTCCTCACTGTAATATTTTCTGCTCAAAAATGATCCCTCATTCTATTAAGAAAATTACTATAATTACCAATAAAGTCAGATAATCCGGACAAAATAAACTTTTATCTCTTGGAAGACGAAATCACTCAGATGGAGTCATAACTTTGTTTCGCAGTCTTAAATTTAGTCTGATTGTTTGACTGTATACTGAAAGAGATTTCCTCTTAAAACCATAACGCTTCTAGTTCCCCAAGATCCGTCATCTAAAGCCACTTTCCAGAGTTACCTCGTTATTGTAAGCAGTGTCTGGCATAAAAGTCATGTTATGACACAAAGGAAGACTGAATATGCAATTAGGTTATCATCAAACTCTTGTAATCAAAAGCCACTATATTAAAGGATCGTGGAGCAAAGGTTCTGTAAATCCACAGTTTAATATACGTTTTTCATAAAATTGCTAACACATTCCACATTCTCTATATTAAAATAATATTCCCCCTTTGGAACAGGAAAACCTTGTGGATAGTCAGACTATCGACGCCCATGAATTTACAGCCGTTTTCAAAGGAAACAACCACTGGTTCCTTTAAAGAATGGAAAGAAGTTTCCATTCTTTCCATCATAAAAAAATCAAAGTTTTAAGCAGCTCATTTGAGACTCGAAAACAACCTTCCGTTATCGAACAAAAGGGCTTCTTACAAGACTCAATATTTCTCTAAATGCGTGCTTGAAGCTGCGTGTATTTTCTTGACACGTTCTCTCAATCTTTTCCAAGACGAGACATTTCATTAATCAAACCATCGTCCTACAATGAGTAATGAGTATTGTTCCTGTGCTTAGTTTTTAATTTCTTCTGAAGAATTTTTTACTGTATTAAATATGCATGACACTGCACTGAGGATTAGCTTCATTTATACTTCATTTAGAAACACTACTTGTCCATGTTTACTC
>NC_087201.1:11998814-12051314 GCF_015104395.2 Macrobrachium nipponense
GAGACGAGCTCGCGTTCAGAGAGTGCCGAATATTTTGGAATCTATGTACGGGCACTTGAAAACAACCATATCCAGAAGGGAATGCAAAGCAATACATGCATAAGAATCTGTCCTCAGTTACAACAGATTTAATTACAAATGATCGACGATAACCTCTGACCCTGGATTCTTGTTAATTGCTTGAGATACTGAGATCTTAGTAATTCATCTATAATCCTTGATTACTCAATGTTGAAATGAATTTACTCTATCAAAAACGTTTACACTAATTCATGATTTCAAACGATTTAGTAATTATTGGAAAACAAGTGGCTTTTAAAGTGGTTTCGTTTTTTTCCAGCCAAGGTTCTAGCTTAATGGAACATGATTTTCATGTTACACTTTATCAGTTATTCACTTACCCAGAAATTTATTTCAGTCAATAGTTATCTTCTGACCAATTACTATCACTAGCGATTTACCATATTCATCTGCTGCTTCATCTAAGTGACTCGCTTGTGTTTTTTTTTACTATTATGATGATAAATTCGTAATGAACTAAGTCTACTGGCATAACCAGCTCCGTTTCAGGGAATGCATTCTCACCCCCACCCGCTTCGGAGAGGGGGGAGGTAGGATGAAACCCATTATAAACCATCTTAGGGGTCCCCACTATAACCCTGCCAAGTTTCATGCACATCGGAATACCCGTTTGGTCGTGATTAAATGACAGACGGACGGACAGACATAACGCACATCATATTACGTAGTAAGATAAAAACACACATTAATTTTGCTGCTTTACTGTACTTTTATTGCTTTTGCAACAGGCATCTCATAATTTTGTGAAACATAAGCAAATAACAGTACACCAAATCATTCAGAATATTTCTTTCATCAGATCCCTGGATTTTCACCCACTTTGTATGTTTTCCCATAATTCTGGTTTGGTTCACTAAATATGTCTTTTTTTCGCGTGTCTGATGTTATTGAAATGCTCTGGATCTTCATCCAGTCAATACGTTTTTCCATCATCTTGATTCGTTCACCGCAAATGGCTTTCTGTAGAATCTTTGTCGACAGAACTTGGAAAAGACTTTGCCAGGCGTCACCCTCCACCCATTTTAGTTCGTGTTATAGCCATTAGAAAGTCGCTTCAATCCGATAATGTCCGTTTCTATCCCCAACTCTCCTTTTGGAAAAGACTTTGAGCCAGATCTTTTTCATTGTGGGATAAAAGTAAGTCTCTTGTAGAATATTATGTGGAATATCATTATATCGCGAGGATTTCCATCGAGCTTAATAAAATACCTGGCGAGCATCTGCTATACAAGTTGTAAATAGATATGAGAAAACTGTATGCAGAATGTATATGTGTGTACATATGTATAATATATATATATATATATATATATATATATATATATATATATATATATATATATATATATATATATATATCTATATATATATATATATATATATATATATATATACAATATATATATATATATATATATGTATATATATATATATATATATATATATATATAGATATATAATATATATATATATATATATATATATATATATATATATATATATATATATATATATATATATATATATTGTGTCTTCGTCACGAAGACACAATATTCAGGGGAGAGGCAATAATAACGTCAGAGGAAGCGCCATCGCTGGCGCAGTTAGTATATAAATAGATCCAGCCAGGAGAACGATGCGGGCAAAGTCCAGGAGGCACATAATATTGTGTGGACAGAAAACTACATATTTCATGGTGATTGAGCCTCCGAATTCGGTTCTGGCGACTGTCGACAAATGTGTATGCAAACTCAGAGGACGCCGGAAACGGTCAGGACTGGAATGACATTGCTCCATGAATAAACTCACTCGCATCGCTTCAGAATTACCCTGGAATACGCAGGGCGCAAAGAATGGCAACATTTGTGCAAGAGAATCATCTTGTCTCGTATGATGAGCTGTCATGAGCGCTCTCTATAGACAGATGCGTGTAAGGTTACAATGTACTAATGAAAAAAAACTTACCCTCTCCTATATAGATTCTAAAGAAAGACAGTCGATGACACAAGATTTTTTTAGAAAGATATATGTTTCTTGTTTAGAATGCTACAATTCTATTATTTTTTTTTCCGATTCCTCAAACTAACACACCAATTTTAGTTTTCTGTAAAAGAAAACTATTATGTCAGCTTTGTCTGTCCGTCCGCCCTCAGATCTAAGAAACTACTGAGGCCAGAGGGCTGCAAATTGGTACTTTAATCATCCTCCCTCCAATCATGAAACATACCAAATTGCAACCCTCTAACCTAAAGAGTTTTTATTTTGTTTACGGTTAAAGTTAGCCTTGCATCGTGCATCTGGCAGCGCTTTCGGGAGACATAGGGCGCACCCTCACTCTACCGCATCTGGTGAGCAACTTGAGGTTCTATACTGCTCTCAAGCGATTATGGCTTTAGTCTCACTTACATGTTTATCTCAGATGGCCTCTTGGTTCAATACTAAAACAACCTGGAAGTATTCAGATGGTCGCCTGATTACTTGCTCTAACGTTACCCTGCAGATGTGATGCTCCCAGGTATAATAGCTTGGCCACTAAAGGGTGGTAAAGATATCAGTTGTTTGTTGCTGGTGCCATGATCATCTGTCGTACAAACATTCCCTCGATGCAGAGGTAATTAAAATGTCTAAGCGCAAAAATGTTGATGTTTTGTGTATCTTTTCTCTCTCTCTCTCTCTCTCTCTCTCTCTCTCTCTCTCTTCACCTTAGCTTCAACCCACAACAGTCAGATAACTACCCAATTCGCTGCATAGGTCAGCAAAGCCGCAGTTTCCTTACCGATTATGTAAGTGAAACATTTCTATGTTCAGTGACGTATGAAATGGACAAGATACTAAATCGTTAAGGTGCTTCAGTATTAATATTCAATCAAGCTCTTAATTTTTTATAAATTCATAACCATAAAAAATATGGCAAGGCAGTTATGATAATTTTTTCTTGTTCCGGGTCGCAAATTCCCGAGATGTATACTAGTATTGCACCAGCCCCCGGTTTTGTTTGCCATGCCCGAGGTTAGTTTAGGTTAAGTTAGGTTAGGTTAGTTCGAAAATTAATCGTTCATGTAATTCGGGTGTGTGAAACCTAGTGAGATTATTTTCAAGAAGATTCTATGAAATATTTTGCTTCTGAACCACAAAGCATCGCTCGCTGATGTTAACTGGTGTTGTCAAGAGTGAGAGCACAAGTGAAAATAGTCATTTGCTATGTTACAGGATTATGTAATCCAGATATTTATTATTATTATTATTATTATTATTATTATTATTATTATTATTATTATTATTATTATTATTATTATTATTATTATTATTATTATTATAATGTGTTGCATATTCATTTAAAACAAGACAAAGAGACCGATAAGTTCCGAAGCAGGCACTCACGGAATAGCAATTTGCTATTAGAAACGAAAGAATGCTATGGATGCTGTAGAGAATATGATACTTTTATATATCATGTTGACGATTTTATAATAATAATAATAATAATAATAATAATAATAATAATAATAATAATAATAATAATAAAATAGGAACACTAGGAGGTACGATCCCAAGACCCCTGAAGTAGCTCCAGGACTCGTGCAGAAGAGTGTGCTATTAGAAAGCGCACATAGTGAGGAAAGTGCTGGACTCCTAAGGAGGCAGGATGTAGCCCGGAACCCCACACTACAACAACCACCCAGTCAAATAGGATGACTATGGTAGAAAAAAATAAATAATAATAAAACATATATCACTGATCAAACGAAAATCTTTAATATTTAATCAAAACAGAACAAAAATTATTATTTTTTTAGATTAATTTGTACACTAACCACTAACATATTTGCGTTTAACACAAAAACTCCCAAAACCCATAAAAAACAGACTAATAAATGAATACAACATTAACAGATCAATACAAGGTCGTTTGTCCTATTTAAAAAAAAACAGGAAAACACTAGCAAAAACTTATTCCTGAGAAAAATGATACAGCGTCATGCACGGAAATGATGTTTCCGCTTACTCGGAGAGTAAGCCGACAAGCTACTTTGTTTTTGTTTTTGTTGTTCTTGTTGGGGAGGTAGGAAAGGTCTATGGTAAAGCATAAAAGGTCTGAAAAAGGTGTTTCGCATTGATTCAAAGATACAGGAATTTTAGGATAGTATATTTGTACTTTATTTATTAGAGTGAAAATGAAAAAAAAAAAATGTGCATGTTAAACAGTACACAAAAAAAAAAGTTCTTATACAATATAGTGTATTTATTTTTGTTTTTGTTGGTGAAACATTGTTCTGTTTGAACGCAGATTTTATTGGTGTACTGAATTCAAGCTGTGTTCCTGTTCGATTATTTTGTGTTTCCACTTATAACTGAGAGTTTATGAACGTGTTTAAGTTTTGTCTTTTTTATTTGATCCTTGTTGTTAGTATAAGTATTACTAAAAATGAGTATTAATTACGAAGACCACTTCAAGTTAAGTTAAGAATATAACGCTTGCAACTTATAGCGAGGGAAAAATCTTGCATGCGCCCCAAGTAAGCTGGAGGTCGGATCACGCCTTGTCGACATAGAATTTTCTACGTCATTTCCCTTTTAATCCTGTTGAACAACTCCATCTGGCGCCATTCTTTTGCGTAAGAGGAATCACAAAGCATAAATGAAAATATCAATGGATTTCATCTCCACGCAGCAGATTACTTTTTGAAGAGGTTCAGGACGCGAAGAAGTTTCGTCAACAAGTCGTGGTCCGAACTCTAGCTTAGTTTACTCAGGGATGCAACGAGAGAAAATTCAAATAAATACGCTATATTTGATTAGAAATTATTATTCTGCATTGTTAAACATGCACATTATTTACTTTTTGCATGTGCATTCTAATAGATAAATCATAAATATCCTATCCTAAAATTCCTGTATCTTTAACTTAACGCGAAAGATCTCTTTCAGACCTTTTTGTTATGGTTTTCCAGGGGCTTTCCTAACCAACTCCCAACCCCAACTAGAACAACGACAACAATAACAACAACAACAAGAATACCAACAAAAACAAAGTAGTTTGCAGACTTACTCACCGAGTAAGCGAAAAGGGTCAACAGGATTATGCCGTGAACCTACTGGTTGAAAGTCTCATTAATCTCTTCGTGAGGTCTTGTCAACCACTTTTATGGTATAAAAATGTTCATACATATACATACGAAGCGACAACGTCAAGAAGACGAAAATCAAATCTACCGGCAAAATAACAATAACAAAAACAATTTACTATTGACTTCCGTGCCTAACTTAAGCGCTCGGCTAATCGGACTGCCTTTACGTGCAAGCACAGTGTAGTGAATTTTTGTATCTAAAAGCATCGATACGCGTCGGAACTTGGAATTTCTAACGTGTCTACCAAAAGCTTAAAAGCAGAAGCTAAATATTAGAAGCATTAATGTATCTGGAATAGCTATCAAAGTCAGCTGAATTCCAGCTTTATCATCTCCAGTGCTTCCAGACATGTTTGCTACATTGACCTGCTCAACCATGATGAGATTTTTCACTTGCTCGGTGAGTAAGCCTACAAACTGCTTTGTGGTTGTTATTGATGTTGTTTGGGGGGGTAGGAGAGATCTACGGAGGAGCCTAAAAGGGTCTGAAAAAGTTGTTGCGCGTTGAGTTAAAGATCCAGGAATTTTAGAATAGGATATTTATGATTTATTTATTAGAATGAAAACGTAAAAAATAGATAATGTACATATTAAAAAGTGTCACAAAAATGGTTTCTAATAAAATATAGCGTATTCATTTTAATTTTGGTTGGTGAAACAAGGCTCTATTTGACTCAAAGATTATAGCGCGTTTTAATTTAAGTTAAAAGTTAGGAATATAATGTTTACAACTTCTGCTTGAGGGAAAAATCCTGCACGTATCCCGAGTAAGCTGGAGGTCAGATCACGCCTTGTTCAGATGGAATCTTGACTGCGTTCTCAAGCTTTTATTGACAAGTTATGTCATCAGTCTGGTACACATTACTTGCAAATCTTTTACTATATAAGTTAATATCGGTTTATGTTACTACTGATTTATCTCGTAGTGTACATCGTAACAAGGATTTGCCAACTATTCAGAAAATTCCCCATTAATAAGTCTGAAGAAAAATTTATTTTCCCAAAGTTCGAAAATACTGGAAGCTTCTCTCTCTGGACAAAGATATCATCAGCATTAAGATCCGACATGAAGGAAAATGATAAGAAATATTTAAACGAAAAACAATTGACTCCAATTAATAATCCTTTCCAGGTGTCCATTACTTGTCATCATTTAAAATGAGCAACATTTCTGTTCCCTTAAAACGCAGGAATGCAGACTTACAGAGAACTCTGGTTCCCAAAAAGTGGGTTCATTCGTGGACAACATGTCGGAGTGGCATATAGGACGTTGCTCATCCGAGGTTTCTAACTAAGCAACATGAAATGCTTATATCTAAATAAATAACTAATCACCAAATCGGTTCCTAAAAAAAAACAAAAAAACATCAATCTTATTACCTTGGACGATGAGTTATGCATATTAAAGTTCCAATAAACCACGTGATGTCTTGAATATGAAATAATTTAAAATCATTTATAGGGAATTTTCCAATAGGGGTTGAGAAAACTGTAAAATTATTTTCGGAATGACAGGCAGAGGCACTCCCAAACAATTTTAGTGGACTGAGTGCGTTAGATCCAAAAATGAATGGAAAATAAACGACTAGATATTTTGATCATGAAATAACAGTCGAAATTAATCTTAATTTTTATATACTTGTAAGGGGCCAATATTCATTGTTTATTATATTACTGTCTAGATTATTTTTCTTGGAAGATTTATAGTATTTTCATGTGATTATTTAAACAAAAATATTTATGAAAAAATGTTTCCAATACCTGACCCAGTTACTCTAAATAAAATAAAAAACCATTAACAAATCAAATAAGAGATATACTACAGATGCCAAACAAATAAAGTAGCAGAGAATTCAAAAATGAATTACAGCTCTCATAACTTAAAGATATGAAACGGTTATTAAACATCCCAAATCCAATAACCGTTAATTCTCCACTACTTGGAAGCTATCGGAGGTTCACTAATTACTGAGTACTTTAACAAGACAAAAAGAAAAATAAAAGAAACCGACTGAATATTTACGATATATCCTCCAATAACTCTAATGGAGTTTATATGAGTGAAACCAGTAAATTCATTTCACTAAGATGATCCGAGCACAAGCGAGAGAGAGAGAGAGAGAGAGAGAGAGAGTGATAGTCCCCGCAACACTGAGAAAGGAAAAAACTCAACTTTTCTTGAAAAATTATCTCGGATATACCGTAACATTTACGACCGCGTTTATATATTACTTTTTTCATTTATCTATTTTTTTTTATTATCAAGAAAGACTCAGTGCAATAATCAATTCCAAATAATGGCCACCAGAAAAAAAGGATGTTTGGGTTTGGAGCAAAATATCAGAACATTTTCTATCGAAACTGAAGTGGACAGTGGACATTTCCAACTCCCATCTCGGCCGTTTGTGTTCCTGAAACCAGAGAGGTTCTTAGCATGACTTTCTACATAGTCTTTCACCCTCTTTGCCCTCTTTAGGCAAGAGGTGTAAGTGGAACCGCTGACTTAATATAAAGTGTAACGATTGTTGCTGGCTGGAAGGTTTGAATGGCTATTTCGAACGTCTTCTTATTCTATAAACGATGTGAAATTAACTATCAAAACTTAAGAAGCATAAGCAAATGAAAAAGGACAAATGTGGATATCGTTTCAAATTACGACTTCTAGTTCCGGTCCTCGATTTAAGTCTTCATTAAGAAAGAGTAACAATGAAAATGGCGATTGGAGACACCATGCTGAATATCCTTTTAAAAACATATTCCTCTTGCTTCCTCTGCTAGCTATTCTTTCCGCCTCTCCTTTAGCCTTGACCGTCTCTATCTGTCTGTATGTCTGTCTGTCTGCAAAAGAGGACCTGCCCTCTTGTTTTTTTTATTTGTATATCTTAGGTTATTCCAATTTTCTTTGTGGGTTTCATTTCGCAAAAATTCAACAATTTCCTTTCCCATTGTTTAACTTTCACAATCATGAAATAAACAGTGGAATGTATCAGCCATCGAAGCCTGCCAAGGAACATCAGCGCCAAAGCTCTCCATCTGATCATGAAAAAACCACGAAATGGAATCAGTCGGAAATTCTAATCCTAAAAGGTTAGAATTCCGTTCTGTAATTTCCAGGTGATTTAATCATATTTTCTGCCGAAAACAAGTCACATGACACAACGAGTCATTTGCCTTCCATCAAGAACATCCTTTCCCTCTCTTCCTGAAGAATTAGTATACATTTTATACTTTCGACTACGTATCGTATTGAAATACTTTAATTGTCTTACAGAATCTAATTCGGCGGGGAAAATTTTTTTTTAAGAAGGTAATCCTAATTTATGGTTAAACAAGACTGTCCCTACTCCATCCAACATAAGTTCCTCGTTGGACGATTGGATTTCGCGCTCGGCTACCAATTCGGTGGTCCGAAGTTCGATTCTCGGTTCGGCCAACGCGGAACCAGAGGAATTTGTTTCTGGTGATAAAAATTCATTTCTCGATATAATGGGGTTTGGATTCCCCCGTTGCTAGGTAACCAATTGGTTCCTAGCAACGTAGAAATATCTAATGCTTCGGACCAGCCCTACGAGAGCTATTAATCAGCTCAGTTGTCTGATAAAACTAAGATATACTTAACTTTTCTACCCACCATAACACTGTATTATGATACAAAATGCTTACAAGCTTGTGAGGCTGTTAGATATCCCATTTATCCCATTATTATTATTATTATTATTATTATTATTATTATTATTATTATTATTATTATTATTATTAATAATAAATCCTCATAGTAGCGTTAGTCTCCAAATGGAGAAAAAAATCCACAGTTAAGTAAACGTACATGTATTTAAATTCAAAACTTTAAGGATAGCTTAAAAATAATAATGAAACCTTCAATGTATCATGAGAAAAACATTATTTTCATTCTTCTGCAACAATGGCTATTGGTTGATATATTACCATAAGTAGTGCTCATTATCAAAAAGGTAGGTGTCATGCATTAAGTTACTGGTGAGAGTATGGACATCAACTCCACCAAGCAAACCATCACGAAAACTACTCTTCCTTTTGCAGTGAAATGTCAAAACACTCGAATTAAAATTCCATTCGAGCGTCGTCCGTTGTATCATCCTCTTTCTTCCAGTGACCTGGAACGGTCAACAGTTGATGTCTTTATGAAAGAAAGATAAACAACTCCTCTGGAGCGAGAGCTTTCAATATTGAATCTCCTCTTCAATAACTCTCTTGAGTCTGTCAGCCAGACTATTACAGAGTAGAGTAGCCAGAACTCAAGTAGGAAGAGGATCTAGCCTCTCTCTCTCTCTCTCTCTCTCTCTCTCTCTCTCTCTCTCTCTCTCTCTCTCTCTTATATATATATATATATATATATATATATATATATATATATATATATATATATATATATATATATATATATATATATATATATATATATATATATATATATATATATATATATATATATATATATATATATATATATATATATATATATATATATATATATATATGATATTCCATAATACAAATCATCAATTCTACCATTCAGATACCCCGCTATTAGAAATACATATATTTATTTTATGATTTTTTGAATGACCCCTGATACCCTGCATTGGCATCGCTGAATAGTATACTGCAGAGTATCTTAGAAATTTGGACTCTGTTATCTTAACTCATCTTCTCCCCATTTTAAGACATGACGAGTGTCTGTAACTATCACCAAAGAAATGTTTGACATGTGTTAAAACGCCAAAACATTTCAATTACCTAATTAGGCAAGACAATGATGGTAACAAAAATAGCTCTTTGGCTTCAGGAATGAAAATAACTCTCTCTCTCTCTCTCTCTCTCTCTCTCTCTCTCTCTCTCTCTCTCTCTCTCTCCCTCTTGATACTGTGCTATAAGACGTGTAAAACAGCGATGAAGAGGGCACTTCTTCATATCGATAGCAAGTGGAAACAGATAGTTGCTCCACATTCTCATCAACGTCCGTGTCAGTCTTTCTAAAGTTCCAGTACTTTTTCTAATCGCCAAACAAACAGCCTCAACCTAATTTTTTCGCTTACTCGGGGAGTAAGTCTACAAACTACTTTGTTGTTGTTGTTGGGGGAAGGGGAAGTGTTGGGAAGGTCTATGGAAGCGCCTAAAAAGGTCTGAAAAAGATGTTTCTCGTTGAGTTAAAGATACAGCAATTTTAGGATAGGATAGTGATAATTTATTTATCAGAATAAAAATGTAAAAAATGAAATAAATAATGTGCATGTTAAACAGCACAGAAAAATTATCTCTAAGGAGATAGAGTGTATTCATTTTAATTTTCGTTGGTGAAACAAGGCTCTGTTTGACCATAGATTTTTATCACATCTCAATTTACATTTAAGCTAGGATTATAATTTTTATAACTTATGCATCAGGGGAAAATCTTGCACACGTCCCGAGTAAGCTGGAAGTCGGATCACGTCTTGTTTTTAGATAACTGGTACTAAATCCTGTAGAGGCAGCTATGAATTTTCCTGAGGTGATGATCAAGGGACAAAATTAGGTAGATTTGGAACGTTTTATAACCATTTACACAGAGAAAGATGTGAGTTTTATTTGCTGGTGTTGAAAATAATTCGTTTTATGTTAAACGGGTTTAAGTGTCGCGTTTGGAAGATGCTTCTCAGATCCTCAGTAATGGACCACCATTTTATAGGTCGTGATTAGGAAGAAAGGTTTAGAAGCTATAAGTATATAAGATTATATGAAAGAATGATTCGATATAAGAAAATAAAGTAACGTACATAAACTCGACAGGTGTGGGTGCTATTCCGTCAAAAGCAATATTTTACAGTGTTCATGACGTCACCAGAGTACGCATATTGAGGTACGTATACATACGTACACATATACTTTTAAATTATTCAATTTGGATCGTTTTCAACTCTGCATTATCTAAAAAATTAAGCATAAGAGTTGAGGCTTTGAAACTAATCAGTTATTGATCTTTAACAACTTTTCTTGATATAAAGGAATAGAAGAGGAAAATGAGGCGAAACCAGGAACCTGGAAAACTTCCTGGCCAAAGAGCATATTGTGGTTACTTTCTGAACTTCTGTTTCCATGGAGGACAATTCATAATTTTCGAAATTAGATTCTGCCAGAACCAGCGAGGAATAAATGCTGCCTAAATTACCTTGATCATTTACTATTCACATTCGCTGCACACGGCGATAGAAAAAAAATCCGGTGTTTTTTTCTATTTGTAATAATATTCGTGGATGATTAATATTCGAGTTAAATGATGCGTAATTTTCATTTTTGGATGTGATTTGATACCGGATTGCATCAACAATCAAGTCAAAGTTTATGGTTTGATAACAAGTAACAGACTAACTGAATAATTCATAGTTATGAGCGTTTTAGACAATGATGGGTCCTTAATGTCGAATAGTAAAATGGTACGAGAATAAAACGTGACACAAAATCATATAAAGGCTTTTTATTAGTTCAGCTCCATCTTTAAATAACCTAAAAAAAAACCAAAAAACGGTTTTAGTTCAAAAAAAGCTAACTTTATATGTTGTTTAATTTTTCTATATTACACAAAAGTTGAAAAATAAATAAATAAAAACTGATTAGGTTTAAAAGGCTCCCCTTAGTATATACTGCTTCTTTTCTAGATACACAAAGTTGAAAAGTCAAATGACTGATTACTTTAAAAGCTCACCATAATTGCTGATTCCGCTTTTTAGAAGATACAGAGCTGAAAACGATAAAAAATGAATGTTTAGAAGTAAACATATGTATTGGAACATACATAAAATACTCACTCCAGTGAAATTCAATTTAGCACTTCACCAAGGTACATAATTTTCACTGACTGATATTTGTTTACTCTTATAATATGAAAGTACATTAAGCTTACTTATGACGAAACAGCCTCCAGACTGCAAGCGCCTCATGGCGTGTCGGTTTGGTCTTGGCTACCACCTTGTGGCCACGAGTTCGATTCTCGGTCATTCTTCGTTGGTCCCGTTTGCTGAATAACCACTGGTTCCATGCAAACCGTAAAACACCAAAAACAAACGATCCAGACCTGCAGAGTTTGTAGCAGTTAGGAAGGAAGTGAGAAAAGAGGGGTTGGGTAATGCTGATTGGCCCACATATTCACATTTCCTCATCAAAAACTGCAAATTATTGTCCAGTTAATTCGTATTGACGTTTGTTCCGTCTGCTCTGAAATCGCGCCATACATATTAAGAAGTAAAAAATCTGGCAACCATACTTCATCCTGTAACACGCCTCAGTGTTACCCATCCCTTTGCTTTTCATTTCCCGAGGATCGTGTTGGATAAGGTAACTTCCCTAACTTACTTTCTCTCGATAAAGGAGAAAATATAATGGTTATCATCAGCCAGAAGGAGTTCGGTAGACCTTTTCATCTATCTGAACTTATATAACTGATTTTAAAGGGCTGCCTATCCAATTAATAATTTTCAAAACACCCTGTTCACAATATATCTAAAATCTCACTGATTTATAATTAGGCACTAGGGCCATTTATATCGGTAATAACCATATCAATTTGCTTTGAATTTTTTTTCTCGGGTTATGTGCTTTTTTGTCTAATTTACAAAAAAAGGTTTCTCCCTTGACATTAGGTGGAGATATAAATCCAAATGGTTCTGATAAGACAGACAAAACGAAGCGCAATAAAAAGGGGGAAGTTTGGCTTTTAAAACACCAAACACCTGTTTCCTTTTTATAATGTACCAAAGCACACTTAATGGATGAACGTCGTAATGGTTTCACATGACCTAGTTGTAATTCATTTATTGTTCACAGCATGTTTTATGAAACTCCAAAAGATTATAGCTATGGTATTAATCCTAGCAGAGATCTTACCGGCCAAGTATTTGAAATATATAGAAAAAATTATATAAGAAAGATTGTCAGTTTCAAAGGATCTCCTTTTTAAGAAAGTTTCCCAGTAAGGTTATAATCTCTAGTTATTTTTCCCTAAGAAAGAATATATGAAATGTTGTGGCCTTTTTTTTTTATTCACATACCAGTTATGCATCATTACTATATTTGCCCTTGATAATAATACCAATACTACTCGAATTTACTAAAAGAGAGCAGTCTTTGAAACGCAACTGCACTGTGCTTGTTCGATGCAAACGTTTCAGTCCTAGAAAGAGGTAAGAAAAATAGAAGATCGTTCATAGGTGTGGTTTACAAGAGGCCATGAATCGTACTGATTCCAATAGCCTGTGTCGAATGGAGTTTTTTTTCTCTCTCTCTTCCATCGCCCAGGTCTTTATTTCTGCGAGATCTGAGAAAAATTAAAAAAATAAAAAAGATTCCTTTTTTGTTTGGGAATGGGAAAACAAAGTCAAAAAATTCTTTTCCTTTAGTCACTCAATTTATACTGTCTTGGGACGAAAAGAAAATGTAATAAATTTTTGGGTACAAGCCGTTTGGGAGCAATGTATCGCCTTACCGTTTTTACTGTAATGGAAACTCTGCTTGTCTGTAGCACAATACAGCTTTTACTTATTTACACATGGAATGCGTATCTATACGAACAAACATGCGATAATAGCCAATGAAATTTCAATACATAAAACGGGAGTTTTCTTTCCATTAAGTAAACAGATATTAAATTTCCATTAGTTTTTTGACTGAAGTGTTATCGTCATTTTTGGTTCCACCACAAAGAGATATGGAAATCATTTTTTCATCTAATGCAGAGCTCTGGGAACTACCTAATACTGCATTTCTTTGTGCTTTCTGAGACGATTGACACACTTACCATCGTGAGGTTTTATGCCTACTTTTCCAAATGTCTCTCATAACATGTGATAAAAAAAAAAAAAAAAAAAAAAAAAGATCTGTTTAAGTGTCAATTGGACAAAAAAAAAAAAAATGTTTTTCGTGTCAATGCACTACTACTAAATGCCCCAGCGGCGAAGTTTCTATGTCGAATTTTAATTTTAACATATAAGGGTTGTTACAAATTAAAAAAGAGATTTATTTAACATAGAAACATATATGACTAATTATTACAAGTTGTTCTTCATTTGTAGCGCAAAGAATTAAAGGTTGAAAACCATTTACGTTTGTGATATCTTGAAGATTTAATTATGTTTAGGCTCAGTGAGGTTGAAAAAACAGTGAGGAAAGGTACAGTGATTACCCTACTCTCATCTTCTATCTCACCGTTATCCCTACACTAAAGGGTCGGTTGCTTGATGCGCCTTTCCTTACAACATCAGGTATGGATTATTATTTAGCAAAGGGGTATTTACGACCGTATGCCCTTGCTGTCATCAACCACAGTCATTGGCGGTGGGCCTCGCCTTTGACTAAAAAGCCCACCTGCAAGGCAGCAGTTTCCACAGGTATTGGCGGTGGGCCTAGCCTTTAACTAAAAAAAGTACAACTGCAAGGCAGCAGCTGTCATTTTAGTCGCCTTTTACGAACACGCAGGACCTACAGTGGTAGTTTTCTCACACCCCTAACACAGGGTGGAGTGTTTTACATACTCTGTTATGAGTTTAAGGACGCAGAAGATATTAACAATGCTTTGATCGTGTGATCCATTTCCCAAACGGCGGAAGAAATGTCAGCCTGAACATTAGAAACGAAGGAATTGTCTCAATCCAGCACAACAAGTGACTGTCGGGGAGGGTGTCGGAGTTGACTAGACGATTTTATTTGCCCTTCAGAGGGACCCTTCGAGGAACCATCAGTTTTTGTGTGGACGATCGCTTGCCTTATTCCCTTTGCATAAGGACTCTCGGCTTTGTGTTCCCTCCGCCTAATCCTGTCCTTTCCTTCGCTCGTCGGTTCAGGTCAGTAGCCGGGACTGAATAGGACCGATGAGGGCTTCCTAAATCTGCCTTGCAAGCAGCTCTTCAACTCGTCCATCCTCAGAGGGTTGAAGGTAAAAGGAAGACCACGTGCTGTTATATATATATATCATATATATATATATATATATATATATATATATATATATATATATATATATATCTATATATATTATATATAGTACCTAAGTATTATATATCTATATATATATATATATATAAACTAAATATATATATATATATATATATATTATATAGATATATTATATATATATATATATATATTATATATATGATTATATATATATATACTATATATATATATATATATATACATTTATATTGTAATTGAGCTCAGTGTATCTCGTAGTTGTCCTTGCAAGCGTAGTGTTTTCTAAGCCATACATGTTCAGGCTCTCCAGTCGTTTTTGGTAATCTATTTGCCTGGGGAGGGATGGAATTAACCTTATGCCTCTTGCATGTACTCCCTTCTAACATATTTTATGTCTTTTCTTAGTGTTGGTGACCAAAACTGTACTGCATATTCAAGATAAGGTCTAACTCTGATGTGAAGAGCTGCGACACTGTTTCTTGTTTTTCTGTATTTGAACTGCCTCTTATGTACCCAATTGTTTCTTGTGCCTTCTTTTCAGTTTTTATACACTGTTTTGTGGATTGCAAGTCCTTGGTTATAGTGACTCCAAGAGAGAGGACAGACAACCGGGCAGAGAGAGAGAGAGAGAGAGAGAGAGAGAGAGAGAGAGAGAGAGAGAGAGAGAGAGAGAAACGTCGAATTAGACTATTTCCTCACTGTATATTTTTCTGCGCAAAAATCATGGCCCATTCTATGAACTAAGTTACTGTAATTACAAATAACGCCAGATAATCCCGACAAAATAACTTTCATCTATCTCTTCGAAGAGTCATAACTTTCTTTCGCAGTCTAGAATTTAGTCTGATTGTGTTCCTGTATATTAAAAGAATTTCCTCTAAAAGCCATAGCGTTTCCAGTTCCCCAAGATCCGTCATCTAAAGCCACTTTCCAGTGTTACCTCGTTATTGTAAGTGGTAATACAGACGTGTCTCTTACAAATGATGTTCGGTGTACATAAATGTCATATTTTGATATAAAGGAAGACGGAATATGCAACTAGGTTATCATCAAACTCTTGCAATCAAAAGCCACTATATCAAAGGATCGTGGAGCAAAACATCTGTAAAAAGCACAATTTAAAAGTTTTTTCATAAAATTGCTAACATATTACACACTCTCTATATTATAAAAAAAAAAAATTTATACTGGAGAAGTTACCTGATTTTCCATCGTAAGAAAGCAGAGCTTCAGGCAGATCGTTTGAGACTCGAAAACAACCTTCCATTATGGAACAGAAGGGCTTCTTACAAGACTTCACATTTTTTTTAATGCGTGGTTGAAGTTGCGTGTATTTTCTCGACACGTTCTCTCATTCTTTTCCGAACCGAGATATTTTATTCATCATACCATCGTCCTACAATGAGTAATAAATATCTTTCACGCGTCATATAAAAAAATTGGCTGCGCTTAGTTTTTAATTTCTTTTGAAGAATTTTTATTGTATCAAATATGTATGACATTGCACTGAGGATTAGATTCATTTATACTTCATTTAGAAACACACTTGGTCCATGTTTACTCATATATATATATATATATATGTATATATATATATATAATTTATATATATATATATATATATATAGATGGTTTATGTATATATATATATATAGTATATATATATATATATATATATATATATATATATATGTTTATGGATATATATATATATATATATCAATATATTATATATATATATATAGATATATATATATTTATATATATATATAATATATATATATAATATATATATGATATATATATATATAATACCATCCTGAGAGAAAGCTATTTCCACACCTCATTAAAAGAATATACTTTATACCTTTTCTTTACCCCTTATTGTCTTCGACTAGCTGTACTACTCTGTTTAGAAAAGCACCTCTCTCCCTCTCTCTCTCTCTCTCAGAACCGAAACTATGAAATATTCCGAATTCCTTCAAGCCCGTGCAACTATTTGCACGTGGTTGAGAATAAAATGGTAGTAAGTCCCATGATATTGATGATGGGATGAAAGAGGTATGACACTTCAAACGCCAAGACTAATTTTTTTATGCGTAGAGACTTTGCTTTTCCCAAAAAGAATCAGTTTTTGTGTTTTCTCTTTTTATTTTTTGGTAGGTGACAGATGCCGCCAGTCTTCAAATGATGATCTATGGGTAAATTGTCTTTGGTGGGTAATTCTCAAATTTAAAGTAGTGCGTTCAAAGACTCACTATTAAGGCTCTCTATTTTATCTTTAACTGGAGATTTGTTGTGAATCACCTACCTGAGTAATCTAGTAGCAAAACAAAACTCCCATATTACTTTCTTTCTTATTTCAATGGGTATTTGTTCATCGTAGAAAGCGTTGATTGTAGTGCAATGAGGAAACTTAATCAAATGATGAGATGAGACACAGAAGTCAAATGGCAGAAGGGATTAGCATCTGTGACCGAAACCAACGGTTTATTAGAGCGTTGTTTCACCAACGAAAATTAAAATAAATACGCTATATTTTATTAGGAATAATTGTTCTGCACTGTTTAACATGCACATTATTTATTTGTTACATTTGCATTCTAATAAATAGATCACAAACATCCCTATCCTAAAATTCCTGCGTCTTTAACTCAACGCGAAACACCTTTTCCAGACCTTTTTAGGCTCTTCCAGAGACTTTTCCTAAACCCCCAATCATGAACAACAGCACCAACAACAACAAGGTAGTTTGTAGGTTTACTCCCCGAGTAAGCGAAAATAAGAGTAAAATAAAGCATATAACCGAACCAAATGTTTTAGGTATAGGTTTCTCGCCCGAAACAATCAAACGGCGCTGGACCTCCTCTATCCTCACGTTCCCGCTCGCTCATTTTCCCTAAATGAAGGAACGTAAAAAAAAAAAAAAAAAAAAAAAACCTTCATTCTCTGAAGCTAACCTATGAATAGGTCTTTCTTTCAAGGCTCCTGAAAAAAAAAAATTAAATGCAAATTACGCGGTGATGCTTGGCGTCGTTATCACGGAGAACGGAGCAAAGACACAGCAGACAGGCAGACCGCAGGACAAGAGAGAGTTTTCTGTCAGTGTTCATTTGTATGCTGACGTCTCCTTCCGTTTATACATTTCTCATACTTATGACGCCAGTAGTTAAGACGCTGAGGAGTCTTTACGATGTCATTTCAAAGAAGAAAAGGGCGTCTCTTGCAGAGAGTTGCCTACAATAGAGGAGTGTATAGTGTAGAAGTGAGTATTTCTATCTATACCAGACGGAGAACGTGATAGGGATTTGAAAATGGCATTTAAGGAGGAAAAGGCTGTTGATTTATATTGGAGTAAACAAAAATTCTAGAGTTGTAGGTCACTAACCGGTGCGGAATAATGTTTCCCCCATACAGTACTTGAACTTAAAATGCTGTTCTCTCTTTCTGGCTTATAAGTTGAAAATAAATTTACTTATTTCCTGATCACACACACACGCACACACACACATACACACATCATATATATATATGTATATATATATATATATATATATATATATATATATATATTAATATATATATATATATATATATATATAATATATCTATATATATATATTATATATATATATATATATATATTGGTGTGTGTGTGTGTGTGTGTGTGTGGGTGTGTGTGTGTGTGTGTGTGTTTGTGGTGTGTGTGTGATCAGAAATAATTTTACAAGCCATTTAGATAAAATTTACTACCGTAACTGAGCCCACACTGTATGGTTTAGTCAAGACACATAAAATCAATAACCCCTCCAGACCCAATCATTAGTTCAGTGGGCTCAGTTACGTAATATTTATCTAAATCTTGTCAAAAATTCCTTACTCCTTTGGTAGGAAAACATTTCTAACACGAAATGTTAAAAACAATGTTGATTTTATAAACAAATTGAATAGTTTTTTAAATTTGAATTTTGACTTTAATATGGTTGGTTTTTAGTTTTTGATGTTGTCTCTTTATTTACAAAAAAAAAAAAAAAAAAAAAAAAAAAAAAAAAAAAAAAAAAAAGTGCCTGTAGATGACTTACTTGAAAAAAAATATTTGTAGGGGAGGAATTAGAACGTCATGACATTCCTTAAGTGTGACAACCTCATTAGTCTCATAAGGTTATGTATTAAAGATAGTAAATTTTGTTTTAATTGGGAGAAAAAAATTTTTTTTTTTTTTTTTTTTTTTTTTGTACAAAAGTTTGGCATGGCTATTGGGCAATCCCCTTATCTCCTGTCCTTAGCAATATTTACCTGGAATTTTTTTGAGACAAAACTCTTACCAAGATTTTTTTTTTTGCTCCTAACAAGTTATTTGGGTTTAGATATGTGGATGATATCTTCTGTATTTGGCCCAGTTTACGTCATCTCCAGGAATTCCTTAATAATCTCAATACTTTAGTCCCTTCTATAAAATTTACTGTAGAGGAGAAAGAAATTGTAATTTGAATTTTCTTGATGTAACTTTTTCCCCATAGAATGATAGAAATTTCACCTTTTCAGTCTTTGAAAATCAACTAACATTGCCTTTTCTTTTGTTTCATTACTACTCCAATCACCATCAAAATGTTCATTCTCTGTTTTTTTTTTGGTTTTTTTTTTTTTGGGATGTTTTCTAAGGGCTTTTTACGTGTCTGTAAGCCAGCAGTATTTATTGCCAGCTGAAATTAAAAGAAAACTATTTATGATATTGCAATGAAATTTAAATAAACCCAAGGACCTTTGTAGATGGTGGCATGGGAAAAGAGCTAGAAAAAACATTATATTCAACTAATGACAAACTTGAAATTTAGTAAGCATAACATTCTAAATTACCCTATGATGAAAGGTTTTTAGATATTCCTAGAATTTTAAAGCTTTTTAAAACAAAATAAAATGTTGTTTTCAGTAATATTAATGTCAAGAGTTTAGTAATCAAAAATTCTCCTAAAGATCTTTCCAGGGGCTGCATATATGAAATTCTTGCAAAAAAGTGTGGGAGAAAGTCTATTACGGACAAACCGTAAATATCTTTTCACAACGTCTCAAACAAACATCAATATTCTGTGAGAACTGGGCAAATAATCGAATGCATTTATTCGTACATATGAGATTTTAGACCATCCTATTAACTGAGTCAGCAAGAGCCTTAATCCCATGTAATGACAGTTTAAAAGGAAATATCATTGAATAAACTTGTTTCATCAAGTCAACAAATAATAAAAAGTTCTAAATTTAAGTCTTGGTTTATTTAAACTTGATGCTTTCATATGAAAAAAGTTTGTAGATAAATATAAGCAACAAAATTAAAATTATATTCAGTTTTTTTTCCATGTTTTTTGGACTGTAAAGAAACTTTTTTGTAATTTCGGTTAGGGTCAATCTGTTTAGGTTTGTGACCGTGTGATATCTGATAATCCTGGATTATCTCTTTTTTAATTTTTTACCCTTTTGACAATTAAACATCTGGTTTCTTGATCTTGTTGTGTACCTGAGACCTTTCCTTTCTCTACAATTGTATTTTCATTTGCTCCTTGACAAGTGTCTTAGTAAAGACGAAAGCGCTTGGATTTCGACTATCATTTTTTCCCCTGTGGAATTCGCTTATTTAATGAAGTCACGTGCATCTACTGTGATTTTTTTAAGCATGATACATATACATATATATATATATATATATATATATATCTATATATATATATATATATATATATATATATATATATATATATATATATGGGATATATATATATATATATATATATATATATATATATATATATATATATATATATATATATATATATGTATATATATCTATCTATATATATATATATATACTATATATATATATATAATATATATATATATATATATATATATATTATATATATATATATATATATATATATATATTATATATATATATATATATATGTTATTAGTACAATTCGTTTGGTATAATGCATATTTTTTGAGATGATAAAATTGTTATTCAGTAGTGTGTCAGTCGGGAACGGATTTGCTGAGCAGTGACATTCTTTGAAACGATAGATATTATCATTTTGGCTCCCATGACGCAATCACTTGGGTGCACATTTCGAAAGTCGCTCTCTCAGCAAAGCAAGCCACGGTTTGTGTCCGTGCATGAGCGTAAGCAAAGGATCTGGTTTTTGGGTAGATTTTTATGGGGGTGATAATGAGCTGTAAGTGACGTCAAGCATCTGGTTCCAGTGCAATGAACTTGTGACGAATCAGTGACGTCATATTAAGGGGAGTGTCTTGTGACAAAGTTCGTGCTTATGTATGTGCGAGCTGTTCTCCTAGTTAATGAGAAGGTAAGATAATCAAAAAACAGGGGATATTTCCATGGTAATGGTGTGGGGAGACTATGACTTTTTTATTATTCTATCTTATGACTGATGCCTAAATTATTGTTTAGAGAAAGGGATGACGGGTTTTTTTTGCCCAATCCCAGGTTGTTTGGGTTTTCTGTATGAATAACAGCGGTGCATGATTTGGATTGTGAATTTAAACTTATCAGTCAACCATTTTTGTTCCTTGAGATTTGATTAATTTAGCTTAAACACTTTTATTCTTAAATAAATGTATTTCTGTAGATGATTGTGATATGTAGTTACACGAGGTCGGTTTGGTTGGTTGAGAGAGAGAGAGAGAGAGAGAGAGAGAGAAGAGAGTCGCTCAGTGCCCTTGCTCTGGCTCACGTTACCAAAAATATGATCCTGGAAGGGATAAGTCAATGTCCCCTTTAGGACTTTTAAACACACAACGCACACAGACACACACACACACACACACACACACACACACACACACACATATATATATATATATATTATATATATATATATATATATATATATATTATATATATATATATAATATATATATATATATATATATATATTAGGAATGTCTGTGTGTTTGTCTGTGGTATGTGTGTGAATACATTCATGTATCCGTTTTTTGGAAGTATTTTTAGATACACAAAATTGTTTTAGAATATATTCATTTTGAGGTGTTACTATAAGATATGAAAAATTCCGTAGACCTAGAGGGGTGTAACTGAAAGATTGTGGCAACATCACGACTGAATGACTGACTAGGATTTGCAAGGTACATTTTTGAGTGTGAGAAAGTTCCGAATGGAACGGGCGAGCGAATAATTATTTCACCTGTAGAAAGATCATGATTTTACAGATATCTGTAAGTAAAAAGCGAACGTAACATTATATTATATACCAGGATGAGTATAGGGTGTGATTTTGCTGGAGAAACGAACAAATTTTGGGCTAAATGGGTAACAAGAGACGAACAGGGTGGTTATTGATATTGAGGAAGTTGTATGTTTCAAGTATATGTTATGAAATTGTTACGTGAGGTTTTTACTAACAAAGATCCTTTAGCAACTATCATAATCATGTAGGAAATGAGGTGCTAAATGTATGATGGGTTTAAGTCTCGGATGCGTAAGTGGGTCTGGGGTACAGGGTTAGTTGAGAAAGATCTTAGTTTTACCACACCAATGAGCTGATTAGCAGCCCTCCTAGGACTGGCTCGAAGGATTAGATATTTTTACGTGACTAGGAACCATTTGGTTACCGAGCAACGGGACCTACAGCTTATTGTGGGACCTGAACAACTTTCATTCGAGAAATTAATTTCTAATCACCAGAAACAAATTTCTCTGAGTCCACGATGGCAGAGATGGGAATCGAAGTCCGGACCACCGAATCGGTAGGCGAGCACTTAAACCACTCGTCCAACGAAGAACTAGGTTTAAAGGGTAGTCTGTCAAAAGGGCGCATTGTACACTGGACTGGACAAACATGAGTTAGGACTTGCTAATAGTGGAGCAAACTTCAGAAACTAGTGAAAACAATGTGAAATTATATTATATGTAGTGAAGACTTTGGTTGTGTTGGTAAATAGGATCTTTAAAGGTGGAGCAAAGAAGGTTGATATGAATTAGAGGAAAAAATATAAGCATCACAATTTTTCATATGATGATCTAGGTTTAGGTCCCCTTAATGGGTATATTCATGAAATCGTCTTACTGGGTCTGTAGCAGTATGTAATGTCAAGGGGTAATTTTCAGTGAGTCTGTACTATGTTATCAATGACTACTTTAAGAAGTAACATCCTGATAAATCATTTCGAATATAGCATACATTGGGAGTAGCAGCAGAAGGAATAGCCCCTGCATTTTTGAGAGGAAACTCCACGAAATCGACGGTGGTGGCATTGATATTAAAATGTCAGTTCTCTTTTCGGCGCCCTCGTTGATTAAGGTGTCCTTCGTCCTGATGGACTCTGCTTGCTTTTTGGATGGCCATATTTTTATTTTTAAGGTTGTCCATTTCTTTTCTTTGGTCCATGAAATGTTCCCTTTTTTCGTTCAGTATTTTGGAGCCTGTATATTTTTTAGGGTGTGGATGTTAGTTTTGGTAAGTTTTGTTGGTATATTAAACGCTCTTTTTAAAAAAACCTGTTCAAGAAACTGCTCAAGAATGATGGTGGTAGAGAGAAGGAACCTATTCATGCGGGAGCATTCGGTTTTTTTCCTCAAGAGCCTCCTGATAGTTTCCTGCTGATCATGCTACAATATTCCCTCGGACAGGAGGCAGATGACATCCATACCCGTATAGGCACTGGGTCATTCCCTAAGGTCGGTGATAGACAGTAGTGGTTTGTTGTCTTCTGAGGGTCCTGCAGTATTGGCCTCGGTCGTTCTGTCTTCAGAGGCTCTCCTTTGTCCTTCTGAACAATTATGAACGAGGTTAACAATAATTTTCTTTGAGAACTCATTTTTTTGTCACTGTGTTACCAAATAATGATTTTGCATTTTAGTAATACCAGTTATTCTTTCTTGGGAAAATGAGAATCACTAATCTTACTATATGGGCTTAATGATTGTCCGTCCGTCTGTCATTCAATCACGGCCAAACGGCTGGTCCGATGAGCATGAAAACTTGACAGGGTTATAGTGGCGACCCATAAGAAGTTTTTTAATGGGGTTTCATCCTACCCACCTTTAGTAATGCCTATAGTGTATCAGGTGAGGTGCTCTGACAGCAAAACCCACAACGGGTCGATATCTGAAGACGAAATATTTTTTAAAATCACTTTTAAAAAGAGAGAGAGAGAGAGAGAGAGAGAGAGAGAGAGAGAGAGAGAGAGAGACCTTACCTTACAGACCTTACCTTACAGACCTTACATCTTGTTCGGGTTGCCCCAGGTCCCTCAGTGTGAGGCACCTCTAATGTCTACCAGAGAGTTGCTAGTACATCTCCGGTATATTTTGCATCTTCCAATCTTGGATGGTCTGGGATGCAGTTTAGATATTTGTCGAGCTTATTCTTAAACACATCTCGCTCACTCCTGATATATTCCTCAGATGAGCTGGCAACGCATTGAATAGACGCTGCATTATCGCTGCTGGTGCGTAGTGGATTAATGTCCTGTGTCTTCTTATTTTTCCTGGTATATTTTGGGCACTATTAATCTACCTCTGCTTGCTCTTTCTGATATTTTTAGTTCCATGATATTTTCTGCTATTCCTTCTATCTGTTTCCATGCCTGAATTATCATGTAGCGTTCTCTTCTCCTTTCCAGACTATATAATTTTAAGAATTGTAGTCTTTCCCAGTAGTCTAGGTCCTTAACTTCTTCTATTCTAGCTGTAAAGGACCTTTGTACAATCTCTATTTGTGCAATATCCTTTTGATAGTGTGGGTACCATATCATATTGCAATATTCAGTGGACTACGAACATATGTTTTATAAAGCATAATCTGTCAGCTTTTCTTGTTTTGAAGTGCCGTAACAACATTCCCATTTTTGCTTTACATTTTGCCAACAGAGTTGCTATTTGATCATTGCATAACATGTTCCTATTCTCATCACACCAGGTCTTAAACTGCTTTCCTTATTTGTGATGGTCTCATTATTAGGTCCCTTATATGCATATAGCTTTCTTTCTCTGTCTCCATAATTTATTGATTCAAATTTATCAGAGATTATACCATCCTATTTCTACCTCTGCCCAATCATATACTTGTTAATGGTCTCTTTGTAGAGCGTTCCTATCTTCATCACAAGTAATTTCTCTACTTATTCTTGTGTCATCTGCGAACTACTCACTACCGAATCCTTAACATTATTGTCTATGTCTTCAATCATAATAACAAACAGTATTGCAGCTAACACCGTACCTTGCGGCACACCGGATATTACCTTGGCTTCATCCGATTTCTCGTCGTTTGCAATAACTATCTGTTTTCTGTTGTGTAAAAATTCTTTTAACCATCTTCCTACTTTATCCACGATATTGTGTTTTCTAATTTTCTTCGCTAATATATTATGGGTCTACTTTATCAAAAGCTTTTGCAAAGTCTAAATAAACCATCATCTGTTTCATTTCCGCTTTCATATTTTTGAATATGTTTTCACGGTGGACTAACAGTTGGGTTTGTGTACTTTTTCCGGGTACGTAACCATGTTGTCCTTTTTATTAAACAAATTATTTTTTAGTTCAAAGTTTTCATAATATTTTTTCTTCATTACCCTTTCATACACTTTCATTATATGTGATGTTAGACTCACAGGCCTATAATTACTTGCCTCTAGTCTTGATCCACTTTTGAAAGTAGGGGTAATATACGCTAATTTGTGCTCATCATATATCTTGCCTGTATCTACACTTTGTCTAATATATTGCAAGTGGCTTTGCGATAGAATAACTACTTTCTTTAACAAAATAGCAGGAATTCCATCAGGCCCTGCAGCAGCTCCATTTTTAATTTCATTAATAGCCTGCACAATATCAGCTTCATTAATATCTATGTCATCTAAATATTCACTATTTTCATCCCTACTTCTATATCATTATCTCATTATCTATTCTAGGGTGAATTCTCTCTTATATCGTTCTGCCAGTATGTTGCAAATTTCCTTTTTTCATTCGTTAATCTCCCTTCAATTCTCAGAGGGCCTATTTCTATTCTTCTTTTATTCATCTTCTTCGCATATGAGTATATAGTTTGGGGAGGTTTTGCTTGATATTTAATAGGGTTTTTTTCTTCCAAGTCCCGTTTTTCATTTTCTTTTGATTGTATAATCTTTTTTTCTGCATTTTCTATCTTACTTTTTAGTTCTATAACTTTCCATGCATTTTTTCTTTTGCAAGACCTTTTTTTCCACTTTCTGATTTTCTGGAACAAGATTCTTCTGTCCTCTTGGTATGCATGAATGATGTTTTCTTTTCTTCTTCGGTATATATTTTTCCACTATTATCTCCAATATTTTATATAATATCTCCGTATTTACCCTTATGTCATCACTTACGAAAATGTTATCCCAATCTTTGTTTAATTCTTCATTAATTTCTGACCATGTTTATATTTTTACTGTAAAGAAGTTGTATTTTCCATATCCTTCCCATTCACTTTTCATTTCTTGCTTATCTCTATTTTCACTTGCTTTGGAATGAACTGTTAATTCTATGACATTATGGTCTGAAATACTCGCATTATAAAACTATTATTTCTTAACATAATTCATCTCGTTCACAATACTAGGTCTAAAGTATTTTCCTTTCTTGTTGGCAGGTGATTTATTTGTTGAATGTTGTATTCTAGTAGCATATCTAATAGCTTTTCAAATTGCCTCTTATCTTCTGCACTACTATTACTCTCTTTTTTTATATGTATAAGTACAACCACATCCTTCCTATTCGTTCTTTCCATTCTACGAAAGGAAAGTTGAAGTCACCAGATGGAGGAATAGTCCAGTCCTTGTTGATTTCTACATATATCATCCAATTTTCAATTATTAAGTCAAACTCTTTAGTATTAGGAGGTCTATATATTACTATGTTTCATCAATTTTTCATTATTCAAATTCTAACCGCTATTACTTCACATTCTGAGTTACTATATTTCTCATATATTTTTCCTTGTTTTTGTCTTTCCCATATATTGCGGTTCCCCCTTGATTCCTATTTTTTCTATCTGATCTATAAGTTTGGACCCTTTTATTTGATCATCATTCCCATCTCTTGGGAATCCAGGTTTCACTTATATTCATTATATCTATTTTCTTTTCATTTTGGTTAGTTCTTCTAAGTACTCTATTTTTCTTTTTGAGTTACTCGTAACTAACCTGCGCATTCATCACTATGATGGTTTGCTGTTTTCTCCTTCATTTAATACTGATAGTAATAAGGATTTTCCCATGTCTCTTTCCTGTTCTGTATGTTGTTTTTTTCATTTCCAGAAATTCTGACATTAAAAATCCAACTTTTCCATAATATTTGATCTTCCTTCATCATAATTATTCATTTTGTGTCTGAATCTGCAATTTTCTCCGTTTCTGCAATATCTTCTTGCATAATAAATACAGTTATTATCTCTTGAGTAGAATTTCGGAGCTGATGCTTTGAAATTCTTTGCTGACACCTCTGCTATCTCATTGGTGGTTTGCTTTTCTCTTTTACCTGATATTCTTGATTTCTCTCTTTATTTGTTTCTTTCTTATTTTTGGATTTTATTACTTGGTTGGTTATTTATTTGATTATGATTCATGGCTACAGGGTGCATATATTTGCATTTTTTGTCGAACTTACATCCTTTTCCTTCTTTTAGGTTTTTACATATTTTTGGATGCAGATCTCTGCAATCATCCCATATCCATCTAAGTATGCACATTTACCATATATTTCATAGTTTTGAACATATCTTAGATGTTTGTAGTAACATCTTTCTCCAAATCTGCAAGTTCCCCTTCTGTTTCAAAAGGTTGCAGATTTTGTCTTTCTTGTCTATTTTTTCCTCTTTCCCGTCATTGTATAGATCTGGGTAGAGCCTCTTCGGATTTGCTTTTCTGTTGTCATATCGTAATTTATTTCTTCTTGTAGGTATGCTGCGTTTATTGCCTCATATGTAGATTTCAATGAGTATCTCGCATCCATACTTTTATGGTGTGTTGTTTTCCTTATTTTTTTCTGTCATTTCGATTTTTGTTTACTTCTCTTCCGTTTTCCTCTTCTTCTTTTCTTCTTCTTCCTTCCTCTTCCTTCTTCTTCATCCTCAACTATTTGTACATTCAATCTTGATTTAATAAAAACATTGTCTATCCATGATAGACATTTTTGTTGAACAAAAATTCTTGTATCTTTTCTCAAATCTTGTATTACCTCAGCACACTGTGGATGGGTCGGAATGTTGCTGGCAGCACATTTTCTGATTAGGTTTTGTGGATTGACTATGCTATACCAAACCTTACACAGTTTGCATGCTTTTGGCATTCTTTTTCTAATGCATCAATTAGTATATTCACAAGATTCACCTTATTCATTTTCTTTGTCGAATATGTTGGTTTATGTATATTTTCTTTATGACTCTTGACCACTTGGATTTTATTTGGAACTTTTTCTTTCATTATTTTCAAGATGTTTTCATTAGATTTGTTCCAGTTTGAAGGATTATATCCTTCTAATATATCTATGAATGCTTTTGTATCTTTTTTGTTAGGACTGTTGCTGATTTCATAGATGAGAAATGCCAGTTCCCTTCCTGCTACCTCATCATATTGCGAATCTGCTAGACACGCCAAATTACGCCACCCTTTTTCCCGCAGTTGAACTTACTGCCATCTTGTTCTGATTTATAGTATTACACTTGATAAACTAACTTAGAAGACGCTTTATATCCTACTATTTTCACACTAATCTTATCACCGATAGTTCACGAACACTTCTAGATATTTCTCAAATTCTAGTCGTATGTTAAACTTGTGATATCTGTTGATTTTATTGTGACTTCACGCGGGTACGTCTCACCAATCAAGATGGCTACTACGAGAGGGAGAGAGAGAGAGAGAGAGAGAGAGAGAGAGATTTTTATTCAAGTAGGTTTCAATCAATAATTCAATTATATTAACTGCAGCTGAGAAATGGTCTCGGTTGTCATGTCTCAGAGGTGATAAGAAAATACGCAGTACCTCACGATCCTGATTTTCAGTTGTCTATGTTTCTTGCAGTGGCTCATTAATCTGATTTTCATGCTCTTATGGTTTGTATTGAAGTTTAAAAATGTGTTAGTTTAATTTTCTATTTAATAGTACAAAGTCACACAAAAGTAAATAAATCTTTAATAAATATTAAGGACTGGTATTATCCTGGATCACCTATAAACTGGAACTTTAGTCCTTAAAGCCCAAAAGGCAATTCTTTACTCAGCATTTTCCTATACTTTTGTTATCCAGTCTTAACTAACTTCCATTTTCTAATGGATGAAATTTATCCATTATGCATATTTCAGTAGAATTGTGGTCTACTTATATCTATACATATATTTTCACACACGCATACACACACCCATATATATGTAGTATATATATATATATATATATATATATATATATATATATATATATAGTATATATATATATATATATATATATATATATATATCGGAGAGAGGAGAGAGAGAGAGAGACGAGAGAGAGAGAGAGAGAGAGGAGAGAGAGAGAGAGCGAGAGAGAGCATCCGAACACGATAGATAACAAGCAGGCCATTAAAGCGCCAGTACCTACTAGATGCAGCATCCAAGGAAACAAGACTGAAGAGAAGGAAGGAAGCGAAGTCTGAATCAAAAGGATTACTTCATATGAGCCAAACGAATAGCGGGGAATTTTGCATAATAAAGCCCTCTGTGCCTGGCAGATCTTATTGATGCCATTGTCTCCTTCTACGCGGACAGAGGGGTCCTTGAGACCTTTTTCTTTTAGTTCTCTGCTCCACTTGAGATTATCTGCCTGTAAGTCTCACGTCTTTATCATCTCAAGTAACATATGTCGACCCTACCTGTTCTTGCCATAATACCCCTTTTGTCATGTGTCTGTTTTTGTCATTCAATCCAATACGTGTTCATAAGAGATAGATTCATCTACGGAAATAATGAAAAGCATTCTAACTACTGGCTACACCTAATGACAGGCCATATGTTTAATCAGTTTTCTGATGAGAACATATGTTGCAATTTGTTCATCTTAGAAATCGATTAGGTGACAAGAAGCTCAATCTAGATAATGAATGAAGATTAAGAGGTAACAAACCAGTTTTTGAGTTCAAGGTTGACAGACGATAAGAGGATGCCATTCGGGGTATTCAATAGTTATCTTATATATAGATCTGAGAGTTGTTATGCCATATATTTTCGTTTACTCGGGGACTAAGTCTACAAACTACTTTGTTTTTGTTGTTGTTGTTGTTGTTGTGTGGGGGTTAGGAAAGCCTAAAAAGGTCTGAAAAAGGTGTTTTGCGTTGAGTTAAAAATTACAAGTATGCTTATACAGGATATTTATGATTTATTTATTGGAATGAAAATGTAGAAAATAAGTAATGTGCATGTTAAACAGTACAGAGAAGTTATTTCTAAAAAAAATATAACATATTGATTTTAATTTTCGTTGGTGAAACAAGGCTCTATTTGACGTAGATTTTAGCAGGTTATAAATTACGTCAAATGTTAGGACTATAATGTTTACAACTTATGCGAGAGGTGAAAATCTTGCACGCATCCCTCTCGAGTAAGCTGGAAGTCGGATTGTTACATTTTTAACAGCTTTAAAGGATGAAAGCTCCCAGTTAAGTATATGCTGAAATTGTTAAATTTTTCAAACCTCTGGCGTTAAAACTTTCGTGTTTTTGTGATGTCATAATCATTGCCTCTTAAGGAAACATTTTATTGTATACATTGAATGGTAAGGATGAAGAGGGACAAAGAAACCGAAAGTGGTGATCGATTATAGATAGTGATGACAAAGCAAGGACGCAGCTGAGGACATACCGTGGGCGCGTGCTGATTCAACCATTCCTTCAAAGATAGGAATGATTTCGTTACCGATGCCCTTTTTCGCTACGGAGATATATTTCTTGCCTGTCTTCATCAGTCGTTTGCGAAATATGTCGAGTCTGATTCTTATTGGTCAAACAGTTCTTTGAATGTGTGTAGTATGTGCATCTATAAATGCATTACTAAATGTTCACTGAACAATGAATGTCACTCTCTCTATCCCCCCCAACCCGGCCCCGTCAGCTGCAACGCCCCCCCCCCCCCCCCCCCCCCCCCCCTCCCCCCCCCCCCCCCCCCCCCCCCCCCCCCCCCCCCCCCCCCCCGCACCCCCAAACCCCCCCTTATCAAACGGCTCATTCCAAGAAATGGATACATGCATTTACTTTCATGAGACGACAAGCAAATGAAAAAACAAGTAAAACCTAATGATCGCCTTTAATATTATTTTACCAATAAGTCTATTATATTTATTGGTTTTATATGCAGTTTCAAGCCGTTTATGGAGGAACATTTACATCAAAATTTCTTATAACATATTTCAGATAAAGATGGCGCTTTTGTGTCGCAAAATTCTAATTTTGAAATGAAAAATAAATATTTAGCAATATTTTGATATACTTATGCTTAATTTCTCATGAATCATCGACTTCCGTACATCTGAAAAAAAAAAATTGTGCTTCAAAGGAATCATATTTATTATCATTATTTTGCTAATTTTATTCTTTAGTTCTTCCTATTTCCTTTTTTTTATTATTCTATCGTTATCTCCCGTTCGGAAACCTCACCAGTAATCTCATGTACATTGAAACATCTATTTCTGGAATCGTGCTTTTAACATTCACCCTTGTTAGGATTGGGATACGTGTTTAGGGAGATTTTGATTAAAATTATTGAAATTATCTTTAAAGAATGGCCAAGAACGTCCAGCGTTTCCGAGAAAGTGAAATTTCGCCTTTCGATGATTCTGTTAAACATATCACTGTTACAACTGAATTCTCGAGCTAAAAGTATATTTTGTCTTTATTCTCAATCGATAACTTCGTCCTCCAACCTCTTTAGGCCTGCATCATTTCTGTTTAAATGACACCGAAGTAATTACTTTTTGCTTGATTCGAAAATTAATTACTTGAAAGTTAATCACAGCCCCGTTGGTGACAGAACATTGAATAATAAAACTGCTGGCATTCGAACTGAGGGATTTAATGACCAATGATTAATCTAGCAACAGACTTTGAATACTTCATTTGCTGAAATAACTATAGCGCTGTGAGTCCTTTTTTACATCTTCTGTTGCTATAATTATTAGTCCCGAAAAGGGATGAATGAAGAATCATCCAAGTCTCTTCTACTTGTCATTCTGAGTATGGATACTAATCCTACTTAGCATACGAGCTGGAGAATGAAGTTATATTGGTTTTATTGACATCGAAGTTAACTCCTTTGCTTTGAACTGGAATAGGAAACTAGACCTTTTACCCCTAAACCTTCTGCTACGAAAAAACAGGTTCCTGATTGTGGTAGTATTAGGTTCAAGAAATCAAGCACTGAAACCCACAGTCTGATGAAGCGTGATTATCTTGCAAGTGTTTTAACTGAAAAACAAATTGATTATGATAACCTTTCGATTACGCAGGGCAAGGGTCACCAACCTTTGGAAGCTAGAAGAGTCATTTATTTAGAGCCAGAAAAATGTGCAATACTGTCAGAGACCCAGTGACAAAAATGGACTCACTCCTCTCTTGAATATTTAATATTTTCAGCGTAGAAACTACAGGGTGTCCATAAAGACCCAGTACCATTAGAATCAATAAATACTTGTAATGGTACTGGGACTTTATGGACACCCTGTATTTATATCTCATTAAAAAAAATCTGTGAAATTGTTGCCTATGACTTGCTTTTAAAACTGAATCAAATTGAATCAAATATTGTCTGAAGAGTGTTGCATAATCTTTGTCTTGAAAGGCTCAGAAGGTATTTTGTTCATTGTTTGGAGCCGCTCAAGTGTCTTGTCTTCAAAGAGCGACAGGTTGGCGACCTCTGTTTATGGTTTATAATTAACAAATGGAAGTATGGATAAAAATCAATAATTGTTCTCATTTGCGTTTTGTACTAGTTGGATTTATCTTAAAAAAAAAAAAAAAAAAAAAGCATCCATTAACGGTAAAATAGATTTTCAAATCTTTTGAGAGTTTAGATTTTTATGCGGAATATGTCCAATAGCATCTATATGTTAGATTTGGAAAAATCATATTTATCAGCTACTGATAAATATGTAAACACATCACTCGTAACAAATTGTCATTAGATATATCGGGAATAATTGCATATACTTTACTGGGACTGACTTCTGTCAAAGCCTCGTGCATCGCACGACTAGGAATGAATATCATTTATCGTTTAAAATATTTATAGGACAGAGAGCTAAATTTTACAATTCTGATCTGATAAATGACGCCCATTCATGTAGCAGTGAATATATATATATCTATATATATCTATATATATATATATATATATATATATATATATATATATATATATATATATCTATATAAAGGTTTTTGCCACGAAGGAAAACAAATGAAAAGCGAGATAGCCAACCAAGCACTTTCGGTCTAGTTCGACCCTTTACTTTGTGCCTGAGTAAAGGGTCTAACTAGACCGAAAGTGCTTGGCTATCTAGCTTTTCATTGTTTTCCTTCGTGGCAAAAACCTTTATTTATACACAGCATCACGTTTTATATACTTCGTGATCAAGTTATTCATTATATATTATATATATATATATATATATATATATATATATATCATATATATATATATATAGCTATATATATATATATATATATATATATATCTATATATATAATATATATATATACATATATATATATATATATATATATATATATATATATATATATATATATATAGATATATATATATATATAGTTATATAATATATGTATATATATATATATATATATATATATATATATATATATATAATATATATATATATATATATATATATATATATATACATTTCTCTCTCACTTTAGGATCGAACCCAGGTCTTTCATTTGAAAGGCGAGAACGCTGTCAACCAGGCCACACAAGGCATAAAAGAAGCTGGGACCTTCTATATACTACTGCACCTAAGGCTTTACCTGGGCAGATATCGATGAATTCGGTGGCATTTTGGTTGCATTTTATCATTAGTTTCACAATACTTTCCAAATCTTCTACGTTCTAAATATAACTGAATCCATGCAAGATTTTCCCTTCCTGCATAAGTTATAAACATTATATTCCTTACTTTTAACATAAAATAAAACGTGCTAAAATCTACAGTCAAACAGAGCATTGTTTCACAAACGAAGATTTAAATAAATACGCTATACTTTATTAGAAATAGTTTTCCTGTAACGTTTAACATGCACATTATTTTTTATATTTTCCTTCTAATAAATAAATCATCAATATCCATCTTTAACTCAACGCCAAACACCTTTTTCAGATATTTTCAAGCTATTCCATAGACCTTTACTACCCTCCCCCCAACGAGAACAACAACAACAAGAAAATAGCTTGTAGGCTTACTCCCTGAGTAAGCGAAAATGTTGATCGTTGGACCTAGCAAGTCGCCAGTCATGGGAGGGAGTGAGAACGTCATTATCAATACGATAATGACGCTGCAGGTGAGCTTGTCTGGTTTTTCATTTTACCTTTATTGCCTACGCATTACTGATGATCATTGCTCTGAGATGAAAGGCAATAATGTGGATAAGTATCGGGAAATGATAGATAAACAAAAGCCAATTGTGAAGTTCAATTTTTGCTTATCTCACTCTTTTTTTCAACATTCATAGCGATAGATTTCAAATTTCCAAGGGGACTGTAATGGCATCATTTTTAAATGTAACCAAATTTTTTTTTTTTTTTTAGAATTCAATAAAAAAGTATTTTAGGGATTTCAATTGCAGTTTTTGCGATTAGATTCGAATATAACCCAACTCTTTTCGGTAGAATGTTAAGGTTTAGTCTGATATCATACAAGCTATTTCTTATTAGAAGATTACATATGCTATTGTTATTGCTTTTATTTTTCCTCTTTCTTTCATTTACAACTACAAAAACATTTTTACTAATTCATTGCTTCACTTTGCTTTTACCACATCTTCAGTTTTGTTTTCCAACACAAAAACTATTTTAGTTGCAGAATTTCGCAAGTCTGATTGTTTCATCAACATTGTCCCATATTTATTATTCCCTCTTTTTACGTTATACCTTTAATACTAATATCTTCCTTCACTGTTTTGACAGCCAACAATGAATTCCATTCAGCTGTATCTCGGGATTTTATTTTGACATATCGTATTGGTTCGAAGTAGTAATTTGTACATTCAGTGATCTCTCTCTCTCTCTCTCTCTCTCTCTCTCTCTCTCTCTCTCTCTCTCTCGTCTCTTCCCAGTTACCAATGATTCTGAGCCTTTTTGAATACGTTTTATTTATGCAACAATATGATTGTATGAGGGAACAACATCTACCTTACAAAAGTGCTTATTTACTCAACAGTTAAAGAGAGTCATCACTTGTGCTGTACAAAAAAAGACCAGGCATTACATAATTGTGGTCAGTCGTCTGAGCAGGAAACGGTGGCCTGTCTTTAAATTGGGTCAAATATGTACATTTTCTCACCTGTATTGCCTATTTTTTTATTTTTAGAAGATTGTCTGGAAACGATTTCTCATGCTAACGTATCAGTTTGCCCAGCAGTTTCTAACAAAAGAACAATATCAACATTGGACTTGGATTTAGGGTCTGAAGAATCTCTCTCTCTCTCTCTCTCTCTCTCTCTCCTCTCTCTCTCTCTCTCTCTCTCCATAGAGATAAGTGTGCACATGATGTCATGATCTCTCCTTGGATGGACTAATAAGTCTGTGAGACATCCTAATCCCTGTAATTCTCTCTCTCTCTCTCTCTCTCTCTCTCTCTCTGTCTCTCTCTCTCTCTCTCTCTCCTCTTCTTTTTCTTCTTCTTCTTCTTTTTCTTCTTCTTCTTCTTCTTCTTCTTCTTCATCTTCTTCTCTCTCACTCTCTCTTTCAGCCACGCTCCGTTGGTGGCCCGTTTTGATGGCACCTACAGCGGTGCCAGACGTATGATCATGGCTAGATTTAACCTCAGATAGAATAAAAACTACTTAGAATAGAGGGCTGCAATTTGGTATATTTGATGATTGGAGGATGGATGACCTACGTACCAATTCGCATTTCTCTAGCCTCAGTAGTTTTTTAAGTTTTAAGGGCGGACAGGAAAAGTGCGGACGGACGGAATAGACGGAATAGCTATCTCAATAGCTTTCTTTTACAGAAAAAATGAGGCAATCTGCAATGGATGGAAGAGCGCACCGTCCTATTACCAAATTCTTCCAATACAGAACATTGTAGAGTAACAATAAGAGAAAATGAAAAAGCTTGTTTTACGTCATGGGAAAGAAGAACCAGTTAAATCTACTCTGTAGGATGGGTGTTTCCATTTGGAAAGAAGAACGCGCCCATTAAGCTTGCCGCACACTGAGCCCGAACGGACGCGCCCGAACAGAACCGAAACGTCCGATAGAAATCGTAAGCATGCGTTCTTACCTGACTGCGCACACTGGGCCAGAACAGTACGGAACCGACGCGCCAGAACAGAACGGAACCGACGCAGTATTCTTTGAAAGATATTTTTTCTGAAGCGTCGGTGGCGTCTGACAGGCTGCGCATGCGCAGAACGACTGCAGCGGTTGTTTTGGAGAGGGTTGCTGTATGTGAGGAAGGGTTGTGTAGTGTGCTTCAACTTACTACTGACTAAAAAAAATGGAAAAGAGGCATAAGAGATAATATTTGATTTGTAGTTCTGTAAAATTAATGTGTATGCATGTGTGTGTGTGTGTGTGTGTGTGTGTGTGTGTGTGTGAGAGAGAGAGAGAGAGAGAGAGAGAGATGAATTAATAATAATTTATTTAAAAAAAACCAAAGAGTGAACGGACTTCCCTTCACGAACAAGACCGAAGTGAAATCACTGTTGTGCACAAGCTCTTACTATTTTCCTGATATCCGAGTATTCATTTATGACTGGATAATCATTTGCATGTTTAATATTCCATTAAACAGCTTAATTGCTATACTGTTTACTTTACGAAGGGGTTGGTATGCAAGAGTAAATCATTATTGGTTGTCGGTCCCAAACATTCTGGGAGGGTTGCTCTTTATATTGTTATCTATTTATTTATTTATTCTTTATAATGCAGAGCACATGACCTTCTACTACCACATTCAGTTCCGTTCTGTGGCTTCTGGCTCAGTGTGCGCGCTGGACGTCGTTTCTGTTCTGTTCTGAGGCTTCGGTGGTTTCGGCGGCGGTTCCGTTCCGGCTCAGTGTGCGGCAAGCGCTTTAGCCGGTATGAGCTATGGTATTGCCAGCAATTCCTGAAAGGCTCCCGGCCGGGCGTTATCTATTGAAAACAAAATGTGCGTAAGCTAATGGCGAGGACACTTAAATGAATCAGATCAGTTATTGGAAGTAGTAAGGCTGTTATTTCAGAAACGAAGGAAGGCAGGAACAAGGCTTTATTTCATATACTAGCCAACATATGTATAAAAAGATTATGTATGTAAAATCGTAAATTAATTAAGTCTACGGGCATAACCAGCCCCGTTTCACGGTCAGAACCACCTACGTTTCATCCTACCTCACCCCACCCCCTTCGGAGGCGCGGGGGAGAGAGGATGAAACCCCATTATATACCATCTTAGTGGTTCCCACTATAACCCATGCCCATCGGAGCAGCCGTTTGATCGTGATTGAATGACAGACGGACGGACAGATGTTATGACCATTATAATATGTTTTGTGGCGGATTTTCCCAGAAACGATTTTTCTTTTTCGTTCACTGATTTCCTTTTTTTCACTTATCTGCTTTTTATTCCTGATAAAATTTAGGGAAAGAGAAACCAGGAGAATGAATAAGATATGTTAAATAAAAAACAAACAAACATACGAAATGGTGGAAGCATAAATTTGATTTTGATCTTGGCAGAATGCAAAGAATAACCAAAATAAAGAACAGTAATTAACATTGGATGCAGAGAATTGGACGATGCTGCAGATGAGCAATATTGTGTCTTTGACTCCCTGCCCAGCATTAATTTAGTGGATTGGTGCAATTAACATCGAAAGCTGTATTCTTCTCTACAATCTACGTTAAAGCAACTTAGGGAATGAATAGCAGTGATTGTATGCGTGTGGGTATGTGTGTGTGTGAGAGAGAGAGAGAGAGAGAGAGAGAGAGAGAGAGAGCGTCTTTCAACTCTGAAGAAAGTCTTGGTGCTAATTTAACGATAATTCTAACTCAAAACATTATTCGGTAGTCATTTTTCTCCTCAGGGACGGGAGGGGCCGCCCCTGCAATGTGGTCCATTATTAAATGGCGTCTTTTCACCATTTACAGTTTAAATTTAATTAAGTCCAGTCCCCTCATACGTGACAATGGCTCTCGAGTGTCTGGGTTCTCATCGCCTCTGGTGATAATATTGTAAAGTCTTGTTTCTCCAAATATTAATTTGCCCATCGTAATAAAATACTGACAGATCTTATATATATATATATATATATATATAATATATATATATATATATATATATATATAATAATAATATATATACATACGTATATTACCAGACTTCATTGAAAGTGGGTGGTATTTAGCAGAGATATTCATTAAAAAAAAGTTCCAAGCTTTCCAGGACTTGACATGAGGACTGTTAATTCTGGAAGGCTTGTAATTATTTTCTTTAAATAAATTTCTCCGCTAGATACCATCTCAATGAGGTTCTGTTAGCAATTGCATTAATGAGCATTGCACATTGAATAGTTAGCTCAGGTGATGCTGAAATTATAGCATGATTGCACGACTCCGGCTACAGTTACATCAAATTGTTATCTAGCGGTACATGGTAATGAGCAGAGAATTTCAGACTGATGTATAGGCTAGTCTCTCCGTCTGAAACCTACTTAAGATACGCAAAATGTTATGCATAATATTGCATTGAATATCGAATTTCGATATGCAATATTGTGTATGACTTGCGTTTATAATTACAGACCTTCGTTCAGATGTAACTATGAGCGTTAATTTATCTTAAACACTAAACTAAATATTTTATAAGAAACAAATATTTTATTCTTGTTCATTCTCGAATTTTCTACCTTTTACCTTTCAAATTTGTCTTCCAATCCGTGTGTCCAAAAAGATTCATTTTCGTAAGTTTTGTGCATTAGTAGTTTTATTTCTAGTTTCAAAGAATGCATTTAAACAATATTATCATTTGTCTCCAATCTGTTCACTTTTATTAATCTCATCTATATTCCTTATGTTGTTCTATGTTTTATTGTAAAGGAAAGCCACAACATCGGTAATGCTCCAATACGTCAGCTTTTGACACAACTCTGACCTAGATGAGTCTTTGTAGTTGTGTTGTTGTTAGGGGAGGCATAGGGAAAGTCTATGGAAGAGTCTAAAAAGGTCTAAAAAAGTGTTTTGTATTGAGTTAAAGATACAGGAATTTGAGGAAAGGACATGGATGACTTATTTATTAGAATGAAATAAATAAATAATGTGCTTTTTCAACAGTACGGGGAAATTATTTCTAATAAGATATAGGTATTTATTTTAACTTTCGTTGATGAAATAAGGCTCTATTTGAGCGTAGATTTTATCACGTTTTAACCTACGTTAAAAATTAGGAATAAAATATTTAAAATTATGCGTGAGGGGGAAATCTTCCACGCATCTCGAATAAACTGGAGGTCGGATCATGACTTGTTAATTTTAGCTCTCACATTTCAGATACATTAGGGAACAGAAGAATGTTCGGTTTATTTATTTATTTATTTTTTTTTTTCAAAATCCCAGATTTGAAACCCTGAACAATTTCCAAGTCTTTACACATACAGAAGTGTTCTGTTTGATGTAGGAGAAGACGATTTTTGTCGTAATATGAATTTGTCCTAACTGTAGCGAGTTGATTATGTGTGTTTCCAATATAGATTTGGATTAACGAAGGTTAATAGATGAAGAGAAACCATCCACTCAATTTTTTTTCTACATACCCTTGGTTATGTGCAAAAATAGTAGTTAAGTATATCTTAGATTAACCAGACCACTGAGCTGAATAACAGCTCTCCTAGGGCGGGCCCGAAGGATTAGATATTTTCACGTGGCTAGGAACCAATTGGTTACCTAACAACGGGAAACGAACTCGGGCTACCGAATAGATAGGCGATTACGAAAACCACACTCATCCATTGAGGAACTGCAAGGTTAGGTCATTCCAAGGTCTATACTGCATGGAAACATTTTGTATCTGAATGAGTCTGACGTCAGTTTCATAGAAATAAAAATTTAAAGAAAAAAAAAACCTGTTACACGACCGGTTAACGAATCAACAGCTACAGCAGGCAACATTATTTACCATCGATGAAAAAGTTGAAAATTGTTTCCATCCTATTCATAAATACAAAATATAAACTCGCTCTCATATATTTTTTCTCGTCCCATATTTTGACATGTCTGGCAAAATCAATAGCAGTTGAATTGCCTTTCCGATAAATTGAAAAAAAAAGGTTATGCGTTCATTATTTTGCTTTGTTACTTCGGAAATTCTTCGAAATGTGGACATGTTAGAATTACTGATTCCGATTTACACCAGAAAATACAAGAATATTCAGCTGCAAAAGACAATAATTCTTTTCATGGACATACAGAAAAGAATATATTATAAAATGATTTTACATTTTAATTACAGTATCTACGCTCTGTTTGTGTTGAATTTAATGTTTTGTTACCTTCTATAATGATAACATTCGAGTGCATCGTGTTTGTCCTACCCCGGGTGACAGTAGGGAAGAAATGACACAGCCATCCACCCTCTGCAAATCTTTTTGTTCGCCCCAGGTCGGGTTGAGGTAGGTTGGGGAAGGGGAGGGTGGGGGGACATCCACCCCTTCTCCAGCAAACCTGTTTGTCCACTCCAGGTGGGGTGAAGGAAGGTTAGGGATCAGGAGGGTAGGGGAGGCCTCCAACCTCCTCTTGAAAACCTGTTTGTCTCCCCTGGTGAGGTCAAGTTAGGTAGGGGAGTGGGAGGGTAGAGGGGGCATCCACCCTCATGCAGACCTGTTTGTCCGCCCCAGATGAGAGCGGATCAGGAGGGCCAGGGAGACATCCACCTTCCTCCTTAAAACCTGTTTATCCACACATGGAAGGTGTGTATGTTCGCATCTGTATATGTTCACTCTATATTTTGTGTGTATGCAGATAAATGAAGACCATTCGCAATTGTTGTGAACATTACATTATTGGAGCATTAATTTATGAAGCTTTTTCATTAATACTAAGCTAGAATATTGAGCTCCCTTACTCTGGTTGCATTTTGGATCAAATAAATTAGATTACGATACTTATTCTAATTTTCCATTTTCCCAATAAATCAATGAAGGAGGAACCAATGGTTTGTTCATGAAGTATATATGTTACATATCCTAACCTGGATCAATGACAGGTTCGTCGGGTTTTTACTACAAATTCGTGTGGAAGTTTCGAAATAATGCCTCAGACGGCCTTCCTGTCAGCTAAACATTCGCCTCGACATTCTACGAATCATATCATTCTCTTTTTGATATTATGCTAATGATCAAATCTGACTTTGTGTTGGATCTTACACAGGAGACAGAGCTACTCGTCCAGGATGGTTATGCAGGGTTTCCATAAAGTCCCAGTACCATTATAAGCTACAAATACATGTAATGGTACAGGGACTTTATGGACACCCTGTACATTGTCAATGAGATAAAGACAATATTCTATTGGTGCCTTCAGTAGCTGAAAGGTAATTTTTATTTTAGTTATTTATTATTATTTTTTTCTTTGCCTTTACTGCTTATTAAGGACTGAGACAAAAATCAAAGAACTGCATTCGAATAAACCTATTCATTTTATAGGAACCTTTATTACAATAAGAATGAATTATTTCCCCGATTGCATGCCCTGGTTTATATTAGCTTGTGGTTTCCCAATGATGAACTTTGTGGATATAAGTATAAGAAATTCGAATGTAATTGTAAATCACGGAATATGGTCTTGTCCAGCAAACAGGGGAATCGTTCATAATTTACTGAAAATATTTCTTTAAAAAATAAGGGTACAAGTAAAATCATTACAATGAGAAACAATTGCCTCCTAAAAGGGAGTGTAATGACCAGATGGGAAATTTTATGAATGAAAGTCACGTGATCATTAGCTTGATATTAGCGGTAATTCAGAATAGAACTGAAATCGATCATAGAGAGTTTATCGGAATATTAATCTACACGTCAGTTGCCTTGCAGGGAATTGGGTTATTATAGTGAAATTCAGCAACCCCTTCGTTGAACTTTCTTCCTACATTCGGTAGTTGCCTCAGAAATATATCTAATATTATTGCAAAACTTTTCTTGAATGCAAAGGTATATTTTCGTCCTCATTGCCTATCCCAAATATATCGTTTTTTGCTTTCGATCTGAACTTTTTGGAGACAAATAGTGTTCTGGGCCGCACACACACACACACACACACACACACACACAACACACACACACACATATATATATATATATATATATATATATACTATATATATATATATATATATATATATATATATATACTATATATATATATATATATATATATATATACTTCATTTCAGCTCAGGGCCGATGTACATGGAATATACAAAATACAGACAGTAACTTACACAATCTAGATGCATAAGACAACATGATAAAACAAATGATAAATCCTCTCGTTGCTTTGGAAGTTCGAAAAAGTAAATTGAAAATATTTTTTGTTTTCATTTCTCGTTTAATTATGAATAAGAAACTAATTATGACTTTTGTTGACCATAAACGGGGAGAGGGACAGACAGAGAGCTATAGTAGATTCACATCAACCGTGCCTCTGATGTCTAGGCCAGTCCCTTACGACGCTCCTGATTGGCTGTTGATAAGCTAATCACAGGGCTGGAAACCTTCAGTCTCTCTCGGGAGTTCACACAGGCAGGATGCATGTTCCACTTCTCCTAAGGAATACGTCTTTCAAAAGTATCCCTGTGACTGGCTTATCAACACGCCTTTCTTTGGAAGTGAAACCTTGTTACTTACAAAAGGAATAGAACAGAGAAAAACCGCCTTAAAATAAAAGAAAAGAGGGAATGTACCAAAGTGAGGGACTATATTCACACGTTATAAAATCTCGCCTTTGAATGTTTCTGAAAGATAAATAATCAACCAGACTAAAACTGTTAAAATATTAAGCTTCTAGGTACAGTGAGCTCAAGTTTGGGTCAATCTAAAAAATAAAACTTGGGAGAAAGTAGTGGAGCGAACGTTTTTGGTAATTTTATTGGTAAGTGGCACACCGTTAACAAATAGTGGTAGGCTACATAGAGAGAGAGAGAGAGAGAGAGAGAGAGAGAGAGAGAGAGAGATAAACTCGTACAAAGGACAGTGACACCTCTGAAAACGAACAATTTATCACTTACTGTGATTTGTTCAAAGGCTGTCAGGTTGTTGCTCTCACAGCTCAGGCTCCCAAGGGAATGTTTGGATCCATCTTTATGCACATAGCACGAAGAATGCTCAGACTATTTTCAGAGTATAATAAATTGTGGTACAATGCCTGGAAGGAGTCGTGGCTGATTTCAGCAATATCATGGTTTACATAACACTAATGAGGAGACAAAGAGACTGATTACATTGTTCCAACAATGGGTAGACACGAATTGGATAATCACTTGGGCGAAAATGGGTATTACCACAGTTACTTATCTCGATCCTGCAGTTGAACGAGGTTCTGTCTGCCCGATTAGGGCTAAAATCGAAAACTATCCTGCAAATACCCGCCAATCCACATGACATGCAAATTTTCCCCCCCAAACCTCTCAGGTGTGACTAGACATTACTACAAGTTGCGTGCAAATTGTTTCCACAACTGCACCACCTTTAAATGTCGTGTTAAAGAAGAATAATTCGAAGGCCCTGAAGAAATGGTCAAGTAGATTATCTGCACTTCAAATACTTTACTTTTGTGAAACATTTGAAATAACTGGAGAAGTCAATGCAGTTCGGTATGGCTAGTTTCTGATTGAGTGTGACCTACACCGTCATGTGATAATATGTTTGTATATAGTATGTATTTATGGATGTATGTTTGTACATATATCTTTAACAGAAATAGAGAGAGAAGAGAGAGAGAGAGAGAGAGAGAGAGAGAGAGAGAGAATAATGAAAAATATAAATGCATGGATGTGATTTCAATTCCTGTGATTAAGAAATTTAAATATTAGAGAGAGAGAGAGAGAGAGAGAGAGAGAGAGAGAGAGAGAGAGAGAGAGAGAGAGAATAATGAAAAATATAAATGCATGGATGTGATTTTAATTCCTGTGATTAAGAAATTTAAGTATTATAGAGCAAGAGAGAGAGAGAGAGAGAGAGAGAGAGAGAGAGAGAAGAGAGAATTTTAGTAAAAAAGATGCCCTTTTCTCTTTCATTTTTCTTCTTGTTTAACAAATATAAACCTTGAGTACCGAAGATATCAAATTTTGCCATTATGTTATTGGATATATTTTTCTCTCGGCTCCATAAAGTGAAAGAGCCATTAAGGGCAGAGTGAATGCGACCAATAACCTCGGTATCAATACCAATTAAAGTGACGGAGGAATCATTGAACAGGAGACACTTTTCCCCTCCCGTTTTTGTCATCAGTTGTTGTCAAAAATGGTGAAAAATAACGCTAGGAAAACCCTGAACAATTTTTTCCGGTGGCGACTTTCCCAAGCAGAATTCTCATATGTTCTCACGTGGGACGAAAACAAAGTTCTCCGGATGAGTGATTTAAGTGAAAACTTAAATGTGTGAGAGATATTAAGACAGCTGTATCACTAACCTGTAAAATAAAAAGAATATTTGTTTTGGCGTATCACAGATCTTAATTAAGAGCCGATATTTTAAGACACTTGCACAGCGCCAGATAGCAGTCAGAGGAACCGAATAGTTGACATGGCTGATAATCGAAGAATGTCAGGAGCTACTTAGGAGTTGATATCTGTTGATATCACAAATAACCAACAAAATGTCGACAGAGAATTTAGGTTCGATGGAATAAAGACTCCTGAAGTTGAACTTCAATAGGCTTTTATAACTGAACGTCGAAATACGTTTACAGCTCTAGAAACTATATTTGTGGAGGGGCAGGCTATCAATGAGGACTAGTTTGACATGTAATATGTCATTCAGTTTGTTGGGAAAGAGGTATTGGGATGTGGGGTTAATGTGACAGAACCTTTGGCATTGTTTTTGTCTAAGTTATACTAAAAAAAGACAAAAGTGTCAGGGAGATATCGACAAGCTTCAGGCAGGATATATAAAACGAAATAGAGCTTCCTATGGACTCGAATGTACTCAACACCATCAAGCGAAGATCAAGAAGAGATAAGAGAGAATATTTGGCCAAGCCTCCCTTTTCAAAGAGCTAAGATCTTGAAGTGTGAGTTAAAGCATAACAACATAAGTTGCCTCCAGTAGCAGTTCCTGACAGTAATGCAGTTTTTTTTTTTTTTTTTTTTTTGTTTTTTTTTTTTTTGGGGGGGGGGAGGTGCAAATAAAACACAAAACTTAATCATAGGAAAGTCTTGAATATAAGACGTCGTTGAAAAATCAAGTTTTGGGACCGGATGACAACAATTACAGTCTCGGTAAACGCGGGTAGCTTACGTCTCAATTTCCAGTTTAGAGTTACGATAAGAGATCTTGGGAATCGAACAATTCTCGGTTGTACTGGAATCATCAGTAACCTCCACCCATCCCACCAATCGCATTCTCCAATATCCAATAGAGTTCTGCTCTTCTTCCAGGATCTGGAAGCAGTTAGAGAGCAATTCTTCTCGAAGGAAACGATCCCTTCAGAACGCTCGGTCGAGGTCATAATATTTCACTCCTCTCCCTGAAAGCAGCCCAGACTCGCTGGGAAGCCCTCCGGTAGGAAGTGGAATTTTTTTCTATAAAAAAGGGGGGATAAAAAAAAGGAAGAAGAAAGGAAGGATTTTACCTTATTTCTCTTCTTTCCTTCACGTCTTTATTTCATAGAACCAGGAAATCACGAAATCAGAAATTGGTCGGAATTTTTTTTTCTTTCTTTCAAGCCATAATAATTCAAATTCATACCTTTGGCTCCTTATCTGTGTCTTATTTCCTATAAGTAATCAATCTGAACAAAATTCCTCGCAACGTATCGTTGAGGTTAAATTCAGGAACTCACAAAATGCTTCATCATAAAGTAACTCGAGTAATTGATAGCACTTGAAAGATAAAGACGGATGGGTGTTTAAACATTCTTTCAGAAGCAACAGAGGGAAAGGCTTCCTTTGTGTTTAGGAGCTCATTGAAATGCTTAGTCCATTTCTACGACTGTCTTTTCAGTATTCAATTTAGTGTTAAGGATTATTGTTACAAAGATTCCTGCATTAAATATGGGAAGGATATGAGACTTTATTCATTTTACCTTATTTTTCTATGAAGTACAACTCTGAATTGTTTATCACTTTGATTCCAATAGTATCCTTCAGAAAAAAAAAATGGTCTCGCTTTACTTCTTGTAAATATCTGCCATATTGTTGACATCGGACGTAGAAACAGAGTACAAACATATAGTTCAACGAATTATTAAAAAATAAAAAACATTGGGTTATGGGTTTGATCGATAGGTTACCCACGAAGGTTAGTGTAACCTTTACCTTGTCCATCAGATAAAAAAAAATCAGAATGAAATTTACCAGACACCTTTTTTTCTTTTGTTTATGTGCCAATGTGATGATGCTTATATTTGGTTTCACCTTTCGCCTCTCGTATCGTTATCAGAGGGTTTGGATACACGCAAGTGTCCTGCCCCTTTTCTGACCCAAGATGTCTTCGATGAAACTTGAATAATATTAGCTAAAAATTTATCGATTTATTTATGTAATCGTCAGTGGATGCTGTCAGCGATGTTTAGATACTAAATAATATCATTGCTTGGTTGGGTGACCAAAAGAGAAAAAAAAGGAGGCGGAATTCGATAGTTCATAAACTTCTTGAAAATCCACTGAGTAAGCTATGGGCTTCACACCTCAGTCTAGAATATGAATTTTTGCAAAAGGAAATGGTGCACCTCACGGTGCCTTACTTATAGAATTCGAAACTTTGGCAGTATTCTTTAATTTTACTTCCTTCGTCCTCATATTACGTTAATTTCTGAACCCAAAATATTTTGTTTCACTTTTCTTTATAATTTCTTTAAGGTTTACAAGATTGGCAAAAGCAATGAACGTTAAAAACTTGGGATTTTTCACGGATTTAGAATATTTGATTACCGGTCAATATTATTTAAGAAAAACGATACGAAAAATCAGATTTTTTGGAACAAAGACCAGAATATTAGCGATAAAACCATAGTAAATCTTAAGATGTGTAGGAGATATATTAGCCTTCTTTCACAGCTGACCCTTATTCCGTCGTGATATAGCGAATTATCCCCCATTTTCTGGACAAAATTTAATTGTGACGTAATAACGATGTAAGACATTGTTATGAAGAATGTTTGGCAGGCAACATGAGCACAAAGACCTCCATAGTCGCTAACTACCCCTGGTCCTCCGAAGAGGCCCTCTGTCACCAGGTGAATGGCAGGTATATTGAGGACCGCTAGAAAATGCGCTTTTTCCTCAGAGAAGACTTTGCCTGGAGTTAATTATTTTTCCTTAAACGCTGTTATTTTTTGCAGCCTTTGATTCTAATCGAAATTTATAATAGACCAAAAATGGCCAGAATAATGTCGGTGACCTAATATACGATTGTACCTGAATGTACCTAGAGGACAGTCCAAAATTGGGGCATCATTACAATGGAATGTACTTTATCGCCTTACGTTGCTTAAGGACTCTCTCTCTTTCGAATCATGATAACAGGTCATAGGTACTACGAACTTCACCATAATACGAAAATTGATTAGCTTATACAATCCACCACAAATAACATTAATCAAAAACAGCTCTTTCACCATTGCTAGATACAAGTACTCTATTTTCTATATACAACCCCCACACAACCCTTCCCTCGTCCATTCCCCACCCCCTCCCCCTCCCCCCGTCTTGTATATGTATCTAAGCTGGCTCCATCTATTGGTTTGAGTGAAGTAGCTATACAACGCTCCCTTATAAGTAGTCCTTGCCAAGGACCCTAAACGACAGGTTACAGAGTAGGCGGGTAAAGCCATTATTTTCGAGGGTTGAAATAATAGTCAACATGGAATTATGATCTACTATTAAGTGCAAGAGGCTTTCAACTTTATAAATATTATGATCTATATAATTAATAACATTTATTCATTGCTCTAAGTACATCGAAACTGAAGTAACTATCGAATAATTATAGTTTGGACGTAAATTCAGTACCCTTCCTCCCCTGTCTTAAAAATGCAGTTGGCCAAATGAAAAAGACATTGCTGCCAACTATCGGAGCCATCAGAAAACATTTCTAGCCGGCTTCATTTGGATCACTTCGCTGCTGATTGGCTCTCTCCTTTGCCGTTAACGACTCAACTGCTTAGTGTCACCTGAACTACCAAATGGTGGTTGATAGGAAACAAAGTCCAAAATGTATCGTACTTTCCCGTTTTTATGAATATGTTGTATATGAAGCCATCAATTCTTCAGTGTTCACCGACAACCTAAAGTATGTTCGTTCACCCACCTACATCAATGAATATGAATGCATCTATTTATCCATGAGCTTACACGTGAATAATTGAAAAATGATAAACTTGAAAAAATCAGAAATATAATTTTTCTTGTAAGAACAAGAAAATGTCAAAATCCTTTTGTGCTTAATCAGATAATGTAAACATTGTATTTTTGCTATATTGTTTAAATAAAAGTTAAAAAGAAAAACAAAATAGCGAAGAAGGGACAGGTTGAGAAAAACTAAGGGAAACAAGAATAACGCACTTTCAATATAAAATGTGGACGAATAGTAGTGGGAATATACATACATGCACACACACACGCACACACACATATATATATATATACTATATATATATATATATATATATATTTATATATATATATATACTATTTATATATATATATATATATATATATATATATATATATATATATATACACACACATATAAATATAAATATATATATATATATATATATAGATATATATATATATATATATATATATATATATATATATATATATATATAAGTATATATAGATGCACATACACATACGCACACTAGCTGACTAACCTGGCACTGTCTGGGAAAACTCTATATGACAACCAATAATCTCTCTCTCTCTCCTGTAAAGATAGTTGCTCCAATTACATTGCTAAATATTCTTAACATTTTATGTTTCAACCATTCTCACTCACCACCATCCCCCGTTCCTATTGAAGTTGAACTTGGACTTGAAGGCCATGGCAGTGTCACTATTCATCTCAGCAACATAGAAAACGTGTCTTGCCCCCACAGTATTCTTTTCTAGATAGTGAGTCATATGTATACCAAGTTTAGTTGAAATTCCTAAATACAATTTGGAGACATCCTGCAGCATACACACACACACACATACATACATATGCCCATTTAAATATGTATATATACATTTGTAAAAACTGGAAGAATTATACCGTCTGGTGCTGTTCCTGTAAGGTTAAAAGGATATGATTAATATATAGATATATAAGAAATAAAATACGTTTTTATTTACCAGTTTCAGTGCAGAAACGTTCTATCATATCCACAAAACTACATATACGCAAAGAGAAAATATATATATATGAAAAGAGAGGGAGAGATTGGATACTCTCAGTATGTGAAACGTTTATTTTCTAAGTTTAAATCTGGAATTCAACAAATATTCAACTTTTTCTTTCCCATCTTGAAACTGAACGAGATTCTCTCCGCAAGTCTCCTCTTACAATCCTATCACGAACTCCTCTTGTATCGTCTACAATACATCCTCACTTTTCCTCTTTACTGCATCTCTTTATAAAGAGAAATTCGCCCTTGTTTCACTTTCAAATGCCCTCTCAAATCCTGTTAAACGCCTGTCGTCTAGTGTCATTAGCAAACAGCGAGTACATTAAAGGAAGCAGCCAGATTCAGCGAAATACAGAGCCGTCACCAGCAACCAAATGTAGTCAGAGACACTCCAGGCTTCCACAGCCGCAGCTTCTTTCCCTTCTCCTTGATCGCGACGTTCACGTCTCACCACTTAATTTGCATCTCATCTGAACGGGTCTTGTAGGCAAGTCACATTCACAAATTAATGTCATGGGGACTTTTGACCTTTGCGTACCATCTACTTTAATCATCCGACTAGGTAGAAATCAGTCACTTAAACTCACAACGAAGGAGAAGGAAACATACTTATACTTTTAATATGTGACTTTTATTGCCGAATTTGTCTTTGATTTTGCTCTTATTTTTCTGTCTCGAGTTATTTCTGAAAATGCTATTAATATTCATGGGAGGTTACACGACAATAATGTTCATGGGAGGTTACACGACAATAATGTTCATGGGAGGTTACACGAAAAAAAATTACCAATGAAATATTTTTAGTTTTGTAAAACATTTCAGGTTCGCCAAATCGTTGCGGATTAATAAATGAAGAATTTTGTTGAAGAATGAAATTTTTCTTCATAAAGCAGCTACGGGAAAGATTGAAAGTATTGGTAGAATCAATTGGGATCAGTAAAATATACATTGTTAAAAGTGATGAAAAGTGTGAAGAGACCAACATATATTTTAGAACAATAGTTTCTTAACCTTTACATTACCATGCCCCCTTTAAAAGTTAGTCCTTCCCTCCATGTCCCCCCCGCCCCCCTTGCATCCCTCCCAGATTTAAAGAAAAAAAAACAAGAAAAAAATGAGAAAGAGAGAGAGTTTTGAGGGATAGAGATGGAGGTAAATAATTACAAAACATGGTCAGCCCAACGAGTCTAACTAGAGTAGTAGACTATAGGAAACTAACGTTATAAGGCTATATTCTGCATTTTTTCATAGGCTTCTGAATATTAGTTCCTCACCCTAGTGAAGAGAGTAACAAATGTAATTAAATAATTTATAATTTTTCCCTGGAGCTCGCGCCTCCCCGGAAATTGATGATGACCCCCTAAGGGGACTTCGGCCCCTCAAGATCGAGAACCAGTTTTAGAATAAGGAAATGGGAGAGTTACCAGTTTGATACACAAGTAGTTTTGAACCACTTCTGTGTTGGGTCTCCATGGACGCACAATAACTGCGTGATGTGAATAGTGAGAGAAAATAGATACATCTACAAAGTTGTGTGAATAATGAGTCATGGCAGGACAGAGAAATTATTGATCAATGTTTGTAGATGAAATAGTTATGACTGGAGATGGTTGAAAGAAAGTGCAGATTTTACCGAAAGGTTTGAAAATGTGGGCTAAAAAAAAAAAAAAAAAAAAAAAAAAGGCAAGATATAGCAAAAACAGCCTTAATATCGAAGGTATAAGAAGAGAAGCACTAGACTAATGGTAAGGCCACACATTCACGTATCAACGCACGCACGCCCACACATGAGAGGAAATTGGTAGCTGGCAACAGCTTACGTCAGTAAACCGTAAATGTAACGTATAACATACGTAAAATCGTAGACGTACGGTGACGGGTCCTCCGGGCTCTAAGCTCCGCCCATTAGGGTGCCGTAACCTGCTCCAGTTTTGAAATGTTCAAAACAAGTCGTGGGTGGTCACGCCAAATGTCACCTGACGTAGCTCCAGGCATTGCACGTGGGACCCACGGTGACTACTGCAGGGCAGGTGCTAGGGTCGCCTGCATTGTTCACCGTCGTTGTTTTCTTTCCGCCTCGAAGCACGTGGGCCCCTTAATTGCGCTGTAGCCTACGGGGAAACCGATTCGCACATTTACAACCCTGTACGACAAGGCAACGCTGTAGCATGGTATAAAAGGTCAGGTCGGCGCCCTCAGGTCAGCTGTTGCATCCGTCTCCCGAGACCAGTAGTTTCCTCCACATCGCTCTTCAAGATGCCGAACCTACTAAAACGACCAAGGAAGGGACCATCAACGTCACATCATGCAGGATCTTCTTTCGGCCCGGAGAAGACTCCTACAGCCACTCCTGCAGACACTCAGGTCGAGGAAATGTCATCTTCCACCTACAGGAGTTGGAGTTGGATGAGATACAGAGTGATGACGGCGACACTGAAGATGACATACGGAAAGGGAGGA
>NC_087201.1:12058814-12073814 GCF_015104395.2 Macrobrachium nipponense
AGAAGTTCCCAATCCCCACCTCTCTCTCTTCTCTCTCTCTCTTCTCTCTCTGTGATTATGCACATTGCAGTAAAAGGCTCTACTACCTACTTGAATAAGACAATTATGCAGCAGTTGCATTATGATACGTAAGTAGCCTGGGGTAAAAAAGATACATTAATTTGAATTGTTTTCGATGATTATGAAATTTTTCAATCAGCACATTTTCAGACAATCAACGTCTCAGCCTATTATTTTTTGACAGGTATATTTTCGACAAAGACTAGGGGATTGTTTGTTATACAAAATGATCTTATAGTCACTGTGTCATTAGTCTTACACATTTGAGATTAAACATCTGAGCAAGTCAGTGTTTTATAACATTATTTTTGTTTATGTATTTTTATATTCGCATAAGGGCTTACCGGATTTGAAAATATGAGTCCAGTAAGGGGGTTTCTAGGTAGGAAGACATTTATTTGAAATGAACAGATTCATTCACTTCAAATAAAGGTTCCTCCACTTAAAACGTATAAAAATGGTCAGTCGATTTGCCGCCAACTTTGTACTTTCGCTTCTGTGCCATGAAACACGCCAGCGACTTTATTGAGAAATATAATACATTAAAAATTCCACTTAACAGTATGAAAGTTCTTGGTCAGAACGCGGAACCATTATTCACAAAGGTTGTCATAAACGAGGTCCCGAAATTCCTTCGTGATTAATTGACTCTTTAGGAGGAGGATTTTTTTTAGCCAAGTCAATTAGCTAAATTGGGCTCTATGGAATCAAGAACAGACTCCCCTTCAACGGGGAATTTTTACAGTTGAATATTCGTTTGCAGCATGAGTAGCCCACCACTCCCCTCCCCTTCCACCCCCTGGTACCACCAGCCCCCACCTTGGAACCGATCCATATAAGGAAGATTGAAAGCCAAATTCTGATTCTTACGAATTCCAAAGACGTAATTTGGGCATCGATACTTCCATGATCTTTTCAAGTTGTGGGCTGGTAGCTGGGAGATTTGACCTCTGTGGTAACATCTTCCGTAAGGTTTATTTTCCAGGTCACATGAATAGCAAACGAAATAGGATTTACAAGCAACATAGAACTCTGATGAATATAGGGGACTAAAAATGTAAACTAAGAACAGTGGACATGAAAAACCATCGTCTTTTGATTATCCAAGTGCGTAAGGGACTGCTCTCGTTAGTGGCTTTCAGAATAACAAGTAAAAATGCAATCGAGTTTTCTGTACAGCCTATAATGCTGTATGAAACTCTCAGCCACGGCGCAGGATAATCTCAGCCGCGTCCCTCGGAACTATCAGCCCCGGCCCGGTGGTGGCCTGTGTTGCGGGCACTAATGGCGGTGACATATGCACGATCATGGCTAACAATAACCTTAAATAAAAATAAAACTACTGAGGCTAGAGGGCTGCAATTTGGTATGTTTAATGATTGGATGGTGGATGATCAATTTACCAATTTGCAGCCCTCTAGCCTCAGTGGAATTTAAGATCTAAGGACGGACAGAAAAAGTGCGTAAGGACAAACAAATACACACTTCAATAGTTTTCTTTTGCAGAAAACTAAAAATGAAACTGCGTTTACGAAGCACCATTTGGAGAGAGTTGGAATCTCACGTTTAACAAACTAGAAGAACATGACACCAAAGATCTGTAAACGTAACTATGACCAAAAATATCGGGGAGTTTTCGACCACTTTCGAGATTTAGGGCTCAGCATTAAATGAAAATGTCATCCTAACTATTTAAAAGTGCTTACCTATAGAAAATGAAGGAAGGAAGGAAGAAACATAGAATTTAAACCAAAGGCGAAGGGCTGGGATCTATGAGGTCATTCAGTACCGAAAGGGAAATTGACCGTAGGAAGGTTTGAAAGGTGTAACAGGAGGAAAACCTCAAAGCAGTTGCACTATGAATCAATTGTTAGAAGAGGGTGAAAAGCCAGATCGAAGAAAGAGAATATGAACGGAGGTACAAGAAAGGGGATTCTGCAAAGAAAAAAAAAGAAACATACATATATGTAGTGTTTCTGTAAAGATTTTACTTATCTCCCACAGAGATGAAGGCCAACGTATATTGGTCAAAATTTAGTGGTTTATACAAATATATTTGTTTCTTGTATGGGCTCTTTAGAAAAATGATTAAACTTAGATTACAGACAGCTGAAATACACATACCAATGTACAAAGTCTTGCACAAACATATACAAATATACTAAAAGCCTCTAATGCAAACGGGAAGACGTATGTTTGCACTCATATGTAAACGCATTTCTGGATGCATAAGAGAGCGCACGATTTTCTCCGCTCCTTCCGGCCAGGAGAGAAAGCAAGACACAGCCTGAATCTAACCACACGGAGATCCTAAGAGAAATAAAGCAGCATGTAACATCATCGCTGCCACGTGAGCTACTTTGGACCCCTAGAGTAGATTTGAATAATGAGGAAAGTTTCACAAAGAAGTAAAGGCGATGCATATTCATGGCTAGATTCCCGGCACCAAACGACCACATCTGGAGCTACCTAATGTCATCAGAGAAAATAATGGGCAAAATGAGTAAGTAACTAGACATCCACCTCTCCCACTAAAATTGTTTTTATACCATTTCATATCTACAGCTTCAAAGTCCTAATGCCACTTTATGTGGTGAAGAATTGGTTCCACAACTCTAAACATTTCTGATATTGAAAAATTATTCCATGTATTTGCGTTTCTCTCCAGACCAAAGAGAGAGTAATATAAATGCGCTTAATTTTTCAGCAAAAGAAATAAATTTTATGACTGAGCATTGGCTGTTTCCATTATAAACAAACGCATTTATCACAATTGGGGGGGGAAAAGGCAACCCTCTGCTGGCTTAGCTTATTACCCAAAGAATAATGGCTTTGATCTATTGGCAATTTGGCGATACAATTACACCGCAAATATTATATAATTAAAATTTTACGCATTACTCCCTCTAACTTAATTGGGAATTCAATGTTGCAATAATCTGGACACTTATTGTCCGGTACACTAGTTGGGAAAATGTGATTTTAGTAAGTAAACATTACTCATTTGAAATGTTCACGAACACTCGGATATTATTTGCATAATGAATATCAAAATATGACGATAACACTATAGGAAATACCTTCAGTACGTATGAAATTCAATCACTTATCAAAACATTAGATCGCATGAATGATTAACCTTAAATTATTCTAGTAGAAACGTAACTCGAATTGATCATTTTTCATGTTCATTACTATTCCGTAAGATTTTATTTATTTTCTTTTATTTTTCGTTTATTTGTCTTTTATTGTTTCAGTTATCTTCTCTTTTATACAAGAACTATTTTTATACAGTGATATGATGGATTCCGTAAAACTCCGTTGTAGGGTTTAGGTTGAATCATCAAGCCAGATTTCTTGACCTTCAATAAAGTGAACTTAAGGTAAAGCTTGCAAACCTTAATTTAGTGAAGGAATATCCAAATTAATTTACCAAGAGTAAATGTTACCCAATCCGTACCTAGGTCAGTCTACCATTGTGTTATAAATCTATGAAAAACTAAATGGATTTCACTACATCTATTTAAGACGTTTTCTTGACATTGAACTGTAACTAGTAACCGAAGAATCCTTCATTCATGGATTCCTGCACGTACATATGCGAGCAAAACCTAAGATCAAACCTTCAGATAAAGACATCAGTTTCATGTTCACAATATTTCTAATTCGCTTTCCTGCCATAAATAGCTATATAAAAAATTTTGAGTGACCCGTCTTTGCAAGTGTGATTGATTAGTTGACCATGGTGTAATTATTTACAAGAAGGTTGGGTGGAAGGGGGTGTGTCGGCGGGGGGTGACTTAAGTGATTATGACAATTAAAAGGCCATCATACAGGGTGTCCATAAAGTCCCAGTACCATTACAAATATTTATTGCCCAGAATGGTACTGGGACTTTATGGACACCCTGTATTACTTGGAGTACTGGGTATCAATTTAATAAGTTATTGATTGAGAAAGTAGTGTAGGCAAAACGAACTTATCTTTTGGCATCAGCATTGTCTTAAGTACTTAACATTATAAGGTTCCACCTTACGATACCTAACATTATCATCAACAAAGCCGTAAATTAAGAAGGTGTTAGACATCAACCCTAAAACTCGTTCTGTTTTCCCGAGAGAATTTCGAGTCACGAACTTAGAAGCAAGTCCAGAGAAATCAAGCTTCCGTTTTATTGCAAACTCAGAGACCCCCAATAGGTTTTACTTCGTTTTGAATCAAAGAGAATTCGATCTCTGAAGAACACCCTTTGATGTGCCGAGATTAAGTTTATTATCAGATCTTTCTTCCGAAATCTGGAACTGCCTGAGCTTTCATGCTCTTTGGTAGGACAATCAAAATGATTTTGGCACATTATGTAGACAAAATAGATTGCCATTCATTTTTTGCTCGGAAATAACCATGTCATGGGAAATAAGGATAACTTAAATACTAATAAAAATAAAAATGATAAACGTAAAAATAAAATAAAAACAAAATTAATAATGAAAAAAATGATATAAATAAAAATGAAAATAAAAATAGTTAAAAAACATAATTAACACAACATAATACTTAAATGTTAAAATAAATATAAGGTTATAAAACACCGATGAATGGTGGGTCACCTGTCTTCTTCATGTGGATACTGAGAAGCTTTGCTTTGTTGTTTTCTGCTTCGAAATCAATGATTTTACATCACTGATAATTTCAAAGAAAATGCATCGCCTCTATTTTCATAATTAAGACTTCTAAGTAACCTGTGTCAAACAATGGAATAAATAAAGGTCGTTTTTCTTATTAGAATTGTGTTAATGCTTCAGTACGGGATAATTACAGGAGATGATTTATAGAAACATCTGCAGCAAGAATATAGGTTTAATACACCAGGGCCGGTATTTATCATAGCTCCTATGACATCTCATAAATATTCTCTCTTAGACACTCAATCACTCATAGTTAAGAGGAACTTCTAAGATGTTTTATCAATGCTCTGAGATAATCTCTTAGCTATGAAAAACGGTATGTTTAGGAGAAACTTTTAAGCGAAGATCTCGCTAACAATAGCGGAAAATATAGTGCTACGACCCATTGAATATACGATTTTCGCCATTATTTAATAAAAAAAAACAAAAAAGTATTTTAAAATTCAATATATTCATTAATTATGATATTAACCTTGTGATCTGTATATTATTGTTGAATTCAAAAGTAAGATGGATAAGATAGAGATAGATAGAAGATAGATAGAGATAGATAGATAGATAGAGATAGATAGATATAGATAGAGATAGATAGAAATAGATATATAGAAGATAGATAGATAATAGATAGAGATAGATTAGAGATAGACAGATAGATAGAGATAGAGATAGAGAGATAGATAGATAGATATTAGAAAGATAGATAGAGATAGATAGGAGATATAAAGCTGAGATAATTAATATAGAGATAGATAGATAGAGAGAGAGATAGATAGATATAGAGATAGAGTATATAGAGGAGATAGATAGATAGATAGATAGATAGATCGATAGAGGGATAGATAGATCGAGATAGATAGAGGATAGATAGATAGAGATAGAGAGATAGATAGATAGAGATAGATAGATAGATATAGAGATAGAGATAGATAGATATAGAGATAGATAGATAGATAGATAGATAGATAGATAGATAGATAGAGATTAGATAGATAGAGATAGATAAATAGATAATAGATAGAGATAGAGAGTAGATAGAGAGGATAGATAGATAGATATGAGATAGATAGATAGATAAGAGATAGATAGATAGAGATAGAGATAGATAGTATATAGCGATAGAGATAGATAGATATAGAGATAGATAGAGATAGAGATAGATAGAATAGATACCTATAGAGATAGAGATAGATGAGATAGATATAGTGGAGAGATCTATGATAGATATAGAGAGATAGATAGATAGATAGATAGATAGAGATAGACATAGATAGAGATAGAGAGATAGATAAGAGATAGATAGATAGAGAGAGATAGAGGAAGAGATAGATAGATAGATAGAAAAATAAATAGATAGATAGGGATAGATAGAGATAGATAGAGATATAGATAAGATAGACATAGATATATAGAGATAGAGATAGATATATATATTATATATGTATATATATATATACATATATCTATATATATATATATATATATATATATATATATATATATATATATATATATATGTACACAAATAAATGAGACATGAAAGAGGTGAAGCACTAGTTACTATAGGCCTAGTGCTCCTCTCTCGCTACTAACCAAAAAAAGCTCTAAGGATTTTAATTTTCATTCCATTCTTGACCCTTCGTGTCTAATCCTGTGCCAATATATGAGATCAAATTAATCAATCCATTATTTTGAGAGAGAGAGAGAGAATGATATGTTAGAAACCGCAGAAAACCTCTCTGTGCGGTTGGCAATCGCCTCTCTGATCAAGTCAGTCACTTACATGAGGCCACTTTGATCAACTCTATATCTTTTTTTAAACTCACTGCCTCGTCATACACATCGAATATATCCAGTCTTGGACGAAAATTCCTCGGCGGCGAACGCGGTGTTCTTGTTCGTCTGCCATGTTTACAGTCTGTGACTACCGCTATGAGAAACTCCTAAGTACTTAGGAAAGACCCCTCCACCACTCTTAAATCTCGGCCTGAGATATGAGTATCGTAAGAGGCTTCGTAAAATTCTCTTAAGAATTTTCATAACTTTAAGAGTGTTTTAATGATTTAAGAGTACTCTTAAGGATTTGCGAGCTTTGATAATACGGGCCCAGACCTTCTCTCTGATCCTTTTTGTATATATATGTTATCAGGTTTCTGATAACTATTATGACCACACCCCCTCATACCTTGGGGCAGGAGCGCTTACCTGGGAACGGCGGTAGGCGACATTGGTCGCTCTTGACTAAAGATCCCTCCGACAGCGATCTCTCTCTCTCTCTCTCTCGCTCTCTCTCTCACACACACACATCTCAACTCTACTGAAAACCTAGTCATTAATTACGCAAGTCTAACCAAAAGACAAGAAATAAAGAATCGTGCATGGCGGGTGATTAATCCCAGTTATGCTATTTCCCAATGTAAACTAAAAAAAAAAAAAAGAGATTTTTTGCAAGAAACCATAATATGTAAGAACTAACCCGCTTCTCACAAGTTGCGAGTCTGTGATCTAAAAAAATAAATAAAGAAAGAAAAACATAAAAATAAAAAATAAATAAAAAAGGTCACTTCGGTCCCCCGTTTCATTTTTTAAAAAAGGGCTCTATGCCATTCTAGGTTTCTGCTTACTTGGAAACCTCTGTAATGGCCAGAACAATTTCCATAAGGTCTCAGTTTACACAGTTCGTAACACTCATACAAATACACAATAAAATACTGGATAAAGCCAAGCACTAATTACGCTAAATTATCAGTCATGTAACGAACAATCATTAAGATTAGTAATTTTTTCTAAGTTTCAAGTTTCTCTTTAAGCGATAGGGAATTTCGATTCCTAAAGTGTTCCAGTGCCCTTAGCACTTGGTGTTTTTGTAACGCACACACGAACGTACGTACGCTTTCTTTTGACACTCCCAGGAAACCAATTTACTCCGGACCGAAAGCTTCCTCCAGACCTTACAGTCCCACTATGATGGAAGCTTCCATTCTTGGACAATTGTCACTAACGACCCAGAATAAGTCAAAAGGTGATCCAATGCTGATACACACACACACACACACACACCACACACACACACACACATATATATATATAATATATAGATATATATCCTATATATATATATATATACACATCATACTTACATACATATACATATATATATATGTATGTATGTATGTATGTATGCATATACATACATACATACACACACACACACACACACCACACACATATATATATATATATATATATATATATATATATATATATATATATATATATATATATATATATATATATATATATATATGTGTGTGTGTGGTGTGTGTGTTTTATGTGTGTGTGTGTGTGTGTGTGTTTAAATATATAGAAAAATTACTAATCTTCATGATTTTTTCGTTACATGACTGATAATATAGCAGTGATTAGTGCGAAAGCCAATATCAGTGATGTGAGATTAAAAAAAAATAAGAAGATTCACGGACATGTCTGAGTTACTTAAACCTTAATACATTGTCCATTGTAAACAATAAATAATCCAATACTTAGTGTAGTTTACTTTATTTAGATGTTTTCTTTTAATATTTGGTTACTTTTGAGGAGAGCGATGAGAGGGAATGTTATAAAGCTCTTGGAAATACTGCAAAAGCTTATTAGGGTTGGGGGTGGGATTCGGTATGTTTTTGGAATAATGAAAGCAACCATTCGGATATTAGCATTTTTGTAATTCAGGTAAAATTTGCAGAAAATTAAACATCGTTTTATCAAGATAAAAAGATAACGACAAATATACGAAATATACTTCATTGGGAAGATAGACTACACTTTTGCAAAGCTAATAGAGAGAGAGAGAGAGAGAGAGAGAGAGGAGCAACAGCTGTACGATAAACTATATGTTGTCTGTTTAATAACAACAAGTTTCAATTTTGATAAAAGTGTTGACGATGAAACAGATGAGTATCATCGTTTCATAAAGGTTTTGGATATCAACAAGAGATTTATTTTTCAGAAAAAAAACGAAACTGTTTTTAAAAGTGAATATATTCACGACTTCCTAAGTTCTGTCACTATCATTTAAAAAGCCAAACGCATAACACCAACTTATTTGATTCTCCTCTGCCTCAGATCGTGGTGCCTCCCCTCCCCCATCCCGCCATCCTTCTCTCTCTCTTTCTCTCCCTACTCGCTCTTACTACTTGTTTTTTCCATATCACGAATTATTCGTCTTTTTAATCTTTTATATTAACACTCTGAATTAGCTACATCAACATGAGTCTGTTTTGGGAGGTGAAGCGTCCCGGTGATATGGATGACCTCTATCTCTTATTTTCGAATGTCAAAAAAAAAAAAAAAAATGACACCAGCATATGAATGTATCTTTATGACGTGGGTGAATTTTGGCAGAGCCATTCTAACTGTTTCAATTTAAAATATACATAGATTTGTTCCTGTTTTTCACCCAGGCTGAATGACGAATCCAAAATTAATTTTTAGTTACTAACCAATAATTAATTTTCACCATTGAACATCATTAACCTTTCGCACGAATATCTCTAAGTTATCCAAATGCTTTAGTTGATATCCTGTACATCAGTCCGACGTAATGTCAATTTCACCATTATCAAAATGCGCAGTCATTTAAAAAAATGAATTACCACTTTTTCGAGATCCTAGCTCGTTTCTGCCTAAAAGGTGAGAAAGTATTTCTTATACGACTAGGAGTTAAATAAGATAACTTCTCTTTGCTTAATTTCTATTAATGCAATGTTTTAGAATATAATTTACGGTGCAGCTGCAATGTAAATATGAACCAAAACATAGCTAAAAAAAATAAGATGAGGAAGTCTAAGGTTTGACTCGGTTTGGTTATATCAGACCACGAAATGTAGGAAATTACAAGCAGCAAAAAGCATCCATGAAGGTCTTATTCGAAAGGAGGAGTTTTCACAAGACTCGTAATTCATCCCAGTTGTAGTAAATACGAGTCACTTCTCGCCTACACACTACTTTGTTGTTGTTGTTGTTGTTGTTGTTGTTTTTGCTGTTGTTCTTGTTGGGGTGGTAGGGGAGGTCTATGGAAATGACTGAAAAGGTCTGAAAAGGTGTCTCACGTCCAGTTAAAAATCGGAATTCCCTTACCTAGGATATTTATTATTTATTCATTAGAATGAAATGTAAAAAAAAAAAATAATATTCATGTTAAACAGTACATAACATTTATTTCTAATGAGAAATGGTGTATTTTATCTTAATTTTTGTTGATGGAACAATGCTCTATTTATCGTAGATTCTAACACGTTTTAATTTACGTCAGAAGTTAGGGACATAATGTTTACAACTTATACGTGAGGGGAAATCTTGCACGCATCCCAAGTAAGCTGGAGGTCGGATCCCGCCTTGTCTCCGCTTAAAAATCGCGCCAGATATTATTACAGTTTACAGCAGGTACCGTTCGAATACCTACTAGCGATACTTAACATTCCCTTCAGGCAGCTACATATTGTATCTTCATGATCATCCGGGAATGTTATATCTTATGACAGGTATTTCTTAAATTAAACTAACGGAAAATGTTTCTATTCCCCTTTACCTTTCACCGTCGTCTCCTTAAGTGAGGTTCTATATAACGCAAACTGAAGCTTTTATATTACTTTATACTTTCACCATTTCAAGGTACTATTTTTGGCTGTAACTGGAAAGGAAGGAGCGTAAAGTGAATAGTTATTAAGGTGAAACAGGAATATTTTTTTCACTTCATCTCATAGAATAAAACAATAGACCTAAATAGTAAATATCGATACGACGGCGGAAGCTGAAACGAATTTGATTTTCTGATTATTTTTGAAATAATGAATTCTGCCAATGGAGAGGATAGAAGAGAAGGCTCCATAAACAAAAAGGGAAAGGAAAAAAGTCATAAAAAAAATATATTTGATGTCAAGTCACATGCTTTGAATACAAGCTGGTTTTTCTACGATTGAGACGGACAGATCAGCAACAGATGAAGAGGATCTGGCGAGAAAAAAAGCAGTTCTAAAAAATATTGATTTTTATCTTTTAAATAGAATGAATAGAATATTTAGCAAGAGAGACGAAGCGTCCTCGCCTGCATGAATATGTATATTCTGAGCGCACATGCTAATTTTGCTATGCAGAAAATCTATTCCTCATTGTGAGTCATTCCAGCTTTACAACCAATGCATCATATGTACACACACACACATGCTCATACATACACACACACACACACACACACACACACACACATATATATATATATATATATATATATATATATATATATATATATATATATAAATAAATATATATATAACATATATATACATATATATATATATATCATATATATATATATGTATGTATATATATATATATATATATATATATATATATATATATATATTATACATACATATATATATATATATATATCAATTCAGGAATGCCGAAGACACATAGATGTCTTAAAAGATTTATTCATTAAGAAACGTTTTTTTTAGCTTTAACCTTATTCCCTTGTCCTCAAGAGCGAACGTTTATGGCTAAATTTAGTCTTAAAAATTAAATACAAAGTTCTGAGGCTAGAGGTAATCTAAGTGCAGATTTTCCGTTGAGTCTCATTGGTTTTATTGCATTTTCATGTCTATGTTGAATAATTTTTATAAAGTGCAAACTTTAGTTTAATTACTCTCTAGAAGATCTAGATAACTTTGAAAACGTTTGAGTTTTGTAATTTAGGTAACGGCACTGTTTTTGGGTGAGAACTAAATAACTTCTCTCAAAAACTTCTTGTTGCTTTATTCTTTGTTGTTTACCGTGACCTGTTTTTCTGAAAATAGCTGATTTGTCTGTTCCGTCCGCTCTCAGATCTTAAAAAAACTATTGAGGCCGAAGGGCACAGGGCTGGAAATTAGTATGCTGATCACCCACCACCCTCCAAACCAATCCGCAGTTTCAACTTTCCCATCCGTGTCTATTGCCTTTATTTAGACATTCATCACGATCCATGGCTGCTACGTGATTCAGTTATGCATTACGTCTATGTATCTGCACAATGTGCACACCAGTGTTTGTGCCAAAGACGCGATCGAAGTCTTGACGACTGGAAGCTGGAATAAGGATCAATTTCTCCATGAGTAACGACCGAATCTTTTGCAGGAGAGGCAACGATCCTTCGAGTTGTATTGGACATAAAGATTTAACAGCCGCCCAAGATAAGCAGACCACAATGGTGGACACTTGCCGCTCCTGGAAAATATAGAAAAATCATAGAGCTTTATCCGGTTTAACAAATGAATTGTCATTGTAAAATGAAGAGAATCATATAACAACGGAGTATAATATTCATAATGAAGAATACTCTACCTGTCAGAAAAAATAATATTTATTGTTAAAAAAAACACATTACAATATGCAATGAAGAAATATTTCCTGAGGAGAAAAGCCTATAGTAATTGGAATAATGAGAAAACCAATAAATAAAATTCTAATACATAAAAGAAAAAAAAAAAGGTAAAAAAAATAAGGAATAGGGATAGGGCATAATTATTTGATGCTACAAGACCTCCTTCCTTTATCAAATATCAAATTTAATAATGTAATGTTAAACGCTTACAAACTAATGCTTGGAGGACCAATGATTACCTCGTCCTTCATGACCTTAACTCTCGAAAGCATTTTGCACAATACAAAAGACAGTCTTAAGTTCATAATTCTGTCGAGTAATCCCCTTTCCATAGATCCTGCCGGTTGCTTTTAAAGATGTTATCCTATAAGTGACATCCTACGAAGAAAGATAAGGAAAAATGGATGCTTTCAATCTAGTAGTTTCCTGATCCCAGTTTGGTTTGATAGATAACTTAGGAAAAAGGCAGAGAAAACAAACCTTAATAACTTTCTCTCTCTCTCTCTCTCTCTCTCTCTCTCTCTCTCTCTCTCTCTCGCTCTCTCTCTCTCTCCCCTCTCATCTTCTCCTCTCGCTGTGAATTTTTTTGTTACCCAGAAAAATAACAGATTTCATTATTTATCTTTATTATTTTAGATGATTCTCTCTCTCTCTCTCTCTCTCTCTCTCTCTCATCTCTCTCTCTCTCTCTATTATATATTAAGAATTTTTTTAATCGTCAGAAAATTAAATAAATTATTATTTTTTCATTATTCTGTCAGTAAAAATATGACGTAGATTGATATCCCCCCACCCGTTTTTATTTTTCTCCTCAATAAATTCTTATAGTAGAGATGGCATTCACTCCCTGGCCCAGCAACCGACTCCTAATGGCCCCAGTGTTTCCCGGAGTCAATACTCGTCCGGGAGTCAACACCGCAAAGCAGATTCCAAAAGCAAACCTTCATAGAAAACACACGGGAGGAGCCGCACAGTTCCCCGAATCCCCGTGTTTGCCTTTCACCGGCCGTTAAGAGTTCCGTGTTAATTGGTAATAATGAATCGTTGGGGGAGAGAAAGAATATACTTCATATCTGAGGCATTACTGGCGATCAGCGTTTGTAACGAAAATTGGCGCCAGTCCTACGGAACAGTGAAGGGACTCTCTCTCTCTCTCTCTCTCTCTCTCTCTCTCTCTCTCTCTCTCTCTCCACACAAAAACTACTCACACATACACACTATCGAAATGTCTTTATCAGTGCTTCAGTGCTTTTAAGTCCTCTGAGGACTTTGAAAAATTATGGTTCTCTCCCGCACCATACTTGATATTACATTTATGTAAAGATTTAATACTTACTGAATGGTCACTCGTAAATTTTAAATTTCGGATTTCTTAGAGTTATTTAGTATTATTTAGTGCTTATTGTGGAATCTGAACAAACATTGTACATATTGTGTAACGGCACCTCCTCTTTTTTGAAATATTGTGAATTGGTGAAATTTTTGAACTAGCTGCAGCAGAAAGAAAATTGGTACTGAGGTAATGTGTTATTGAAAGTTTATTAGTTGCAACTAATAGTTACAGTGATTTGGTGAAACATTTATATTTTTTTCACATTGCAAATTCTTATGTTTTGTTTTTGTTCCGTTTGAAGTTATTTTTTTGTGCATTTATCCGTTTTCCTTTTGAAGTGTGTGTTTTTATTTCATGTTCTGTGTGATTGATGTTTTTTGCAATTTTTGTATTTGCCATATTTTTCTGTGATGTGTTTTCATTTGCGTTCACAATTTAATTAACTTATTTGTTTTCATTACTTAATTGTTTCACATTTAATTGAATTAAACACTTGTGAATTAATTTGCATTTAATTGGAATTCTTATCAAGTTTTATTGTTGTTTGGCACTTGTGAAATAATTTCCAAATTTTAATTATTGCCTAATACTTTTGAATTTTGAGTAAATAAATAATAATTTTCTTAAATTTTGTGATAAATTAATTTTGATTTAATTTCACTTAATTAATTCAAGAATTAATTAAACTTTGCTTTGTTTTCAATTAACGGTAAATTTTCCTGACATTGATAATTTGACTTATAAATTTTGAGTTTGAGAATAATTTTTTGAATTTAAAATTCTTATAAATAGTTTTCTTTTTCACCAGTATACGTAGGTGATTATATTTATGTTTAGGTAGAAATATAGAGTGGTAATTGAGCTGTTTTCGTTTTCTTTCAATTTACTCGAAGTTAGTTAGAACCAGGGAAGTACTTAGACTTCTGAAATCAGGGAATTTCTTAGACTTTTAAAGTTGGTGATGGAGTGATGCCTTTTAATTAATTTATTAAACATAAGATTACCTCACACCTGTTTTAATGAACTTAGTCTGATTTTCTGCAATACTGGTAAGTTTTTTAAGGGATCACTGTTGCCTTTAGAGTGTTTAGTCGTATTTTACCTGTGATGAAGGTTCAGGTGTCTGGCTGTCGTGAGGTACTCATTTAATGATTGGTAAGTGTAGTAACCAGATACTTGGCACTTCGTCACAAGTATTAATGGTGCCCAGAGACCCGGGAAGGGAAAACAGATTACATTATCACTCTGGTTGTGTTAGGGATATATTTTGTTAGGAGAGTGACCATATAGTTTTTGTTTTGCATTTATTGTAAGTTGATAACTTAGAGAAAATGGCTCAGTTCAAGGTTCAGGAATTTTTAGCAGCCCCTTCCATCCAAGTGTTATCTGAAACCTCTGACTAACAGCTCAGTGGAGCGCTTTAGCAGTGGCATGTGGTGGTTATGTGTTTACTCGTGTGGTAAAGGCACAAATAAGATGTATTGCTATGGAATCATTGATAG
>NC_087201.1:12078814-12092945 GCF_015104395.2 Macrobrachium nipponense
ACGCTATATATTACTAGAAATGGTTGTTCAATACTGGTTTAACATGTACATTATTCATTTTTCGACCTTTTCATTCTCATAGATAAATCATAAATACAACTATCAAATAATTCTTATGTCTTTTAACTCAACGTGAAACACCTTTTTCAGAACTTTTTAGGTGGCTTTTTCCATAAACCTTTCTACCTCCCAACAAGAACAACAAAAGCAAGAGGACGACAACAACAACAAAATAGTTTTGCAGACTTACACCCCGAGTAACCCTACAAACTACTTTGTTGCTGTTTGTTGGGGGCTGTTAGGAAAGGCCTAAATGGGAAAGCCTATAAAGTTCTGAAAAAGTTGTTTCGCTTTTAGTTAAATATACAGGAATGTTAGGATAAGCTATTGATTTATTTACTAGAATGAAAATATAAATAATAAATATTGTGCATGTTAAACACTAAAGAAAAATAATTTCTAATAAACTATAACGTATCTATTTTAATTTTCAATTGGTGAAACAACACGTTATTCGACATTGATATTAGCACTCCCCTCGAGTAAGCAGGAGGTCGGAAAACGCCTTCTAGAAGGTTAGCAGGCAACGGATTCGGGAGGGGAAAGAAGCAGTGTTTTTATTTTGGCTGAGGAAATATTCTCTTCAGAATGGGGGGCTGAAACATGGTCATAAGATGAATCAACAAAACAAGAAAAAGGATGCGTTGTCCCCTGCTTTCAAATATGATGGTGGGCCGTAAGATTATCTTGGAGGTTTCAGGATCTATCCCACTAACATGATCTGTAATAATTATAGGAATATTTTAATTACTGGGAATTATTGAAGAACCGCTTTGATTATAAGACTCCATTAGTAAATCAATTCTTTCTATTTGATTAAAAACGATGTTCCCAATTAGTTGTAAGGATTTAGCTAGCAATACAATGTATTTTAAAATTGATTTCAGAATGCATTTAGTTGTCCCACATAGCCCCTGGCAAGTCACAGAAAAGTGCCTGGCGGTGAACCAAATTTATAAGAGGAAAGTGAAAGACATGGATTGATAGCAGCTTTACTACCACAATTCACACTGGCGAGTCTCCTAGTTGAACGATAAATACGTCTTTATTTTCATTTTGGTTGCGGCTTTCCTTTACCAATTAAGAAGGGATCTTTCGAATTTTAACTAGAACACAACAGTAGTAAAGGGCATAAACTTTACAAGACTAATTTGTCTCCCAGGTAGAGAATGGTGAAACAAATCATTGTAAACAGGACCCTCTCCTATGAAATTGCGGGGCCAGTTAGAAAATTGAAAGTTGTGTATGTTTATATTTCGTGTAGTATGCATGTCTTAAAAAATTAAACCATTTAATGCCTGATATATAAATACTTTGAAAGAAAATATGCAAGTTTAATTTTTTATATAAAAATTATTTTCCAAATGAAAATTTTCTGTTAATCTAGTTTGCATACATGTGAGGAACTAATACCTCCTCATTATCCTATCTGATATATGTATATATATGTATGTTGTGTATATATGTATGTATGTATGCTGTACGTATATATATATATATATATATATATATTATAGTATATATATATATAATATATATATATATATATATATACATACGAAATAAAATAATAGATTTTTGGTGGGCGTGAATGTTCATTTCTCCTGCTTTTCACTCGTACTCAGCTACGATTCCTTTTCGTCATCTTTTTACAATGGGCCATATGAATCGAACCTGGAAAATATAGATTTCCAATAACGAGTCTTTCTTTGAAAATTGAAAATTTAATGTGCAATACGCTTCCCAGAACGGGAAACATTTCCTCCTCTTATAATTATAGACTTTTCATACATATTGGAAATTAATAGATAAAAAAAAAAATTCTTAGTTGAGGGAATTCGATGCACAGATGCAGTTTTGAAAGCGTATTCCCCCATTTTCATTTTATTGCTCACACAGTGACAGCCCGTTACTCTCTTTTGTATAAATTTCATTCATGCCGAAATGTAAATAATCATATTATTTACATTTTATGATCGCCTACTACGCGATCATAAAGGGGAAAGGGGAAAAAAATGCTACTGTCACCTGTTATAGACATCAACGAAATATTAGACATCTGCACGGTTATTTTTTATAGTTCTTGGATAAAAGGAATATTTTTTATCTAAAAAAAAAAGAAAGAAAAATTTTAGCAGTTTCCTGAATAACCTAGTGAACTTTGAAAAGCGCGATTTCAGTCATGGAAACATGAATTTCAGTGGTCCGTGTTAGATGGTAATTGACACTCAAGGACAATCATCTCAAAAAAGAATGTTTTGTCGACCTCTTGATAAAGTTTTGAATGATACTTTGTCTTCTCTAAATATACCTGCTCTTTGTAGAAATAAAGCAGCGATATATATATATATATATATATATAATATATATATATATATATATATATATATATATATATATATATATATAAATATATATATATATTATATATATTTATATATATCTCTATATATACATATCTATATATATATATATATATATATATATATATATATATATATATATATATATGCGAATACCGGTGGTATACGCTTCATTTTAATGAGGTCACGCGCATCTACTGTGTTTTTTTAAGAATATATATATATATATATATATATATATAATATATATATATATAAATATATATATATATATATATATATATATATATATATATATATATATATATATATATATATCTATATATATACTATATCGCTGCTTTAATTTCTACAAAGAGCAGGATGTTTAGAGAAGACAAAAGTATCATTCAAAAAAACTTTATCAAGAGGTCGACAAAACCATTCTTTCAGAGCCCCTGCAATGCAAGGATGGTCTTTGATTTTTTTCACATCAAATCTGGCATTTGCAAAGACGTATGAGACCTTAAAATAAATCTTAATTCCTCCTTTGTAAAGTAAATAGTTATCTTGACTAAGTTAGTTTGCCGAAGCGCTTGTTTCCTTTATGCTGTTTGAAATATGCATTCTGGCAAATAAAAGTCATGAAATGAGATGACCTTGACGAGTTTTTCATCTAACAAAAAAAAAAAAAAAAAAAAAAAAAATAAAAAAAAAAAAAAAAAATAAATAGAAATAAAACTTTGCAAAAAGGTATCATATTTGAGAATGAATCGATGTGAAAGTCCTTTGGCACTCAAAACAAAATTTACACCATTGCAGTAACAGGGAAAGTCAATGAATCGTGTGAAGGAAGTGTTCCAAACGGAGTTATAAGTAAGTCTTAGAAATCTTATACTTGATATGTGGGCAAATGTGGTTTTGGCCAACGCTCCGGATCAGTGTCGAGGTCTGGTAGGTGAGGAGGCAAATATTCAGCCCCACTTATTGTAGCTGCCAGAAAGTGTAGGTAGGTAGGTGTTTCGTTTTTCGGCGTTTCTGTCTACACGAGTAGTTTCCGAGCACAGCTTCGGTGCCATGCTTCGAAACCATAACCTGGCCAAGTATTGTGTATAATAGGCCTTAGGTATAAAACTGAGGAAAATCTCAAGTGGTAGGTAATCAGTGGTTGTGTTTTTCAAGAACCTGAAATTTATCAGTTTCATCTCTTGTATAAAAGATGAACTGGGATATATATATATATATATATATATATATATATATATATATATATATATATATATATATATAGTATATATATATATATATATATATATATATATATATATATATATATATATATTCTATATAAGATATAGATATATAATCCGCCCAAAAGTATTTTCGTTCGCTCATTTATATATTTATTTTTTTATTTTTGCCCCCGCCAGTCATATGTTTGCTGCTTGTTTGTAACTGGGTGCTGTTTGCTTGTTGTTGTTTTGCAGTTGTTAAGGATAGTTTCTAATCCAATGATTTCTTCCTTACATGGGGACGTGGAGGTCAGAGAGACTTTTTTTTCGGGAACAGCCTATGTTTGCAGTCAGTGATCCTCTGAACGCTAGAGAGGTTGGGGATTGCCTCTGAGAGGTATTCATCTGGTGAGAGTAGCGGATTCGCCTTAGATCGCTGCATTGGTGTGTTTCGGTGGCTCTCTTTATTCGACATCATCACCTGCTTTTGAGTTTTTCAACACCTTATACCACTGTGACGACCGGTTTGATCATTGTTCCTTTGCTGATACTTGGATGTCTGGCTTCGAGGAGCAGCTGCGATCACGTTTTTATCAAGTTCTCAATATCACTCTCGTTCCTTATCTGGAGGATTCAAATCCTGTTAATCTGCGATGGACACATTACGAGCACGGGAGAGATCAGCCTTAGACGGCATCTAAAGGATCTTCGGTTTCATCACCTGTTCCCTCACATTTATTACTGCAACTGCAGCGCTGTTGATAAAACTTCACGACGAGTTAAGTATTGGTATCAGCAACTGACCTCCATTTTTAGAGCTGCAACAGCATTCCATTACAAGGAGCATCCAGTTTCGGTCAATATTGGTTCAATTACTTTTTTTTTTTTTCTATTGTAAATAATATTTAGGGTAAACACCGACTGGACTGGCCACCTGCTGACTACCGCATTTGTGGCCACCCTTCGAAAAAGTACTTAAACACATCCTGACACCGTAGAGTCATCAGTCATGTGTTGTTGATTGTGAGAGGAACAGCTCGAGACCTCTACTCTCCTTTCGAAGTAAGTATTTTCTCCAAAGTTAGAAATTACGGCCATATTTTAAGATTAAACAGAGGGTAATGAAAAGTGTTACCAAAAGCAGTGCACACTACCCCCATGACGCTTTCGAAAGTTTTACTTATAACTAAAAATGTTTCGAAGATTGACGCCATCTCGATGTTTGCGGAGTCGCTTGTGTCAACAAACTTTCCATTTCCTGTGCTAAATCCGCACACCACTTATACTCATAGACGCTGGGACATTTTCATCACAACAATCGTAAACACCGACTTCCAACCACTACTTATCCAAGGGAACTATGATTTTTAGTAGAAGAAGAAGAAGAAGCGTGCACTAGATAATTATTTAAATAAATAGTTAAACGGTAGTATAAGGTCATGAATTGCATAAATATTTTTACATATTCATGATTATTAATTTGAAAATATCGTTGCTGAAAAAGTAACTAGATTCCTGACTCAAATATCAACAGTTTTGCTTGTGAACGGTACCTCCGGCGTTCTTCGCGCTCTTCAATTGTTCATCAGTGTTGCCAATTGGTATGTGTTTACCCTCCAAACTGGGTATAAGACTTACACAAAACCGGGGAAATAAGTGAAATTAGCGTATCTATTTGTAGTATATATACATATTATAGCAATTTTATCATTACTGCTTTACTATGACAACTAGAATTTATGGAAACAGTTTGTAAATGCATCGGCGTATGTGTGAAGCTTCACTAGATTGGCAACGATGAGTCATTTTGCCGTCGTCTGCTCCTACTTCAAAAATATCTGTAATTTTTCGGGGTTAATTTGGTTGCAAAAAAACAAAAAGGATAGTAGACATGAAATAAATAAAAAAATAAAACAATTTTAAGTAAAACAAAGTAAAGTTAAACTAAATAATGAGTAAAGTAAACAATAAGGGATAAAGCTTTGCACCTCATAAATCGTGTGTACTCGTGTGTACCCGTATATGTGTTTGTGGAGTGAGCGCTTAGGAACCAGGAACCGTAGCGTGGTTTAAGTGCAATTTGGAGTGAATTAAGACCAAAATGTGTATAATTACAATCAAATAAGCACTGTGGAGTTTCAGTTGTGATGGCAGTGAGGATAAAACCCCCCAATTACAAGGTAAAAATTAATTTCAGATCAAACCATGACCCCGGGACTAAAAAGTTTCATACTTTCACTAATATAGGCAACAAAATGTTGTTTTATTGTGCTGATTACAACTGCAATCTTGAGTAAGATTAATAAACGTTACATATATACGCTAACATTGTTCAAATGAGTGCTGGGAAATGGCTGGAAAGATGATGGATTGTCTTTGGTTACCGCCATATTGGATATATCTTTATTATATATATATATGGATATATATATATATATATATAATATATATATATATATATATATATATATATATATATATATATATATATATATATATATATATATATATATATATATATATATATATATATATATATATATATATATATATATATATATATATATATATATACACCGAAACCGAAGGTTTTATATTCAAGTCTGTTATGAGTACACAATAGTACTTGCAGTTAAATGAATGGTAACTAGAATGGAGGTGGAGTTCTTCCACATTCAAATAAAAACCCACCTGAGAGCAAATAGTATTTGCATGTACACAGAGCACCATCACATTTCAATTAACCCCGTTCTTTAGTTAAGTGCTGAAATTACCTAGTTATTGTTAATGCTGACTAATTTACTGCCTTGTGATTTCTTTTCATCGCTGCTTCTATATAGAGGAGATGAAACATTTATAGGTTAGAGAGAAATAATCCAACATGGTTTTCTGTTGTAGAAAAATCTAACAGCCCATCTAATGAATAGAAAATGAAAGTTTATACTCTCTCTCTCTCTCTCTCTCTCTCTCTCTCTCTCTCTCTCTCTCTCTCTCTCTCTCTGTTTAATGAAGGGGATACAGAAACGGCTCCTAGATGATTTTCAGGGAACTATGATTTATTATTCTATAAATAAGTGCGAGTGAAGAGTATCCTAATGAATCCTCATGGATGATTTGATTTTGATGTAAAAAAAAGGGGGTTGTTATTATATGGTGTAAAATTACCGTGGAATATTCTCTCAGTAAATAAAGTAGAATCTGTGACTCTCTCCCTCTCTGTACACCTTTACGCCTCTTTTCACTATCATGACTTTACTTACTCGGGGAGTAAGCCTACAAACTACTTTTTTTGTTGTTGTTGTTTTGGGCAGTAGGAAAGGTCTATGAAAGATCCTACAAAAGTCTGAAAAAGGTGTTTTGCGTTGAGTTAAAGATACAGGAATTTTAGGATAGGATATGTGTGCTTTATTTATTACAATGAAAATTTAAAAAATGAATAATGTGCATGTTAAAGAGTACAGAAAAATTATTGCTCATAGAATATAGCTTACTCATTTTAATTTTCGTTGGTGAAACAACACTCCATTTGCCCATAGATTTGAGCACGTTTTAATTTATGTCAATATATTTTATGTAGGCTACGCATACATTCCATAACTCCTTTGTTTAGCCCTTCACTGTTAACGGTATCTAATGTTATTAGGTTCTTTTCAATTATCTCAAATTTAAAGCCATCATAACAAAAATTATTTTTACAAATTTTTCCTTTGCCACAATGAAGAGAAACTCTTTTTCCTCCATAAAATGAAATGCATCTGTCAATAAAGAAGTAGTTGTTATCTTTGCACTAGGAGATATAACCCAACGGATCTACTCCGTTATAAGTTGGTGCCAACGATAGATAAATCGGCACTTCAAGGAAATGACTACCTGTTGTTCTCCAGTAATTGGTTTTTCTTCTTCATCTGGCTATTGTTGTGCTAACGAATTCACGTTGATGGAATCACATTGAAAGAAGTTAAGTTCGTAAAGGAATGGAGTTTCATTAATAAATATTAATAAACAACAAACAATAATCTAAGGTTAAATAAAAAAAAAATTGATAATGAGGAGAAATATATATATTTTATAAAGCTACAGAAGGATTTTACATTATTGTGGATTGTATCCTCATTTACTCAGAGGTACGACATAGTACCTAGCTTCTGCAAATATAACAAAAGTTTTGTGGGACAGATTGTGATGATTAGGAGAAACAAAGACGCACTTAAGCATACATACACATGCACAAAAACACAATAAAAGGGTAAGAGGAATGAAAGAGAGAAAAACAACAAACATGTCGTTTAATGTTGGTATTCACGTTTTTCCCATTCAAGATTTTTAACTACCCGGTATATAATGACGCAAACTTGCTACCAAAGCTATGCGCGACAGTTATCCAGGCATATCAACACTTTCCGAATTTCACAGTCGCTTCTTGTGTACCTATTTCTGCATTTCCTTCATTTCCCGCTGCACCTTTTCCCTTTACGCTCAGTCAGGTAACACTGGGAACCGAAGCATGAGACGGGACAGGAAAATTCAATGACCAAATCTTCAGTCAACGATTTCTGGGCGGAAGCTTCTGTTATCGGATGAGTTCGCCGAGTCAATATTTGAAGTCGCGGAGAAGCAGAAAATAAGCAATAGAGAGGGGGTTGGGTGTGTGCTCCTGAGCAAGCACGGGAGCGAGAGGGAAAAATAAAGGGGATGCATTTTATCTCTAAAATTCAATTTTATTTGTTTTTTATTTTTTTTCTATCTCTTGGATATTTCACTTAGACTTGGGTCGCTTCTTGTTGACACTCAGGATCTGTCTGGCGACTACATATTTGGCTTTCATGGCTGGCCTTGTTTCCTTGGTATCTCGTGATGAAAGGTCAACAGGAGTGTCTTTGATGAGAGAGGATAATTACCCACAGACAATGGGGCTTCTCCTGAGCGAATGTTCAGCAGTGAGAGAGAGAGACGATGCTTTTTCCAAACTTGGTGTGTAAGGTCAAAGGGACTGAAATGTTAGAGAAGGCTGAAAGCAGAGTTCAAATAAAGCAGTTATTTTTTGGAGAAATTAAATAACTGCATTAGAAGAAAGAGGTGAAGAGAATTTGTTGATGATTGAGGCCTAATCGTCTGAGTGAGGCTGTTACCAGATCAATTAGTTCCCTCTTAAGTGGATGCTTTATATGCTAATGAGCAGCGAATGCTCCAATTATCTCTTGTTTATTATCATCTCAAGCGTAGCCTTGAGGTGCAAATTGGAGTTCTCAATTATGCTTGCAAGCAGCGTAAGACTGTGACGCATGATAAGTGCGTATGTGGTGCTTTTAGTTGTTCGTAAAACAAAACTACTGAGATGGCTATTTGTCTGTCCGTCCGCGCTTTTCTCTCCGCCATCAGATCTTAAAACCTACTGAGGCTAGAGGGCTGAAAATTGGTATGGTGATCTTCCACCCTCCAATCATCACATATACCGAAATGCAGCCCGATAGCCTCAGTAGGTTTTTTTTTATTTAAGGTTAAAGTTATCCGTGATCGTGATTCTTCTGGCAGCACAATAACAGAGGCCGACACAGAAGTATTTTCAGTGGCATTGATTATACACTCTACGGAAAACTCTATTGCATTATTTAACTGTTTATCTTTTAACGTGGAATTTGGGAGAATTTTTAATATTTTTTGTTCATTCAGCATAGTTAACTTGATCATCGTTTTTGCTAAGTTTTTGACAATTATATTCCATTGGTTGTTAGCTTTGTCGACAACATAGATGGAGCACCGTATACCTGCGAAAGATATTCGTTACCTCTGAATTCATTTTGCGTTTATCCGTGTTAACATAGAAGCAAGTAACTATTGGCATCTATAAGTGGATCTAAGATTTTTTAGAATGTCGATAAGGAATCTACTTGAATATATATTTAAATCTTTCCTGTTAGATACGCCACTTCGACGTATCTAAGTCTTAACAATATTTGGGATTTAATGGGATGTAGAACATTCCATATGTAAATTCGATAGTCTTTGCTTCTAAAAGCTGCAATTCGAAAGAGAAAACTTTACCAGGTTACTCAGGATTGGTCAATGCCAAGATTGTCTTATTTATTTATTTTATTTATTTATTTGGGAGGGGGGGGGGGGGTGGGTTGGGGGGGGGGGGGGTTGGAATAACTGATTTGTAGAAGTTTGCCATCTTTCGTACCCGTTCAAAAGGGGAGTTTATTTCTCCACGTCTCTAGAGCTCAAACGTCGGTACCAAAATCCCTCTCACTGATCAGATTTATCTAGAATTAATCATCTTCAACTCACCTTTGGCATTCAGTTTTTATTCGCACATGATACTGCTTTTCTATTATATTCATAACTACCAAAAGCTTTGCAAGCTCACAAATTAAATTTTACCGAAAACAGCAAAAACTAAGTTCTATTTAATATGAAAAAATAAGATTTCGCAAGAAGTGGTTTTATTTAATTAATTACTTGAGTTTCTGTTGAGTGATGGTCACTTAGGATACCAAGTCTGCATTATTTGCAGGAGAAAGTTTTGTTTTTTGAGGGCGATGAAGGAAACACCTACCCCCAACACTCCTATATTTTGTGTTTCAAGCTTTGCCCCCAAATTGGTGTAAGATGACAAGTGTACTAGGCCGCCCTGAGGCCAGTGCCACAGATACAACTCTGTAGTATAACGTACAGTTTCAAATGTCAAGCCTTTTTCTTAGCCTTAGGGAAAATATTACGATGACAAACCTGAAGAGAGAAAACACTCCTGATAATTTCATGACAAACACCCCCGCTAACCCGCCCCCCATAAAGGAGACAGAGTCATTGACGGATGGCGCGAGCAGCCGCTCAGAGGAGAGAGCAAGAAACTGAAAGGACACGATAATGATGCAGCAGCAAATGAGCCTGTTGCTGTTTCTTTCTGTTAAGGAGCAGCGCAAAGGATGTCGTCGTCTTACTCTCTTTCTCGAATTCATTATTGTCTCTTGCATTGCCATTGCAAATAAAAAATGGGGTTGATGAAATAATGATGGAGTGGTGAGGAGGTTGTTCTAGATGCAAATTGGGTAAGGATTTCTCTCTCTCTCTCTCTCTCTCTCTCTCTCTCTCTCTCTCTCTCTCTCTCTGTTCATTGGTCCTATGGGTAATGGACTAATGGTATACCCTGTTCAGCTCAAAACCGAGGAATCTCCATTAGGACCGACCATAGAGGAAGGAAGGAATCTTTCGGTCATGTCTCACAAAAATATCATATATGGACTTATTGACTTTAGAATTAAAACACGTACCTACTCATAGCTGACTTACAAAACTGTGAAGAAACGCGAGGGCGATAAGAAGGTGGAGGGAAAATTATTAACGGACAGGAGTGAGCGGTATTCTGTCAAATTGTGTGCCATTGAAATATAACAAATGTCATGACTACGACGAGCCAACCAGAGTGAAAACCACCCATGAAATAGTAAGAAGCCCATTAAACGGACTTTATTCGCATTGCACCATATTTCAACTATTATTTAGCCTTTCAGCTGGATAGGTCTTTGAACACCTATCATTCGAAATTAATTGCTGATAGCTTCAACATCAACCTGACAACAAACCTGATCCCTCAGCTTCAATTTATGAAATTACATTAAGCGAGTTCACGCTTTCCATCATTTCCTTCGATATTCATATCCAATTTTATGCCTCTGCACTTGTTTTTTTTTTTTCTCTGGAATGATTGTTATAACTAATTCCATGCATGTTTGCAATGTTTCTCTTTATAAGCAGTACACATATTTTTTTTTATTTCCATGCATATCGAAATGCATGTTTATTACATACACATACGCATACGTATACTACCAGACAGACACACTGTATATATATGCATACATTTTTAGATAAATATATATGATTTTTATCGCATCACCATGGTTCCATATATATATCTATATATACTATATATATATATATTATATATATATATATATATATATATATATATATATATATATATATATGCATTGAGCTACAAATGTCCTTTAAAATGAGAATGATTGTAAACTAAATATTGAGACGTCGATCGTTTTGAAAAGCGCACACAAGAATACAAATAAGTGGTTATGATGAATATAAAATATTTTCGATGGAGAAGGAAAACTGCAGTTTTTTGGTTTACTGTTGATTTAGTTTTCTGTGCCATGTGATTATGAAATGCCGAAAATAATTTCGACGTGATTATAAGGTAAGGCGGCAACAATATCAGTGATGACATTAGTGTTGAACATGATAATATGATAATGATGATACAATTTAAGGTGATGCTAATTATATTCCTTACAGAATGATCGTTAGCATCGTTTACGTTAATCATGTTGCTATAGATTTTTAAACCTACTCATTGCAGTTTACGTCTCACAGACTCTGAGGAGAAATACCTAACTCGATTTCTATACGAAAACGTAACTATTTCCATCGCAGAAGAAAAGGAAAGTAAGTGTCTCTTTCGGACCCTGACAAATGTCGCGACAAATATTTGTCTATGGATGCAGCCAAGCTCAGTCAGGGATTTACTCGAGACGAGAAGTCTGGCTATAAAGATTCTCGACGAGATACGAGGACAGAGAAGCGTAAGGGTTCTCGCCTGTGTCTGTTTTATTCATTTCTACTGCATATTTCTAGGTTTTTAGTATAAATTCCTCTTATGTAATCACTACGGGTCGCATAAGTATCGTACATGCCTGATCATTGGAGTCAAAATGATTGCAATGAAATATACCCAGGAAAAGCTTATGATGAACGAGAGAAAAGAAAGTCTGGTACAATGAGAACTGGTGATGTCGAATGCGTATTACTTCGAAGGAAAAAGACAATAAATAAAGGCCAAATTATTCGAATTTATTCAGAGTAGCTTCCGTCTGCAACTCATTAAGTGAATTCAAATACATTACTATGATGTGAACTTCCTTACATACACACACATATACACGCTTACTCATACACTCCCAGACACACATTTTTAGATATATGATGCATTAGTTTATAAAGCCTATGTGACCCTCACCAATGAGGAATGGATTTTTTTGCATAGAAAAATTATCATGTAAATAAAATGAAATATTTTCTAATTATTGTATTTAGGGAATTTACTTCCTTCGTCTTTTCTATCATTGTTTAGTTGAAAACTCTTTGCTTTTGGAGAGACCCCTCTGATTTTGTGGCACATCCTCTTCGTCTGTTGCTGATCGTTTTGTCTCAATATTAGAAAAAACGCCTTGAATTCAAAGATATGTTGAATTGGCATCAAATATTTTCTTTGCCTTTCTTTTTTACCTTCCCTCTTTGTTTCTTGCGTCTTCTTTCCTCTTATTTGGCAGAATTGATTATTTAAAAAAAAAACAATCCAATAATGAAACGAAATTGGTTAGTTTTCCACCATCGTGGCTATACTTACTACAGAAAGCCTTTATTCTGAGAGAGAGAGAGAGAGAGAGAGAGAGAGAGGAGAGAGGAGAGAGGAGAGACGAGAGAGAGAGAGAGAGAGAGAGAGAGAGATAGAGAGAGAGAGAGAGAGAGAGAAATCCTATTTCATCTTAACCATTCACTGAACGTTCTTTCCCATCAAGTTGCCTCGTGAATTGACTTCAAATGATAATAGTATACAGTCATATAAAAGCGTCAGTTTGGTAATTAGTTGTATAGATCCCCAAGTAAGAAAATGACTGTGAATTGAGGCCAATACATTACATACAAGTAGTGTAAAAATATACACGTCATCAGATATGTCATTTCCGTAAGGTTATTGTGAAAATAATATGTATAGTTGCCAACAGGAAATGTTAAGTATCAAATTCAGGTAGTCAAATGATTACCGGAGATACAGAATATCAACTTCCATGGCACGTTGTAAACATTTCAATGTTTGTTTTTTTTTCTATGTTTTGTAAAATGGGTAGAGATGGTTCTCAGATTACACTTATGAGGTGTAAAATCGAGTTTTAGAAACAAAATGCCTCTACTTCAAATAATTTCTTGGTGGTTGTATTTTTCTTTAGATTCTATGATATTTTGTAGCTTGATGTACAGGTTTCTTTCACTCATTTATTTGTAGGTTATACTATATTGACAATAAAAATACGATATTATTTTTTTCTCTATATTATCTTCATATTTAAACAGACGAGTTTACCTTCAAGGAGGGAACATCCTAATGGGATCAAATGAAGTGATTGTAAATTTTGACATTCAACATTCTCTCGCAACTGTACCGTACTCGAAATCAGCAGATAATATTATAATATTCCAGCTATGGCAAAATCATCAGGATTGAATCCTTTTAGTTGAAATTCTAGTTGTGGAAGCAATTTTTGGATGTCTTTTAGGCAGAAACGTTCCAATTGCAGGCAAAGTCACTCATATTGAAAAGTACTCATTTTGATCAGATAGAGTGGATGCCCTTAGGTGTCAGACATTTCATTTGGATAACATTCTCACAAAATGTACTACTCATTGTCTAACATCTACATGCAG
>NC_087201.1:12093445-12117269 GCF_015104395.2 Macrobrachium nipponense
ACAAGTGCCAAACAACAATAAAACTTGATAAGAATTCCAAGTAAATGGAAATTAATTCACAAGTGTTAAATTCAATGAAATGTGCAACATTAAGTAATAAAAACAAATAAGTTAATTAAATTGTGAACGAAAATGAAACACATCACAGAAAAATCTGGAAAATAAAATAAAAAAATTGCAAAAAACATCAATCACACAGAACATGAAATAAAAACACACAACTTCAATAGAAAAAGGATAAATCACCAACAAAAAAAAAAAAAAAAAAAAATAACCTCAACGGAACAAAAACAAAAACAGAAAGAATTTGCAATGTGAAAAAAAATGTAAAGTTTCACCAAATCACTGTAACTATTAGTTGCAACTAATAAACTTTCAATAACATATACCTTACTACAATTTTCTTTCTGCTGCAGCTAGTTCAAAAATTTCACCAATTCACAATATTTCAAAAAAGAGAAGGTGCCGTTACACACATGTACAATGTTTGTTCAGATTCCCACAATAAGCACTAAATAATACTAAATAACTCTAAGAAATCCGAAATTTAAAATTTACGAGTGACCATTCAGTAAGTATTAAATCTTTACATAAATGTAATATCAAGTATGGTCGGGAGAGAACCATAATTTTTCAAAGTCCTCAAGAGGACTTAAAAGCACTGAAGCACTGATAAAGACATTTCGATAGTGTGTATGTGTGAGTAGTTTTTGTGTGGAGAGAGAGAGAGAGAGAGAGAGAGAGAGAGTCCATTCACTGTTCTGCAGGACTGGCGTCAATTTTCGTTACAAACGCTGATCGCCAGTAATGCCTCAGATATGAAGTATATTCTTTCTCTCCCCCAACGATTCATTATTACCAATTAACACGGAACTCTTAACGGCCGTGAAGGCAAACACGGGGATTCGGGGAACTGTGCGGCTCCTCCCGTGTGTTTTCTATGAAGGTTTGCTTTTGGAATCTGCTTTTGTGGCTGTTGACTCCCGGACGAGTATTGACTCCGGGAAACACTGGGGCCATTAGGAGTCGGTTGCTGGGCCAGGGAGTGAATGCCATCTCTACTATAAGAATTTATTGAGAGAAAAGTAAAAACGGGGGGGGGGGTGGGGGGGGGGGGGGGGGGGGGGGGGGGGGGGGGGGAGGGGGGGGGGGGGGGGGGGGGGGATATTCAATCTACGTCATATTTTTACTGACAGAATAATGAAAAAATAATAATATTTAATTTTAATGACGATTAAAAAAATCTTAATATATAATATAGATGAGAGAGAGAGAGAACCTTACCTTACAGACCTTACATCTTGTTCGGGTTGCCCAGGTCCCTCAGTGTGAGGCACCTCTAATGTCTACCAGAGAGTTGCTAGTACTCTTCCGGTATATTTTGCATCTTCCCAATCTTGGATGGTCTGGGATGCAGTTTTAGATATTTGTCGAGCTTATTCTTAAACACATCTACGCTCACTCCTGATATATCCTCAGATGAGCTGGCAACGCATTGAATAGACGCTGCATTATCGATGCTGGTGCGTAGTGGATTAATGTCCTGTGTGCTTTCCTTATTTTCCTGGTATAGTTTTGGGCACTATTAATCTACCTCTGCTTGCTCTTTCTGATATTTTAGTTCCATGATATTTTCTGCTATTCCTTCTATCTGTTTCCATGCCTGAATTATCATGTAGCGTTCTCTTCTCCTTTCTAGACTATATAATTTTAAGAATTGTAGTCTTTCCCCAGTAGTCTAGGTCCTTAACTTCTTCTATTCTAGCTGTAAAGGAGCCTTTGTACACTCTCTATTTGTGCAATATCCTTTGATAGTGTGGGTACCATATCATTGCAATATTTCAAGTGGACTACGAACATATGTTTTATAAAGCATAATCATGTGTTCAGCTTTTCTTGTTTTGAAGTGCCGTAACAACATTCCCATTTTTGCTTTACATTTTGCCAACAGAGTTGCTATTTGATCATTGCATAACATGTTCCTATTCATCATCACACCAAGGTCTTTAACTGCTTCCTTATTTGTGATGGTCTCATTATTAGGTCCCTTATATGCATATAGCTTTCTTTCTCTGTCTCCATAATTTATTGATTCAAATTTATCAGAGTTAAATACCATCCTATTACCTCTGCCCAATCATATACTTTGTTAAGGTCTCTTTGTAGAGCGTTCCTATCTTCATCACAAAGTAATTTCTCTACTTATTCTTGTGTCATCTGCGAAACTACTCACTACCGAATCCTTAACATTATTGTCTATGTCTTCAATCATAATACAAACAGTATTGCAGCTAACACCGTACCTTGCGGCACACCGGATATTACCTTGGCTTCATCCGATTTCTCGTCGTTTGCAATAACTATCTGTTTTTGTTGTGTAAAAATTCTTTTAACCATCTTCCTACTTTGATCCACGATATTGTGTTTTCTAATTTTCTTCGCTAATATATTATGGTCTACTTTATCAAAAGCTTTGCAAAGTCTAAATAAACACATCTGTTTTCATTTCCGCTTTTCATATTTTTGATATGTTCTCACGTGGACTACAGTTGGGTTTGTGTACTTTTTCCGGGTACGAAACCATGTTGTCCTTTATTAAACAAATTATTTTTTATTAAATGTTTCATAATATTTTTCTTCATTACCCGTTTCATACACTTTCATAATATGGTGATTAGACTCACAGGCCTATAATTACTTGCCTCTAGTCCTTGATCCACTTTTGAAAGTAGGGGTATATGCTAATTTGTGCTCATCATATATCTTGCCTGTATCTACACTTTGTCTTAATAATATTGCGAGTGGCTTTGCGATAGAATGAACTACTTTCTTTAACAAAATAGCAGGAATTCCATCAGGCCCTGCAGCAGCTCCATTTTTAATTTCATTAATAGCCTGCACAATATCAGCTTCATTAATATCTATGTAGCTAAATATTCACTATTTTCATCCCTTACTTCTATATCATTATCTTCATTATCTATTCTAGGGTGAATTCTCTCTTATATCGTTCTGCCAGTATGTTGCAAATTTCCTTTTTTTCATTCGTGAATCTCCCTTCATTCTCAGAGGGCCTATTTCTATTCTTCTTTTATTCATCTTCTTCGCATATGAGTATAATAGTTTGGGGTTTTGCTTGATATTTAATAGGGTTTTTTCTTCCAAGTCCCGTTTTTCATTTTTCTTTTGATTGTATAATCTTTTGTTATGCATTTTCTATCTTCCACTTTTTAGTTCTATAACTTTCCATGCATTTTTTTCTTTTTTTCTTTTGGGTGGAAGACCTTTTTTCCAACATTTCTGATTTTCTGGAACAAGATCCTTCTGTCTCTTGGTATGCATGAATGATGTTTACTTTTCTTCTTCGGTATAAAAACATTTTTCCACTATTTTCTCCAAATTTTTATATTTTTTTATAATATCTCCGTATTTACCTTATGTCATCACTTACGAAAATGTTATCCCAATCTTTGTTAATTCTTCATTAATTTTCTGACCATTTTATATTTTTACTGTAGAAGTTATATTTTTCCATATCCTTCCCACTTTTTCATTTCTTGTTTATCTCTCATTTTCACTTGCTTTGGAATGAACTGTTAATTCTATGACATTATGGTCTGAATACTCGCATTATAAACTATTATTTCTTTAACATAATTCATCTCGTTTCACAAATACTAGGTCTAAAGTATTTTTTCCTTTCTTGTTGGCAGGTGATTTATTTGTTGAATGTTGTATTCTAGTAGCATATCTAATAGCTTTTCAAATTGCCTCTTATCTTCTGCACTACTATTACTCTCTTTTTTATATGTATAAGTACAACCACAATCTCCTATTCGTTCTTTCCATTCTACGAAAGGAAAGAGAGAGAGAGAGAGAGAGAGAGAGAAGAGAGAGAGAATAATCTAAAATAATAAAGATAAATAATGAAATCTGTTTTATTTTTTTCTGGGTAACAAAAAAATTCACAGCGAGAGAGAGAGAGAGAGAGAGAGAGAGAGAGAGAGAGAGAGAGAGAAGAGAGAGAGAGAGAGAGAGTTATTAAGGTTTGTTTTCTCTGCCTTTTTCCTAAGTTATCTATCAAACCAAACTGGGATCAGGAAACTACTAGATTGAAAGCATCCATTTTTCCCTTATTCTTTCTTCGTAGGATGTCACTTATAGGATTAACATCTTTAAAAGCAAGGCAGGATCTATGGAAAGGGGATTACTCGACAGAATTATGAACTTAAGACTGTCTTTTGTATTGTGCAAAATGCTTTCGAGAGTTAAGGTCATGAAGGACGAGGTAATCATTGGTCCTCCAAGCATTAGTTTGTAAGCGTTTAACATCAAATTATTAAATTTGATATTTGATAAAGGAAGGAGGGTCTTGTAGCATCAAATAATTATGCCCTATTCCCTATTCCTTATTTTTACCTTTTTTTCTTTTACGTATTTAGAATTCATTGGTTTTCTCATTATTCCAATTACTATAGGCTTTTCTCCTCAGGAAAATATTTCTTCATTGCTATTGTAATGTGTTTTAACAATAAATATTATTTTTCTGACAGGTAGAGTATTCTTCATTATGAATACTATACTCCGTTGTTATATGATTCTCTTCATTTTACAATGACAATTCATTTGTTAAACCGGATAAAGCTCTATGATTTTTCTATATTTTCCAGGAGCGGCAAGTGTTCACATTGTGGTCTGCTTATCCTTGGGCGGCTGTTAAATCTTTATGTCCAATACAACTCGAAGAATCGTTGCCTCTCCTGCAAAAGATTCGGTCGTTACTCATGGAGAAATTGATCCTTATTCCAGCTTCCAGTCGTCAAGACTTCGATCGCGTCTTTGGCACAAACACTGGTGGAAGGAGGGATTCTTCGGCAAAGTGTGCCACATTGTGCAGATACATAGACGTAATGCATAACTGAATCACGGAGTAGCCATGGATCGTGATGAATGTCTAAATAAAGGCAATAGACACGGATGGGAAAGTGAAACGCGGATTGGTTTGGAGGGTGGATGATCAGCATACCAATTTCCAGCCCTCTGGCCTCAATAGTTTTTAAGATCTGAGAGCGGACGGACAGACAAAGCAGCTATTTTCAGAAAACCCAGTCACGGTAAACAACAAAGAACAAAGCAACCGAGAAGTTTTTAGAGAAGTTACTTAGTTCTCTTACCCAAAAACAGCTGCCGTTACCTAAATTACAAAACTCAAACGTTTTCAAAGTTATCTAGATCATTCTAGAGAGTAATTAAACTAAAGTTTGCACTTTATAAAAATTATTCAACATAGACATGAAAATGCAATAAAACCAATGAGACTCAACGGAAAATCTGCACTTAGATTACCTCTAGCCTCAGAACTTTGTATTTAATTTAAGGCTAAATTTAGCCATAAACGTTCGCTCTTTGAGGACAAGGGAATAAGGTTAAAAGCTAAAAAAAACGTTTCTTAATGAATAAATCTTTTAAAACATCTATGTGTCTTCGGCATTCCTGAATTGATATATATAATATATATATATATATATAATATATATATATATATATATATATATATATATATTATATATGTATATATATATATATAAATATATATATATATACTAGATTATATATATATTATATATAAATATATAATATATTATATATATATAAATATATTATATATATTTATATAATACTATATACATATATATATATATATATATATATATATATATATATATATATATATATATATATATATATATATAATCCTCCGAAATATAGTCTTTAACTTTAAACCAGAGTGAATTTTAATGGGTCTTTTATAATTGAGACGTATCCAGTTTTGACAGAAGAATTTATTTATATATATATATATATATATATATATATATATATATATATATATATATATATATATATGTGTGTGTGTGTGTGTGTGTGTGTTGTGTGTGTGTGTGTGTGTATGTATGAGCATGTGTGTGTGTGTACATATGATGCATTGGTTGTAAAGCTGGAATGACTCACAATGAGGAATAGATTTTCTGCATAGCAAAATTAGCATGTGCGCTCAGAATATACATATTCATGCAGGCGAGGACGCTTCGTCTCTCTTGCTAAATATTCTATTTCATTCTATTTAAAAGATAAAAATCAATATTTTTTAGAACTGCTTTTTTTTTCTCGCCAGATCCTCTTCATCTGTTGCTGATCTGTCCGTCTCAATCGTAGAAAAACCAGCTTGTATTCAAAGCTATGTTGACTTGACATCAAATATTTTTTTTTATGACTTTTTTCCTTTCCCTTTTTGTTTCTGGGGCCTTCTTCTTCTATCCTCTCCATTGGGCAGAATTCATTATTTCAAAAACAATCAGAAAATCAAATTCGTTTCAGCTTCCGCCGTCGTATCGATATTTACTATTTAGGTTCTATTGTTTTATTCTATGAGATGAAGTGAAAAAAATATTCCTGTTTTCACCTTAATAACTATTCACTTTACGCTCCTTCCTTTCCAGTTACAGCCAAAAGTACCTTGAAATGGTGAAAGTATAAAGTAATATAAAAGCTTCAGTTTGCGTTATATAGAACCTCACTTAAGGAGACGACGGTGAATAAAGGTGAATAGAAACATTTTCCGTTAGTTTAAGAAATACCTGTCATAAGATATAACATTCCCGGATGATCATGAAGATACAATATGTAGCTGCCTGAAGGGAATGTTAAGTATCGCTAGTAGGTATTCGAACAGTTACCTGCTGTAAACTGTAATAATATCTGGCGCGATTTGTAAGCGGAGACAAGGCGGGATCCGACCTCCAGCTTACTTGGGGATGCGTGCAAGATTTCCCCCTCACGCATAAGTTGTAAACATTATGTCCCTAACTTCTGACGTAAATTAAAACGTGCTAGAATCTACGGATAAATAGAGCATTGTTCCATCAACACAAATTAAGATAAATACACCATTTCTCATTAGAAATAAATGTTATGTACTGTTTAACATGAATATTATTTTTTTTTTTTACATTTTCATTCTAATGAATAAATAATAAATATCCTAGGCTAGAATTCCGATATTTTTAACTGGACGTGAGACACCTTTTTCAGACCTTTTCAGTCATTTCCATAGACCTCCCCTACCACCCCAACAAGAACAACAGCAAAAACAACAACAACAACAACAACAACAACAAAGTAGTGTGTAGGCGAGAAGTGACTCGTATTTACTACAACTGGGATGAATTACGAGTCTTGTGAAACTCCTCCCTTTCGAATAAGACCTTCATGGATGCTTTTTGTCTTGTAATTTCCTACATTTCGTGGTCTGATATAAAGCCAAAGAGTCAAACCTTAGACTTCCTCATCTTATTTTTTAGCTATGTTTTGGTTCATATTTACATTGCAGCTGCACCGTAAATTATATTCTAAAACATTGCATTTAATAGAAATTAAGCAAAGAGAAGTTATCTTATTTTAACTCCTAGTCGTATAAGAAATACTTTCTTACCTTTTAGGCAGAAACGAGCTAAGATCTCGAAAAGTGGTAATTCATTTTTAAATGACTGCGCATTTTGATAATGTTGAAATTGACATTACGTCGGACTGATGTACAGGATATCAACTAAAGCATTTGGATAACTTAGAGATATTTCGTGCGAAAGGTAAATGATGTTCAATGGTGAAAATTAATTATTGGTTAGTAACTAAAAATTAATTTTGGATTCGTCATTCAGCCTGGGTGAAAACAGGAACAAATCTATGTATATTTTAAATTGAAACAGTTAAAATGGCTCTGCCAAAATTTCACCCACGCTTTTTTTCTTGCCATCGAAAATAAGAGATATGAGGTCATCCATATCACAAACATATATCTTACACCGGGACGATTCACCTCCCAAAACAGACCCATGTTGATGTAGCTAATTCAGAGTGTTTATATAAAAGATTAAAAAGACGAATAATTCATGATGGGGAAAAAAGTAGTAAGAACGAGAGGGAGAGAAAGAGAGAGAGAATGATGGCGGGGTGGGGGAGGAGGCACCACAGATCTGTAGGCAGAGGAGAATCAAATAAGTTGGTGTTATGCGTTTGGCTTTTTATAATAGTGACAGAACTCAGGAAGTAGTGAATATATTCACATTTAAAAACAGTTCCGTTTTTTTCTGAAAAATAAATCTCTTGTGATATCCAATACCTTTCTAAAACGATGATACTCATCTGTTTCATCGCCAACACTTTTATCAAAATTGAAACTTGTTGTTATTAAACATACAACATATAGTTTATCGTACAGCTGTTGCTCCCCACTCTCTCTCTCTCTCTCTCTCTCTCTCTCTCTCTCTCTCTTTTCTCTCTCTCTCTATTAGCTTTGCAAAAGTGTAGTCTATCTTCCCAATGAAGTATATTTCGTATATTTGTTGTTATCTTTTTATCTTAATAAAACGATATTTAATTTTCTGCAAATTTTACCTGAATTACAAAAATGCTAATTTCCGAATGGCTGCTTTCATTATTCCAAAAACATACCAAATCCCACCCCAACCCTAATAAGCTTTTGCAGTATTTCCAAGAGCTTTATAACATTCCCTCTCATCGCTCTCCTCAAAAGTAACCAAATATTAAAAGAAAAACATCTAAATAAAGTAAACTACAACACTAAGTATTGGATTATTTATCGTTTACAATGGACAATGTATTAAGATTTAAGTAACTCAGACATGTCCGTGAATCTTCTTATTTTTTTTTAATCTCACATCACTGCTATTGGCTTTCGCACTAATCACTGCTATATTATCAGTCATGTAACGAAAAATCATGAAGATTAGTCATTTTTCTATATATTTAAGCACACACACACGCACACACAACACACACCAACACACACACACACACAACACATATTAATATATATATATATATATATATATATATATATATATATATATATATATATATTATACATATATGTATACCACACACACACACACACACACACACACACACACCATATATATATATATATATATATATACTATATATATATATATACGTGTGTGTGTGTATACATAATTTATATATATATATATATATATATATATATATATATATGATATGTATATATATATATATATATATATATATATATATATATCCATACATACTATATATACATATATATATATATATATATATATATATATATATGTATGCATGTATGTATATATATATATATATATATATATCCTATATATATATATATATATATATTATATATATATATATATATATATATATATATATATATATATATATATATCAGCATTCGATCACCTTTGACTTACTGGGTCGTTAGTGACAATTGTCCAAGAATCGAAGCTTCCAACATAGCGGGATTGGAAGGTGTGGAGGAAGGTTTTGGTCCGGCGTGAATTGGTTTCCTGGGAGTGTCAAAAGAAAGCGTACGTACGTTCGTGTGTGCGTTACAAAAACACCAAGTGTTAAGGGGCACTAGCATACTTTGGGAATCGGAATTCCCTATCGCTTAAAGAGAAAGCAGGAACATAGAAAAATTACTACTCTTCATGATTTTACGTTGCATGACTGATAATTTAGCAGTGATTAGTGCTTGACTTTACCCAATCAATTTTATTGTGTATATGCATGATTGTTATGAACTGTGTAAACTGAGATCATATGGAAATTGTGCTGGCCATTGCAGATGTTTTCCAAGTAAGGTAGAAATCTTAAAATGGCACATATCCATGTGTGGAAATGAAACGGGGACCGAAGTGGGGTTTTTTGTTTTTTTATATAGATTACAGATTTGCAACTTACAAGGAGGATTTTGGATGACCTTGTGGGAAGCGGGAGCTAGTTCCTGCATACTATGATTTCTTGTAACCGTTTTTTTTTGGTTAGATTTGCGTAATAAATGTCTAGTCTTGGTAATCCGGGGGTTTGATTCACACACACACTTAGGTTAAGAGGTTTTAGTAGAGTTGAGAATTTTAGAGGGAGAGAGAGAGAGAGACAGACGACAGACAGACAGACAGACGGACAGAGCAGCAGGAGGGGCGAGAGGAGAGAGAGAGCAGAGAGAGGAGAGAGAGAGAGAGACAGACAGGAGCAGCAGAGGGCAGAGAGAGAGAGAGAGAGAGAGAGAGAGACGAGAGAGAGAGAGAGAGATCGCTGTCGGAGGGATCTTTAGTCAAGAGCGATATCGTTCCCAGGTAAGCCCCTCCTGCCCAGGTATGAGAGGGTGTGGTCATAATAATTTTCAGATAACATGATACATATATATACAAGAAGGATCAGAGAGAAATTCTGGTGTATTAAACCTATATTCTTGCTGCAGATGTTTCTATAAATCATCTGTAATTATCCCGTGCTGAAGCATTAACAAATTCTATTAGGAAAATTGGCTTTATTATTCTATTGTTTGACATAGGTGACTTATAAGTCTTAATTATGAAAATAGAGGCGATGCATTTTCTTTAAAATCCTCGGTGATGTAAAATCATTGATTTCGAAGCAGAGAACAACAAAGTTTCATAGTATCCACATGAAGATAAGTGACCCACCAGTGCATCGGTGTTTTGAAACCTTATATTTATTTTAACATTTAAGTATTATGTTGTGTTAATTATGTTTTTTAACTGTTTTTATTTTTATTTTTATTGATATAATTTTTTTCATTATTAATTTTATTTTTATTATTTTATTTTTACGTTTATCATTTTTATTTTTATTAGTATATAAGTTATCCTTATTTCCCATGACATGGTTATTTCCGAGCAAAAAATGAATGGCAATCTATTTTGTCTACATAATGTGCCAAAATCATTTTGATGTCCTACCAAAGAGCATGAAAGCTCAGGCAGTTCCAGATTTCGGAAGAAAGATCTGATATGAGTTATCTCGGCATCATCAAAAGGTGTTCTTCAGAGATCGAATTCTCTTTGATTCAAACAGAAATAAAACCTTTTGGGGGTCTCTGAGTTTGCAATAAAAGGGAAGCTTCATTTCTCTGGATTTCCTTCTGTTCTGGCTCAAAATTCTCTCGGGAAAACAGAACAAGTTTTAGAGTTGATGTCTTACACCTTCTTAATTTACTGCTTTGTTGATGATAATGTTAAGTAAGTGAGGTGGAACGTTTATGATATTAAGTACTTAAGACAATGCTGACGTTGACCAGCTTTAAGGCCAAAAGATAAGTTCATTTTGCTTACACCTACACTACTTTCTCAATCAATAACTTATTAAATTAATACCCAGTACTCTAAGTAATACAGGATGTCCATAAAGTCCCAGTACCATTCTGAGCAATAAATATTTGTAATGGTACTGGGACTTTATGGACACCCTGTATGATGCCCTTATAATTGTCATAATCACTAAAGTCACCCCCCGCCCAACACCCCCCCTCCCACCCAACTTCTTGTAAATAATTACATCATGGTCAACCGCTCAATCACACTTGCAAAATCGGTCACTCAGAACTGTTTATATAGCTATTTATGACGAGAAAGCTAATTAGAAATATTGTAAACATGGAACCGATGTCTTTATATGAGGGTTTGATCTTAGGTTGTGCTCACATATGTACGTGCAGAAGTCCATGAATGAAGGATTCTTCGGTTACTAGTTACAGTTCAATGTCAAGGAAAGGTCTTAAATAGATGCAGTGAAATCCATTTAGTTTTCATAGATTCAATAACACAATGGTAGACTGGCCTAGGTACGGATTGGTAACATTTAATATCAAAAATATATTTTGGAATGTCCTTTACTATACTGAGGTTGAAAGCTTTACCTTAAGTTCACTTTATTGAAGGTCAAGGAATCTGGCTTGATGATTCAACCTAAACCCTACAACGGAGTTTTACGTAATCTATCATATCACTGTATAGAAATAATTCATTTATAAAAGAGAAGATAACTGAAATAATAAAAGACAAATCAACGAAAAATAAAGAAAAAGAAAAATCTTAAGGAATAGTAAAGAACATGAAAAATTATCAATTCGAGTTGCGTTTCTATTAGAATAACTTTAAGCTTAATCATTCACTGGATCTAATGTTTAGAGATGTGATTGATTTCATACGCTACTGAAGGTATAATTCCAATAGTATTATCGTCATATTTTGATATTCATTATGCATATAATGTCCGAGTGTTCTTGAACAATTTTCAAATGAATAATGTTTACTTACTAAAATGACCTTTTTACAACTAGTGTACCGGGCAATAAGTGTCCAGATTATTGCAACATTGAAATCCCAATTCGGTTAGAACGAGTAATGCATAAATATTTAATTATATAGTATTTGCTGTCCAATTGTATCCCCAAATTGCCAATAGATCAAAGCAATTATTCCCTGGGTAATAACCTAAGCCAGCAAAGGGTTGCCTTTCCCCCCCAATTATGATAAAATGCGTTTGTTCAAAATGTAAACAGCCAATGCTCAGTCATAAAATTTATCTCTTTTTGCAGAAAGATTAAACGCATTTATTTTACTCTCTTTGGTCAGGAGAGAAACATAAAGTTTTTGTAACCAATTCTTCACCACATAAAGTGGTATTAGGATTTTGGAGCTGTAGATAAGAATGTTAAAAAAACAATTTTAAAAAGTGGGAGAGTTGGATGTCTAGTTACTTATTCCCATTTGCACATTATTTTCTTTGATGACATTCGGTAGCTCCAGATGTGGTCGTTTGGTGCCCGGGAATCTAGTTTACGAAAGTTGCGCCATGAATATGCATCGCCTTTACTTCTTTTCCGAAACTTCTCTCATTATTCAATCTACTCCAGGGCTCCGAAGTAGCTCACGTGGCAGCGATGATGTTAAATGCTGCTTTATTTCCCCTAGGAATTCCGAGTGGTTAAAGCTTCAGGCTGTGTCCTGCTTTCTCTCTTCGTCGGAAGGAACGGAGAAAATAGTACGCGCGCTTATGCATCCAGAATTGCGTTTACATAAGAGTGCAAACATATGTCTGCCCGTTTGCATTAGAGGCTTTTAGTATATTTGTATATGAGTGTGCAAGACTTTGTATATTGGTGTGTGTATTTCAGGTGTTTGTAATCTAAGTTTAATTATTTTTATTAAAAGCCCAAACAAGACACATACAAATTTGTATAAACCACTAAATTTAGACCAATATACGTTGGCCTTCATCACTGTGGGAGGTAAGTAAGGACGTTACAAATACACCACATATAGTGGTAGGCTCCTCATGCTGCAATCGAATATTCCACTGTAAAATTCCCCGTTGAAGGGGAGTCTGTTCTTGATTCCATAGAGCTCAATTAACTTAATTGGCTTAGCTCAAAAAATTCCTCCTCCTAAAGACTCAATTAATCACGAAGGAATTTCGGGACCTCGTTTATGATAACCTTTGTGAATAATGGTTCCGCGTTCCGACCAAGAACTTCCATACTGTTTAATGGAATTTGTAATATATTATGTTTCTCAATAAAGTCGCTGGCGTGTTTTATGGCACAGAAGCGAAAGTACAAAGTTGGCGGCAAATCGACTGACCATTTTTATACATTTAAAGTGGAGGAACCTTTATTTGAAGTGAATGAATCTGTTTATTTCAGATAAATGTCTTCCTATCTATTTCCAAATCCGGTAAGTCCTTATGCGAATATCAAAATACATAAACAAAAATAAGATAATGTTTTAAAACACTGACTTGCTCAGATGTTTAATCTCAAATATGTGAGACTAATGACACAGTGCCGATAAAATCATTTTGTATAACAAACAATCCTCTAGTCTTTGTCGAAAATGTACCTGTCAAAAAATAATAGGTTGAGGCGTCGATTGTCTGAATATGAGCTGATTGAAACTTTCATAATCCTCGAAAACAAATCAAATAAATGTATCTTCTTCTTTTTTTTCTTTTTTTTTTTACCCCAGGCTACCGAAATATAATCAATGCGATATGCGTAATCATACAGAGAGAGAGAGAGAGAGAGAGAGAGAAGAGAGAGAGAATTGGGAACTTCTTAAGCATCCACATTATTGAAACTGTTTAGCTTCTGGTTTAAGCTTATTAAGAATTCAATTTTGCATTTCACGTAAACGATACTTCCTACCTTTATCTCTCTCTCTCTCTCTCTCTCTCTCTCTCTCTCTCTCTCTCTCAACCGAACCGGAATTAATTAAAAAATAAAGAACCCAGTGCCGGTAAAAAGGAAACACCAGGATTCAGGCAATTATACGTCACCGGTGTGTTTCCTGCCAACATTTGAATTAGATGTTTGGTCATGTAGTTATTGATCCAGCATTTGAATCAGATGTTCGATCATGAAGTTATTGATCCAGCATTTGAATTAGATGTTTGGTCATGTAGTTATTAATCCCGTATTTGAATTAGATGTTTGGCCATCTAATTAATGATCCAGCGAAGAATATTGATATTGACCCAGTAGGCAGGGGCACCATTACTAAGCAAAGGTGTGAACATTCACTCAATATTTGATATAGATAAAACACTTAACAGACACACAAAAAGAAAGACAACATTGCAATTCCAGCGTTTTTACTGAGACCATGATGTTAGAATTGAGAGGCTTCTACTTGCATACAGGATTCATAGACAGATAAAGGATAACGGATTAGCCATTGCTTTAGAAGTCTGAGTGGCAGTGAATATTTTTCTTCCTATTTAAATTTTTTTTTTTTTTTTTTTTCCTAACTCACATCAGAACAGATTAGCCGTTTTCGTTCATTCATATATATATATATATATATATATATATAATATATATATATATATATATATATATATATATATATATATAAATGATTAGGTAGAGTGTAAAGGGTTACAATAATTTTCTTCCTATGGTCCAAGTGCATTTTCCTACCTTTCAGATTGATCCATTTTATCAGACTGAATTTCTCGCTCAATGAATGAAAACCAAAGAAGAATTGCTTTCCCCGAAGACATTTATTAGGTACATTTTATTCTCCCCCGGCAAGAGCTCATGCATCATCCAAAAAGTCTGATAAATCAGGGAAAAGCACAAGTCACTTTTACCTTCGTGTCCTTTTTTCCCCCCGTGATTTCAAAAGGTCCTGGGATTTTATGCTTTCTGGAATGCTTTCAACCGTCAGATTTGCATTTCACTTTTATTTTTGGATTCTGTTATTATGACAGTTTTACTTTTATACTTACTGTTTTGTTGACTGGTTCATTACTGTCTAAAAATGGTTTATTCTGCCTATAACATTTGTTTTTTTTATGATTAACCATCCTGTTTTAGAAACGTTCATTACAACTTGTGATACTGATTCTCTCATTCGTGGGTATTATCTTCTTTCTTCTATCAGTCATCCTATTCGACTGGGTGGTTTTTATAGTGTAGGGCTTCCGGGTTGCATCCTGCCTCCTTACGAGTCCATTCACTTTTCTCACTATGTCAGCTGTAACTAGTAGCACATCTTCTGCTTCAGACCTGGAGCTACCAAAGCATCTAGTTTTTCCAGGTTCTTTTTCAAGGATCTGTGGGGATCTTGCCAGTGGTATAATTTTCACGTGCATATCCCATATTATTATTATTATTATTATTATTATTATTATTATTATTATTATTATTATTATTATTATTATTATTATTATTATTATTATTATTATTCACAAGAAATGGGTTCATCATTTTTATTCATTTGTATTCATCTATCATACTTCACTTCCATAAATGAGATTTGGCCCAATAAGCTCATCATGTATCCTCACCTTAGTTACCTTGGAAACCTCAAGTGGTTTTGTAAACCTACTTTTCCTGCTTCATATATCATTATATTTACTCCAGTAATATCTATCTCTCAGTCTACTGCTTCTTTTCTTCTACCATCGTCATTTTTTTTTCTTTTAGCCCATATTTTCAAACCCTTCTGTAGAATCTGCACTTTTCTTTCAGCCATCTCCAGTCATAACTATTTCATCTACAAACACTGATCAATTATTTCACTGTCCTGTCATGACTCATTATTCGCAGAACTTTGCAGATATATCTATTTTCTCTCACTATTCACATAACGTAGTTATTGTGCAGCCATGGAGACCCAACAAAGTAGTGGTTCAAAGCTACTTGTGTATCATACTGGTAACTCTCCCATTTGCTTCTTCTAAAATAGTGGTTCTCGACCTTGAGGGGCTGGCGTTCCCCTATGGGGTCGTCAGCAATTTCCTTGGGAGTCGCGAGCCCTTGAGAAAATTTGTAAATTCCCTAATTATATTCGTTATTCTCTTCACCAGGGTGAGGAACTAATATTCAGAAGCTTATGGAAAAAAATGCAAAGGTGTCGCCTCATAACATTAGTTTCCTATAGTCTACTACTGTGGTTAGACTCGTGGGGCTGACCAAGTTTTGTAATTATTGACCTCCCTCCCTGTCCCTCGAAACCCCTTCTCTTTCTCATTTTTTCCCTTTAAATCTGGGAAGGAATTTTACTCATAGATGCAAGGGGGGCGTGGAGGGAAGGACCAACTTTTAGAGAGGGCGTGATAATGTAAAGTTTAAGACCCACTATTCTAAAATATATATTGAACCCTTCACACTTTTTCATTAGTCTTTACAAGTATATTTTATTGGTCCCTCTATTGAGTCACCTAAAACTTTCAAATATTTCAACGTGGTTTTTTTATGTAAAAAATTATGCATTCTACAAAATTCTTCCTTTATCAATCCCCCACTATTCAGCGAACCTGAAATGTTTTACAAAACAAAAAATATTTCGTAGCTAATATTCTGTCGTGATATCTCCCAGGAACATTACTGGCAAATAACTAAAACTCGCAGCGAAACTAGAGTCAAATGAATTACTATAACAAAAAGAAAATAATTAGCCTAGAAACAAACAATTAATACTATTGTCAGAAATAACTCGAGACAAGAAAAATAAGAGCAAAATCAAAGACAATTCGGAAATAAAAGTCACACATTAAAACTTTAAGTAAGATGCCTTCTCCTTCGTTATTAGTTTAAGTGACTCATTTCCACCTAGAATGAGAATTAAAGTAGATGGTACGCAAAGGTTAAAAGTTCCCATGACATTAATTTATGAATGTGCCTTACCTACAAGACCCGTTCAGATGAGATGCAAATTAAGTGGTGAGACGTGAACGTCGTGATCAAGGAGAAGGGAAAGAAGCTGCGGCTGTGGAAGCCTGGAGTTTCCTCTGACTACATTTGTTTGCTGATGACGGCTCTGTTTTTCACTGAATCTGGCAGCTTCCTTTATTCTACTCGCTGTTTTGCTAATGACACTAGACAACGACAAGCGTTTAACAGGATTTGAGAGGGAATTTGAGAGTAAAATAAGGGGGGAATTTATCTTTAAAGAGAGATGCAGTAAAGAGGAAAGGTAAGCTGTATTGCAGACGATACCAGAGGAGTTCGTAATAGGATTGTAAGAGGAGACTTGGGGAAAGAATCTCGTTCAGTTTCATGTGTGTATACTTTCACTACTATTCGTCCTTTTTACACATTGAAAGCGCGTTATTCTTGTTTCCCTTAGTTTTTCTCAACCTGTCCCTCTTCCCTATTTTTTTAAAACTTTTATTTAAACAATATAACAAAAATACAATGTTTCCATTATTTGATCTAAGCACAAAAGATTTTGATTTTTTCTTGTTCTTGCAAGCAAAATTATATTTCTGATTTCTTCAAGTGTATCATTTTTCAATTATTCACGTGTAAGTTCATGGATGAATAGATGAACATAATTAATAAACCCCTATTCAATTTTGATGAAGGTCAGGTATTGCATTCATATTCACTGATGTAGGTGGGTGAACGAACATACTTTCTGTTGTCAGTGAACACTGAAGAATTGATGGCTTCATATATAACATTTTCATAAAAATGGGAAAGGACGATACATTTTGTGCTGCGTTTCCTATCAACCACCATTTGATAGTTCAGGTGACACTAAGCAGTTAAGTTGTTAACTGCAAAGAAGAGAGCCAATCAGCGAAGCGATCCAAATGAAGCCGGATAGAAATGGTTCTGGAAGGCTCCGATAGTTGGCGGCACTTTGCAATGTCATTTTCATTTGGGCAATAGCATTTTTAAGACAGGGGAGGAAGGGTGCTGAATTTAAGTCCAAAAAGTAATTACTCGATAGTTACTTCAATTTCGATGTACTTAGAGTAATGAATAAATGTTTATTCAATTATATGGACTTATAATATTTATAAAGTTGAAGCCTCTTGCTGTTACGGCCTCTGAGAGAGGTCCGCTTCAGGTTCGATATGAAATAAAAAAAAAAATATATTTCAACACTAACACAACAAAGGTTTATTTACAAGCTTATTAACATAGGTAAATGCAGAATGGTATCTCCTATTTACATAAAAAGACAGAATCTTACACTGAATGAACTGGGGGAACAGTGAGGCAATTCAAATACTTGCTAGTCAATTTGGCAATCCGAAGCGATGGCTTCTCAAAAGGAAAACGGTGATTAGACGTCCTCTTGACTCCGTATTGCAGAAAATAGTCTACTTGTAAGACAGGAACTCCCCAAAACCTCTAGCAGGACCTTTTCTTCTCTGAAGTCTGCTCAACGTCGAGATATCACGGACGTGCACTCCTGAAGACGACTAGACCAGTATCCAACCACTCTCGAGCAACTTTTTTCTGATCCTTCATCGGTCCCTTTCTCTCTTATCTCTCTCGGATGATCTCTGCTGCTGCTGATCTCTCACTGATAATCTGATCTGTGGCTCTTTCTGAGGATATCTCTCTGTGACTAACTGGTGTCTCTCTTTTACGATCTCTGCTGCTGCTGCTACGACCGTCGTATTTATACGGCACTCTGGGGGCGGAGCCTACGGCGAGTGTCACAGACTCCCGAGGTTTCCGGAAGTTCTTAGATGAATCTAGACGAGGTATTGCATCAGAAATCCTGGCGTTTCTCCCGACACATTGGCGCGTGTTGCGCTCCACAACACGCCCGACGATTCCAGAACAGCCGCGAGAACAGGCACCTCTAGCACGGGCGCGAAAGCTTCCTTACTGCCGAACTTCTCGAAAATGCGTTCTCCTTTCCTTTATCTTTCTTTGCTAGGAGGCAATTACCATCACACGCCCCCCCAAAATAGAAAAAAATGAAATCAATTGATTTTATTTTTTTTTCTAAAGAGAAACAAGAAGTAAACAGCAGGGAACAATTCTGCATAAAGCTTTAATCCAGTCAAACACGCACGCTTCTCCACACACACTCACTCGTGCGATAACAGAAAACGGTTATTAGGCTACTCATTCTGAAAAACTCTAGAGAGGCTATTAGCTATCACATTATCCTTCTCTCTTATTTTTCCATTTTCTGAACTCTGCTCAAAACTTTGAAAGACTAAGACACCTCTTGCGTCTTTCTCAAAACTAATTTCTCTTTCTGGGACACAATTACCAAGGGCACGGGCGGCGGCCAACGTATAGGGCGTTCTTTATAATTCTGAAGCAAATTTACATTCATTGCCTTTACTCTACTCTTACCCAAATTAATTCTATAATGTGCATTTCCCCTCTCTTCTAACACTGAAAAAAGACCTTCGAACTTATAAGGTAAAACGGGACTTTCTCTCGAGACTAATACTAAAACTTTATCTCTTACACACAAACTTCTTTCTTTTGCTCTAAGATCAAGTTTCCCTTTAATTTCCCCTTGACTTCCTCTCGCGTTTTCTTTCGCTTAGTGCCAAGCGCTTCCGTTCTCCTCCGCTAGCTGCCAAACATGTCTTAGATTGTTTTTATAATACTCAAAATTAGTTATGCAATCATCTCTACCCTTACTTCTAGGCAAAGTTCCGAACATATTTATAAATACATTCTCAATAGATTCGCCTACTGAAGGAATATTACACAACTGAACTCTGGGAATTACTTGAATCGGTTTCCCGGCAATTTGATATTAACGACAGCTTAAAACATACTTCTTTACATCATTTTTTATTTTAGGCCAAAAGTACGCCCTACTAATAGACCTGAAAGTTTTATTCACTCCCAAATGACCTTGCTCATCGTGTACTAACTTCAAAACTAGCTCACGAAACTTCCTAGGAACTACTAATTTTTCTGTGATTCCCCCTTCACTACCTGACTTAGGACGAACATGACACAAAACTTCGTCCTTGACACAAAAACTTTCCTTACACACATCATCGAGATCATCATCCAGCTCACATTAAAAAATTCGGGTTAGTGTCTCATCCTCTCTCTGCAACTTGACTAGCTCATCCTTATCCAAAACATTAGAGCTAATTCATCACCGTAACGAGGACTAGATACTGGTACATTTACTATGTTACTCTCGACAGCTATGCCTTCTCCTTGGCTATCACTATCAACGATAGAGTTAGGTCTCTCAGCCACGCTCATGCAAGATCAACCTCGCCACCTCTATCACACTCGTTCGAATCCACGAACTCACTCACGTTCGAATCCACGAACTCACACTCGTTCGAATCCACGAACTTACACTCGTTCGAATCCATGAACTTACTCACGTTCGAATCCACGAACTTACTTACGTTCGAATCCACGAACTTACTCTTGTTCGAATCCACAAACTTATTATGACCGTAGTCTACGTCTGTATCTAAACCCGACCTAGTTACTACCATTTCAGGCACCGGAATATTTCTCACAACAGGATTCACATTCCTGGATAAAGCTAAGTCATTACCAACAATAATGTCAACGCCTTCGACGGGCAAACTGTCCACAACTGCAAATTTTACTTCTCCTGACACTACCTGACTTTCTAAATTCAACTTCAACAAAGGACAAAGAACACAAGAGTTAGGAAATCCACCTAACATGATTTTCTCTTCCATATTGATTTCTGCCCTGTTCGGCACACACTCTCTTCTAATCAGTGAGACAGTGGCGCCTGTGTCTCGAAGCAAGACTACTTCTCTCGAATCTAATCCTCCAAGATAGGAAACTATGCCTTCCGACAGAAATTCACCAAAAATTTTCCTAGTTTTTCTCTCATCACATCATTCTACTTGAAGAAAGGTTAACTAGAGACACTGGTTTCTTACCGTCCTTCCTTTCTACTGCAACAATTTCTCGCTAAATGCCCTTTCCCATTACATCGAAAACAAGTTAATTCTGAGCCACTAGATGCCACTTTACTCTTACAAACCTTAGACGTATGACCAGGTTTTCCACATGATAACAGGATTAGTCACTTTTACTCGCATTGCTATTACTAGGACTGAAACCTTTACTGCTTTGTACTCTACCAGACGAAGGATCATTTCGTTTTTTACTAACACTCAAATTATGAGTTAGACTATATTCGTCAGCTAGCCTAGTTGCTCCTGCAAAAGATACTTCTCGCCTATCCTCTATATAAAGCTTAATCTCAGGGGATACATTATCTTTGAAGTTTTCTAACAACACTAAGTTCTTCAAAGCATCAAAATCATCAACTTTAGCAGAAGTTACCCAATCAAAAAACAGCCTTTCTAACTTCTTACCGTATTCTACATACGTAATATTTTCATCCTTCTAAAACTTCTAAATTCCTTAGACATGCAACTATACACAGTAAATGCCCTACCACTCAAAACTGACTGCAAGTATAAAGTCCACGTTTCTTTAGGAGAACCTACTCGTTCCATTAACTTCTCAAAACACATGAAATATGTCGTAACATCCTCCTCATCAAACTTTGGTACTAATTTTAGCACTGCACTCATACCTAACGTATCAGCTCCGTTATCGTTCTCGCCTAACCGACTGTTACGAGTACTTTCCCTTAACCGAGCAATTTCCAACTCATGCATACGCTCTTTCTCTCTTCCTGCTCATGCATACGTTCTTTCTCTCTCTCCTCCTGCTCACGCATACGTACTTTTTCTCTTTCCTTATTTGCTGCTTACCAACATTTTTCTCTCTTCTTGCTGCATTTTCATTGCTTCTCTCGCTTGCTGCACTTCCCTCTCAGCTGCTCTTTCCTCTCTCTCAGCCGCTCTTTCATCTCTCTCATACTCACGGAGATCGTTCCCCTCTAGACCTAGTAGCTTACCCGACTCAATAAACTCTTTCACCATCTCACTCATTCTGATTCTTTCTATATCCTCCCTGTTTCAAACTGTTAAAGTGTTGATAGCCTAAGCAAGGTCGCCACAATTTTACGGTGTCGAAATATCCTGGCCAAAGGTCGACACAATGTTACGGCCTCTGAGAGAGGTCCGCTCAGGTTCGATATGAAATAAAAAAAAAAAAATATTTCAACACAAACAGTTGAAACTGGTGATACGACTATAGAAAGAAACACTAACACAACAAAGGTTTATTTACAAGCTTATTAACATAGGTAAATGCAGAATGGTATCTCCTATTTACATAAAAAAGATAGAATCTTATCACTGAATGAAATCTGGGGGAAACAGTGAGGCAATTCAAATACTTGCTAGTCAATTTAGCAATCCGAAGCGATGGCTTCTCAAAAGGAAAACGGTGATTAGACGTCCTTGACTCCGTAATGCAGAAAAATAGCTACTTGTAAGACAGGAACTCCCCAAAACCTCTAGCAGGACCTTTTCTTCTCTGAAGTCTGCTCAACGTCGAGATAACACGGACGTGCACTCCTGAAGACGACTAGACCAGTATCCTCCAACCAACTCTCGAGCAACTTTTTTTCTGATCCTTCGTCGGTCCCTTTCTCTCTTATCTCTCTCGGATGATCTCTGCTGCTGTGATCTCTCACTGATCTGTGGCTCTAGTGAGGATATCTCTCTGTGACTAACTGGTGTCTCTCTTTCACGATCTCTGCTGCTGCTGCTACGACCGTCGTATTTATATGGCACTCTGGGGGCGGAGCCTACGGTGAGCGTCACAGACTCCGAGGTTTCCGGAAGTTCTTAGATGAATCTAGATGAGGTATTGCATCAGAAATCGCGGCGTTTCTCCCGACACATTGGCGCGTGTTGTGGTCCACAACACGCCCGACGATTCCAGAACAGCCACAAGAACAGGCGCCTCCAACACGGGCGTGAAAGCCTCCTTACTGCCGAATTTCTCGAAAAATAACGTTCTCCTTCCTTTATCTTTCTTTGTTAGGAAGCAATTACCATCACACTTGCACTTAATAGTAGAACATTATTCCATGTTAACTATTATTTCAACCCTCGAAAATAATGCCTCACCGCCCAACCTGTAACCTGTTGTTTTGGGTCCTTGTCAAGGACTACTTATAAGGGAGCTTTGTTTAGCTACTTCACTCAGACCAATAGAACGGAGCAAGCGCCCATGTAACATGAGGGGGGGGGGGGGGGGGCGGGGATTTGTGGGGTGTGGATTTAGAAAATATGGTTCTTGTTGAAGTACTCAACAATAGTAAAAACTGTCTTTTGATTGATGTTAGTTGTGGTGGATTGTGTAGGCTAATTAATTTGGTATTATGCTGAAGTTCGTACCTATGACCTGTTATCATGATTCAAATCTGTCAGTTAAAGAGAGAGAGAGAGAGAGATGAGAGAGAGAGAGAGAGAGTCCTTAAGCAACGTAAGGCGATAAAGTACATTCCATTGTTATAATGCCCCAATTGTGGACTGTGTGTAGGTGAATTCAGGTAGAAACTTACATGAGATCACCGACATTATTCTTGCCTGTGAGAATTGTACCTTTTGCATTAGGTAGACAGAAAACGTTGGCCATTTTTTGGTTTATTATTATAAGTTTCGACTAAAATTAAAAGCTGCAAAAAATAACGCTTTTAAGAAAAAATGATTAACTCCAGGCAAAGTCTTTTCTGAGGTAAATGCACATTTTCTAGCGGCCCTCAATATAGCTGCCATTCACCTGGTG
>NC_087201.1:12117769-12134430 GCF_015104395.2 Macrobrachium nipponense
CCATTCACCTGGTGACCGAGGGCCTCTGTGGAGGACCAGGGGTATTTAGGGACTATGGAGGTCTTTGTGTTCATATTGCCTGCCAAACATTCTTCATAACAATGTCTTGCATGCGTTATTATGTCCACCAATTAAATTTTTTCCAGAAAATTGGGGGATAATTTCGCTATATCACGACGAATAAGGGTCAGCTGTGAAAGAAGGCTAATATGATATTCTCCCACACAGTTTTATCGCTAATATTATTTTGCTTTTGTCCTTAAACATCTTATTTTTTGTATCGTTTTTTCTTTAAATAAAATTGACCGGTAACCAAATATTCTAAATCCGTGCAAAAATCCCAATTTAATGCTCATTACTTCTGCCAATCTTGTAAACCTTAACGAAACTTATAAAGAAAAGTAAAATCAATATTTTAGGTTAAAAAATGAACGTAATCTGAGGATGAAGAAAGTAAAATTAAAGAATACTGCCAAAGTTTCGAATTCTGGAAGTGTAGCACCGTGAGGTGTAACATTTCCTTTCGCAAAAAATCATCTTCCAGACTGATGTATGAAAGCACCCATAGCTTGAGAGAGTGGGAATTATTAAATACAACTTTATGAACTATTGAATTCCGCCTCCTTTTTTTTTTTTTTTTTTTTTTGTCGGTCACCTAAGCAAGCAACGATATGATTTAGTATCTAAACATAGCTGGCTGCAGCCACTGACTGTTACATAGATAAATCGATCAAATCTTTAGGTATATTATTCAAGTTTCATCGAAGACATCTTGGGTCAGAAAAGGGGCAGGACACTTGAGTGTATCCAGACCCCTGATAACGATACGAGAGGCAAAAGGTGAAACAGATATCAGCATCATCACTTTGGCACAAAAAAAGAAAAGAAAAAAAGGTGTCTGGTAAATTTCATTCTGACTTTTTTTTTATCTGATGGACAAGGTAAAGGTTACCCTAACCTTCGTGGGTATCCAATCGATCAAAACCAAAACCCAACGTTTTTTGTAATTTTTTTTATAATTCTGTGAACTATATTTTTGTACTCTGTTTCTATGTCGGATGTCAACAATATGACAGATGTATACAAGAAATAAAGAGAGACCTTTTTTTTCTGAAGAAAAGTATTGGTATCAAAGTGATAAACGATTTAGAGTTGTACTTAACAGGAAAATGAGGTAAACGAATAAAGATCCGTATTGTCTTCATGTCTAATGCAGGAATCTTTGTAAAAAGAATTTACTTAACACTAAATTAAATACTCAAAAGACAGTCGTAGAAATAGACCAAACATTTAAATGAGCGTCTACACACCACGGAAACCTCTCCCTCTGTTGCTTCTGAAAGAATGTTAAATCGCTCATCCGTCTTTAACTTTCAAGTGCTAACAGTTACTCGAGTTACTTTTATGATGAGGCATTTTGGGAGTTCCTGAATTTAACTTCATCGATACGTTGCGAGGAATTTTGTTCAGACTGATTACCTATAGGAAGAAAGACACAGATAAGGAGCCAAAGGTATGATCTTGAATTATTATGGCTCAAAAGACACAAAAAAAGAGAAAAAAAATTAATTCTTCGGCCAATTTCTGATTTCGTGAAATGAAGCACATCCTAGTTGTATGAAATAAAGACACGAAGAAAAGAAGAGAAATAAACTAAAATCCTTCATTTCCTCCTCCATTTTTTGAGTCTCTCCCCCCCCCCTTTTTTTTATAAAAAAAAGAGAAAAAAAGAAAAAAAAAACTTGCATCTTCTCCAGGGCTGCTTCCAGGGAGTGGAGTGAAATATTATGACCTCGACCGAGCGTTCTGAAGGGATCGTTTCCTTCGAGAAGAATTGCTCTCCAACTGCTTCCAGATCCTGGGAGCAGAGCAGAACTCTGTTGGATATTGGAGAATGCTTAGGCAGGACGGAGTGTATGTATACGCTCTCGCTTTGTGTCTCTTTCTGTGTGTGTGCATGTGTGCACGCGATTGTCCGAGTGGTATATTCCTCCCCCGCCCTTTTTTGGGGGGATGGGGGGAGGTTACTGATGATTCCAATAAAACCGAGAATTGTTCGATTCTCAAAATCTCTTACCGTATCTCTAGAATGGAAATTGAGATGTAAGCTACCCGCGTTACCGAGACTGTAATCGTTGTCATGTCCCAAAACTTGATTTTTCAACGGTGTCTTCTATTCAAGACCTTTCCTATGATTAACTTTTGTGTTTTATTTGCAAAAAAAAAAAAAAAAAAAAAAAAAAAAAAAAAAACTGCATTACTTTCAGGCATGCTCCTGGAGGCAACTTATGTTATGCTTTGACTCACACTTCAAGATCTAGCTCTTTGATAAGGGGGTTTGGCCAATTATTCTCTCTTATCTCTTCTTGATCTTCGCTTGATGCTATTACGTAGACTCGAGTCCATAGGACGCTCTATTTCGTTTTATATATCCTCCCTGAAGCTTGTTGACATCTACCTGACACTTTTGTCTTTTCATAAATATAACTTAGATAAAAACAGTATCAAAGGTTCCGTCACATTAACCCCACATCCCAAGACTTATTTCCCAGCAGACTACCTAACAAATTACATGTCAAACTAGTCCTCATTGACAGCCCGCTCCTCCACAAATATGGTTTCTAGAGCTGTAAACCTATTTCGACGTTCAGTTATAAAAGCCTATTGAAGTTTAGTTTCAGGAGTCTTTATTACATCGAACCTAATTTCTCTGTCGACATTTTGTTGGTTATTTGTAATATCAACAGATATCAACTCTTACGTAGTTCCTGACGTTCATCAGTGTTCTTTTCCTTTTTTCGATTATCAGCCAAGTCATCTACTCGGTTCCTCTGACTGCTATCTGGCATTGCGCAAGTGCAAGTGTGTCTTAAAATATCGGCTCTTAATTAGGATCTATGATGCGCCGAAAATTTTTTTATTCTTTTTATTTTACAGGTCAGTGTTACAGCTGTCTTAATATCTCTCACACATTTAAGTTTTCACTTAAATCACTCCCCCAGAGAACTTTGTTTTCGTCCTACGTGAGAACATATGGGAATTCTGCTTTGGAAAGTCGTCACCGTGAAAATTGTTCAGTGTTTTCCTCGCGTTATTTTTCCCCATTTTTGACAACATGAACTGAAGGCAAAAACGGGAGGGGAAAAGTTTCTCCTGTTTAATAAATCCTCCAACACTTTAATTGGTATTGATACCGAGGTTATTGGTCGCAAAATTTAATAACTGAGGTACTCAAGATTTATATTTGTTAAACAAGAGGAAAAATGAAAGGAAAAGGGGCATTTTTTTTTTTTTACAAAAATACTCTCTCTCTCTCTCTCTCTCTCTCTCTCTCTCTCTCTCTCTCTCTCTCTGTGTGTACAGTCACTCATATAAGTTCATGGATGTCTCCGGGCATAAAGCTGAATTCCACTCAACCCCTTTCTGGACAACGGGTCTGTTTAGTGACGTAAGACGGGCGCACACCGAAACTTTCTACAGCACAGTTACTAGGGGCTTCACAGACAGTGCAAGCACGTTTCTTGGCAATAACCTGTAGCTACTTACTCGTTTCAGTAAGAGATTTTGCTATAGTGTATTACACCCAGTGCCGTAATTTATAGGAGTATCATGAATCATTAATTGTGAAAAATAAAGACACTAGTCCCTGTGCCAGGAGGCAAAAACTCTATTACCCAGAAAGGGATACGAACACGACAGAATGAAAAAAGCTCCGCCTACCCTCTCCCTCCACGTCCACCCCTCTCCTTCCTTCCCTCACCTGCCCTCCCCCCTCCCATTCTCTGCGCTCCCCCTAACCCCTTCTCTCTCTCTCTCTCTCTCTCTCTCTCTCTCTCTCTCTCTCTCTCTCTTTCTGAAGGTTGCTTCAGTTTAAACTTTTTCTATGACTTTTTTTTCTTCCTGTCTATCCCTCTAATAATTCACATTGCTGTATATTTCTAATGATCCACTCGGTTGTTACCTGCCAGTTGAATGATTTATTTATGCATTGATCCGCACATAAAATAAACATTCATGACTTCAAAATAAAAATATATGCATGGGTATAATCGAGGCTTTAAATCTAATGAATGTCCGGTAGAAAGGCCTAATTTTTATTTGTAACACAGAGTAACTATAACCAGTTGCCTATTCAAACCAATCTGAAGGCAATTGGCGTTTTCTCTTTGCTAAAAAAAATAGAAAAGTTGCGAGACAAACTCATTTCTGCAACTATGCCGTCAGTTCTGTTCCGAGGCGGCCATCTCTTCTTCACCTTCGTAATACAAGTCTATGCCTGATGCCCTGAGTCCAAATGAGAATTGCCAAGAAGGTAACCAAAGACAAGTATAACAGTCGCTTTACCATCAATCATAGTGGCTATTGTTCTACTACTCCACCATACATTCATATTTCTCTCACTAATAACCATTGACAGTACCACTACCACACAAGCACACCACACACACGCACACAGAATGAGCGGATCAATGCATAAATTAGTCAAATGGCAGGTAAGAACCGAGTGAATCGTTAAATATATACCATAATGTAAACAATTATTAGATAGATAAATAGAAAAAAATCGTACAAAATATGTCTTAACTGAAGTAACTTTCAGAGAGAGAGAGAGAGAGAGAGGAGAGAGAGAGAGAGCGGATCAATGCACAAATAAATCAGTCAACCGACTGGATCGTTAGATATATACAACAATGTATATTATTAGATAGATAAGTAGATAGATAGAAAAAAAATTCATGCAAAATAAGTTTAAACTGAAACATCTTTCACAGAGAGAAGGGAAGGTGAGGGAAGGAAGAAGGAGGGGGTTGGCGGTGGAGGTGGGGGGAGAGGGTAGGCGGAGCTTTTTACTGTTGTGTTCGTATCCAATTCTGGCTAATTGAGTTTTTGCCTCTTTGTCCAGGGACAAGTGTCTTTATTCTTTACAATTAGTGATTCATGATACTCTTACAAATTACGGCACTGGGTGTAATACACTGTAGCAAAATCTCGTACTGATACAAATGTTCGTTACAGAGTTATTGCCAAAAAACGCGCTTGCACTGTCTGTGAAACCCATAGTAGGTAGTTGAACATTTGGCCAGTTTCGCACTCCCAGATACCTGTCATCCAGAAAGGGGTGAAATGGAAATCTCTCTCAAACACCTGGATACCTATGAACTTATATGAGTGACTATACCACTATTTGTTGACGGTGTGCATTTACCAATAAAATTAGCAAAAACGTGCGCTCCACTACTTTCTCCCAAGTTTTATTTTTTTAGATTGACCCAAACTGGAGCTCACTGTACCAAGAAGTTTAATATTTTAACAGTTTTTGTTTTGTTGATTATTTTCGTTTCAGAAACATATAGTAGTCCCCACTTTTGTACATTTCCACTTTTTTTTTTTTATTACAAAACAGTTTTTCTCTGCTCTGTTCCATTTGAAGTAACAAGGTTTCATTTCCAAAGAAAAGCGACATACTTATGGCATACTAGCCCAGTGTAATAACAAGATGGCATTCCGATCCTCATGCAGGCAATTTCCAAAATTATTCATTCAATGGTGAATTCACATCAACTGGCAACTGATGTCAAGGCCATTCCCTTACGACGCTCCTGATTGGCTGTTGATAAGCCAATCACAGGGCTGGAAACTCTGTCTCTCGAGATAGTTCACATAGGCAGGATGAATGTTCCACCTCTCCTGAGGGATACTTTTGAAAGACGTATCCCTCAGGTGAAGTGGAACATGCATCCTGCCTATGTGAACTCTCTCGGTAGACTGAAGGTTCCCAGCCCTGCGATTGGCTTATCAACAGCCAATCAGGAGCGTCGTAAGGGACTGGCCTAGACATCAGATACACGGTTGATGTGAATCTAATATAGCTCTCTGTCTGCCCCTCTCCCCATTTATGGTCAAGAAAAGTCATAATGATTTTCTTCAACAAAAGTAAACGAGAAATAAAAACAAAATAATGTCCATTTTTTTTCGAACTTCCAAGCAACGAGAGGATTTATCATAAGGCTATTGAATATGCAATGTATTCTTATAATATGAACATGAATTCATCTGCGAGAATATTATTGGACTATATAATATCACATCGTATATATGTATATATATATATATATATATATATATATATATATATATATATATATATATATATGTATGTATGTGTATGTGTGTGTGTGTCCACAACACTGTATCTTTTTCAAAAAAGTTCAGATCGAAAGCAAAAACGATATATTTTGGGGTAGGCAATGAGACGTAAATACACCTTGGCATTCAAGAACATTCTTGTAGTAATATTAATTAAATACTCCTGAGGCAAGTACCGAATGTAGGGAGAAAGTTAAATGAAGGGGTTGCTGAATTTCACTACAATGACCCAATTCACTGTAAGGCCGCTGAAGTATAGATTGATATTCCGATAAACTCTCTAATTTATTCTGAATTACCGCTAATATCAAGCGGAGAAGTCCACTGATGATGATCACGTGACTTTCATTCATAAAAGTTCCCACCTGGTCGAGACCTAGATCCTGACACGCAAGGTTACGTCATACACACTCCCTTTTAAGAGTCAATTGTTTCTCATTGCTATCATTTTACTTGTATCCTTATTTTTCTAAATAAAGATATTCAGTAAATTATGAATGACTCCTCTGTTTGCTGGACAAGACCAAATTCCGTGATTTACCATCACATGCGAATTTCTCATACTTATATCCCTACATTATTTTTTCTTTCTCCTAGTTTGCTCCATGTTGTTTAGTAGAGCGTTGGTGAAGACTTTATAAGGTCTACAATCCTTTCACCTAAGCTGACCTTTGTCCCACTTGGCTAAGTAAAGGACAGTAAGTCGAAAGACCTAACTCCACTCCGCTATTTCGCTTTCGTTCGTGCCACCTGCCTATATATATATATATATATATATATATATATATATATATATATATATATATATATATATATATATATATACACACACACACACATATATATATATAATATATATATATATATATGTGTGTTGTGTGTGTGTGTGTACATACATACATGTATATATATATATATATATATATATATATATATATATATATATATATATATATATATATATAGAGAGAGAGAGAGAGAGAGAGAGAGAGAGAGAGAGAGAGAGAGAGAGAGAGAGAGAGACTAGATCCTCTTCCTACTTGAGCTCTGGCTACTCTACCCCGAAATAGCCTGGCTGACAGACTTAAGAGAGTTATTGAAGAGGAGGGTAAATATTGAAAGCTCATGCTCCAGAGTTGTTTATCTTTCTTTCATAAAGATATCAGCTGTTGACCGATCCATGCCACTGAAAGGAAGAGGATGATACTACGGACGACGCTCGAATAGCATTTTAATTCGAGTCGTGATAGGTTGCTTGGTAGAGTTGATGTTCATAGTCTCACCAGTAACTTAATGCATGACGCCTACCTTTTTGGATAATGGGGCACTACTTATGGTAATATATCAACCACTATTCATTGTTAGAGAATAATGAAAATAATTTTTTTTCTCATGATAAATTGAAGGTTTCATTATTATTTTTAAGTGATAGAGCGAAGGATAATAATAATAATAATAATAATAATAATAATAATAATAATAATAATAATAATAATTGCGTAACAAATCCACAGTTATGTAAATGTACATATATTTAAATTTAAAGCCTTAAAGATAGCTTTCGGGAATCTGTTCGGTTCCCCTTATCAGATTCCCGAAAGCTATCCTTAAAGTTTTAAATTGAAATATATGTACATATACATAAACTGTGGATTGTTTCCCATTTGAAGACTCGTGCTACTATGAGAATTTCTTAATAATAATAATAATAATAAAGAATAATAATAATAATAATAATAATAATAATAATAATAATAATAATAATAAGCATTATGTGATATCTACCAGCCTCAAGAGTTTGTAAGCATTCTTTATCATAGCGTTATGTGGAGTGTAGCAGGGACACCCTGTTCAACAATAAATTATGAATAACTTTTTAAAGGAAATTTTTTTCACCGCAGAATTAGATTCTGTAAGGCAATTAAAGTATTTCAATACAACAGTCGAAAGTATAAAATACCTACTAATCATTCAGCAAGAGAGGAAAGGATGCTCTTGATGGAAGGCAAATGACTCGTTGTGTCATGCGACTTGTTTTTGGCAGAAATATGATTAAATCACCTGGAAATGAATATTAATTCCACCAAGCAACCCTTCACGAAAACTACTTTCCCTTTCGCAGTGAAATGTCAAAACACTCGAATTAAGATTGCGAACTAGAACGGAATTCTAACCTTTTGAGGATTAGAATTTCCGACTGATTCCATTTCGTTGTTTTTTTCATGATCAGATGGAGAGCTTTGGCGCTGGTGTTCCTTGGCAGGCTTCACAAGCAATTGGCATTTATGAAAAAAAACGAATGCATTTCCCTTGTTGGTCATTGATTGACAGTTAAATTGAACTGGCTAATACGTTCCACTGTTTATTTCATGATTATGAAAGTTAAAAGTTAATCAATGGAAAGGAAATTGTTGAATTTTTGCACATGAAACCCACAAAGAAAATTGGAATATTATAAGGTATAGGAATAAAAAAAACAAGAGAACAGGTCCTCTGGAAGGTCCTCTGTTGCAGACAGACAGACAGACAGACAGATAGAGACGGTCGAGGCTAAAAGAGAGGCGGAAAGAATAGCTAGCAGAGAGAGTAAAAGGAGTATGTTTTTAAAAGGATATTTAGCATGTTGTCTCCAATCGCCACTTTCATTATTACTCTTTTTTAATGAAGACTTAAATCGAGGACCGGAACTAGAAGTCGTAATTTAAAATGATATCCACATTTGTTGTTTTTCATTTACTTATGCATCTTAAGTTTTGATAGTTAATTTCACATCGTTTATAGAATAAGAAGACGTTCGTGATAAGTGTAGCGACGGGCTATTGTAAGAAAGCGTAATCAAGTATTATAGTTATTTCTCGAAATAGCCATTCAAACCTTCCAGCCAGCAACAATCGTTACACTTTATATTAAGTCAGCGGTTCCACTTACACTTTTTGCCCAAAAAGGGCAAAGAGGGTGAAAGAGTATGAAGAAATTCATGCTAAGAACTTTTCTGGTTTCAGGAACACAAACGGCCGAGATGGGAGTTGGAAGTGTCCTCTGTCTACGTCAGTTTCGATAGAAAGTGTTCAGATATTTTGCTCCAAACCCAAACTTCCTTTTTGTCTGGTGGCCATTATTTGGAATTGATTTCTTGATAATATAAAATAGATAAATGAAAAAAGTAATATGAAATGCGGACATAAATGTTACAGTATATCCAAGTTAATTTTTCAAGAAAAGTTAAGTTTTTTCTTTCACATTGTTGCGGGGATTATCACTCCTCTCTCTCTCTCTCTCTCTCTCTCTCTCTCTCTCTCTCTCTCTCTCTCTCTCTCTCTCTCTTGTGCTCGGATCATCTTAGTGAAATGAATTTACTGGTTTCACTTATATAAACTCCATTAGGGTTATTGGAGGATATATCGTAAATATTCAGTCGGTTTCTTTTATTTTTCTTTTTGTCTTGTTGAAGTACTCAGTAATTAGTGAACCTTCGATAGCTTCTGGGTAGTGGAGAATGAACGGTTATTGGATTTTTTTATGTTTAATTACCGTTTCATATATTTAGATTACGAGAGCTGTAATTCATTTGTAAAATCTCTGCTCCTTTATTTGTGAGGCATCTGTAGTATATAGTATCTTATTTGATTTATTAATGGTTTTTTTTATTTGATTTGAAGAGTAACTGGGTCAGGTATTGGAAACATTTTTTCAAAAATCTTTTTGTTTGAATAATCACATGAAAATACTATAAATCTTCCAAGAAAAATAATCTAGACAGTAATATACTAAACAATTAATATTGGCCCCTTACAAGTATATAAAAAATTAAGATTCATTTATTCATTTCGACTGTTATTTCATGATCAAAATATCTAGTCGTTTATTTTCCATTCATTTTTGGATCTAACGCACTCAGTCCAATAAAATTGTTTGGGAGTGCCTCTGCCTGTCATTCCAAAAATTAAAATTGTCATCAATTAGGAGAAAAGCCAACGTGCAGCCACTATATATATATATATATATATATATATATCTATATATATATATATAGTATATATATATATATATATATATATAAATGCATGATGAAGAGTAACCGTTCTTTGGTTATTTTTGCACTGAATAATTTTACAGATTTCTCAACCCCAGTTGGAAAATTTCCTATAAATGGTTTTAAATCATCTCATATTCAAGACATCACGTGGTTTATTGGAACTTTAATATGCATAACTCATCGTCCAAGGTAGTAAGATTGATTTTTTTTTCTTTTTTTTTTTTAGGAACCGTTTTGGTGATTAGTTTTTTATTTAGATATAAGCATTTCATGTTGCCTAGTTAGAATGGACACCTGGAAAGGATTATTAATTAGAGTCAATTGTTTTTCCTTTTCATATTTCTTATAATTTTCCTTCATGTCGGGTGTTAATGCTGATGACATCTTTGTCCAGAGGGAGACGCTTCCAGTAAATTCGAACTTTGGGAAAACAAACTTTTCTTTAGACTTAATAATGGGAATTTTCTGAATAGTTTCCAAATCCCTCTTACGATGTACATGACGAGATAAATCAGTAAACTAAAGCTTGGTAGTAACATAAACCGATATCAACTTATATAGTAAAAGATTTGCAAGTAATGTGTACCAGACTGATGTCAGAACATGTCAAAAAAAGCTTGAGAACGCAGTCAGATTCAATCTGAAGAAGGCGTGATCTGACCTCCAGCTTACTAGGGATACGTGCAGGATTTTCCCTTCACGCAGAAGTTGTAAACATTATATTCCTAACTTATAACTTAAATTAAAACGCGCTATAATCTATGAGTCAAATAGAGCCTCGTTTCTCCAACCAAAATTTAAATAAATACGCTATATTTTACTAAAAACCATTTTATGTGGTTTAATATGTACATTATTTATTTTTACGTTTTCATTTTAATAAATAAATCATAAATATGCCATTATAATATTCCTGGATCTTTAACTCGACGCGAAGCAAATTTTACAGACCTTTTTAGGCGTCTCCGTAGATCTCTCCTATCCCCCAAACAACATCAGCAACATCAACAAAGTAGTTTCTAGGCTTACTCACCGAGCAAGCGAAAAAACTCATCATTGTTGAGCAGGTCAATGTAGCAGACATGTCTGAAAGCACTGGAGATGATAAAACTGGAATTCAGCTGACTTTGATAGCGATTCCAGATGCCCTGAACGTTAATGCTTCCAGGATTTAGCTTCTGCCTTTAAGCTTTTCGTAGACACGTTAGAATTTCCAAGTTCCGATGCGTATCAAAGCTTTTAGATACAAAAATTCACTACACTGTGACTCACACGTAAATGCAGTCTGATTAGCCGAGCGCTTAAGTTGGGCTCGGAAGTCAGTAGTAAAATTTTTTTGTTATTGTTACTTTACCGGTAGATTTGTTTTCCTCTTGTTGACGTTGTTGCTTCGTATGTATATATGTATGAACATTTTTATGCCATAAAAGCGGTTGACAAGTGTCCTCACGAAGAGATTAGTGAGACTCTCAACAGTTGGTCACGGCATAATCTTGTTGTTGTTGTTGTTCTTGCTGTTGTTGTTCTAGTTGGGGGTGGGAGTTGGTTAGGAAAGCTCCATGGAAGAGCATAACAAAAAGGTCTGAAAGAGGTGTTTTGCGTTGAGCTAAAGATACAGGAATTTTAGGATAGGATATTTATGGTTTATCTATTAGAATGCACGTGCAAAAAGTAAATAATGTGCATGCTAAACAATAGATAATAATAATTGCTAGTCAAATATAGCGTATTTATTTGAATTTTCTCTCGTTGCAACCCCGAGTAAGCTAAGCAAAGAGTTCGGATCACGCCTTGTTGACGAAACAGATCAACTTCCTCGCGTCCTGTGCCTTTTCAAAATAGCTTTGATATTTTCATTTATGCTTTGGGAATCCTCTTATGCAAATGAATAGCTCCAGATGGAGTTGTTTAACAGGATTAAAAGGGAAATGGCGTGATCTGAACTCCAGCTTACTCGGGACGCATGCAAGATTTATTTCCCTCACGTACAAGTTACAAGCATTACGTTCCTAACTTAACGTTAGGAGGTCTTCGTAATTAATACTCATATTTAGTAGTAGTCATACTAACAACAAGGATCAAATAAAAAAGGACACAAATTAAACACGTTCATAAACTCTCAGTTAAAAGTGGAAACAAAAAATAATCGAACAGGAACACAGCTTGAATTCAGTACACCAATAAATTAAAACGTGCTAAAATCTGCATTCAAACAGAGCAATGTTTCACCAACGAAAATTAAAATAGATACACTGTATTTTATAAGAACTATTTTTTTTTTACTGTTTAACATGTACATTATTTATTTTTTCATTTTCACTCTAATAAATAAAATTCCTGTATCTTTAACTCGACGCGAAACCCCTTTTTTCAGCTCTTTTTAGGCTTTTCCATAGACCTTTCCTACCTCCCCAACAAGAACAACAAAAACAAAAAGAAAGTAGCTTGTAGGCTTACTCCCCTAGTAAGCGCAAACAGCATTTCTATGCATGACGCTGTAGCATTTTCTCAGGAATACTTTTTTCTTCTAGTTTATTTATAATTTTTTTCAATTGGGACAAACGACTTTGTATTGATCTATTAATGCTGTAATCATTTATTAATCTATTATTTATGGGTTTCGGGAGTTTTTGTATTAAACAGAAAGGCAATAGACTCATTAGTCGTTTCTTTACAAGACAATGAATTCGTCACCTGTTCATTCACACATTCATTATCCGTTTATTTCACAAGAAGAAAAAAATCTCTTATTCAGTCCCTGGTTAATATACACATTAACCTAAAAAATGATCATTTTTGTTCTGTTTTGATTTAAATACTAAAGATTTCGGCTTAGTAATCGATATATCTGTTTTTTTTATTTTTTTTCTATCTCAGTCATCCTATTCGACTGGGTGGCTTTTATAGTGTGGGGTTCCTGGTTGCATCCTGCCTCCTTAGGAGTCCATCACTTTTTTCACCATGTTCGCTGTTTCTAGTAGCACACTCTTCTGCGAGAGTCCTCGAGCTACTTCAGCATCTAGTTTTTCCAGGTTCCTTTTCAGGGATCTTGGGATCGTGCCTCCTAGTGTTCCTATTATTATTATTATTATTATTATTATTATTATTATTATTATTATTATTATTATAAAATCGTCAACATGAAATAAAAGTGTTATCACCTCCTACAGCATCCATAGCAGTCTTTCGTTCTAATAGCAAATTGCTATTCTTTGAGTGCCTGCTTCGGAACATATCGGTCTTTTTGTTTGTTTCAAATGAATATGGGACACATTGTGATAATAATGATAATAATAAATATCTGGATTTCATGATCATGTAACATAGCAAATGACTATTTTCACTTGTGCTCTCACTCTTAACAACAGTCCACATTAGCGAGCGATGCTTTGTGGTTCAAAATCAAAATATTTCATAGAATCTTCTTGCAAATAATCTCATTACGTTTCCCACACCTAAATTACATGAACGATTCAATTTCGAATGAACCCAACCTAACTTAACCTATACTAACCTCGGGCATGGCAAACAAACCGGGGCTGGTGCAATACTAGTATACCTCTCGGGAATTTGCGACCCGGAACAAGAAAAAATTATCATTAACTGCTTTGCCATTTTTCTTTATGTTTATGAATTTATAGAAAATTAAGAGCTTGGTTGAATATTAATTTGAAAGCAGCGGAACAACTACAGGGTGTCCATAAAGTCCCAGTACCATTACAAGTACTTATTGCTTGTAATGGTACCGGGACATTATGGGCACCCTGTATGATTCCTCATTTATTTGAAAAGTTTTTTCAAATGTTACCCTGAGTATCATACTCTTCAAATCTTAAAACCATCCCTCCAGTAAAAACGACTCAAGCAACATCTCGCCTAAACAAAACATTCGCCTGGAGATATCTATCCTTCAATCGCAAACCATGTTTGGGATTCACACATTATCATGGAGAAAGGCTGCAAAGGATCTTTGATGAGCTGATGAGACCTTCATATCACCACAGGTCATCGTGCAAAGGTGAGATAGAGAGATCGCTTGGAGATTTGAGGGAATAATGTGGATCCTTATTTGACGATTCTGTCAGTGGAAAATTGATTGATGCTCTTAGCTCCTAGACATCTTGACTGATTTTTTCCCTTTATAAATGATGGGCGTCATACATTTTCTGAATTATATTAAATTCCTTTAATCCAATTCACAAAGCCAATACGGCCAACTGAGTTATTTATAAACTGGAATATATATTCCTGATTAAGATACCGTAATAAGAATGAAGGTGTTGTTATTCCTCGGTCAGTACAGGAAAGTGACTAATAATTAAAACAGTAGAGATATGGTGTTTTATTTAGCATACTGGGTAATGTAAACAGAACCCTGCTGCACTGACAATGCAGTTATTTATTAATCTAAAAGAGAAATTGAAATTATGTCCTAAGGTTAACGAATACAATAAAATAACAGTGATATGCTTTCTATTACGCTACGTAGTCCAAAAATGTAGTTGGGTGTTGCTTCTATTGGTTTTCAACTTTGGCAAAGACGAAACAATGTTCCAGATTAATGCAGATTAGGGCTCTTTATTATCCCCTAATATAGTCTGGTAGACATCAGTTGCACTACTATGTCATTAGAAGAGTTTTAAAAAACCACTTAATGAAGGCAGGTATGGTAATAAAAAGAATATATATACATCTACGTGAGAAAGTACTGCTAGTTATTTTACCCAAATACGGATCGTATTTTAGATAGTGAACCAATTATTGCTGATCATGGGATTAGTCCTTTTTATTTATTTATTTATTTATTTATTTATTTATTTATTTATTTATTTATTTATTTATTTATTTATTATTATTGATTGATTGATCGATCGATTAATTAATTAATTAATTTATTTATTTGCTGGTCAGGAAAATTGGATGCTACTGACTTGTGTTGTATTTCTTTGTATCAGGTCTCTGAATATACAGGGTGTCCATAAAGTCCCAGTACCATTACTGGCAACACATACTTGTAATGGTACTGGGATTTTATGGACACCCTGTATTGATGTAAATTGCCACCTTAACGATTTAGTCTCTTGTCCATTTCATACGTCACTGAACATAGAAATGTTTCACTTACATAATCGGTAAAGAAACTGCGGCTTTGCTGACCTATGCAGCGAAGTGGGTAGTTATCTGACTGTTGTGGGTTGAAGCTAAGGTGAAGGAGAGAGAGAGAGAGAGAGAGAGATTGAGAGAGAGAGAGAGAGAGAGAAGACACACAAAACATCAAAATTTCTGCGCTTAGACATTTTAAATACCTCTCCTTCGAGGGAATGTCTGCACGACAGATGATCACGGCACCAGCAATAAACAACTTATACGTCTTTACCAACGTTTAATGGCTAAGCTACTATACCTGGGAGCATCACATCTGCAGGGTAACGTTAGAGCAAGTAATCAGACGACCATCTGAATACTTCCAGGTTGTTTTAGTGTTGAGCCAAGAGGCCATCTGAGATAAACGTTAAAGTGCGACTAAAGCCATAATCGCTTGAGAGCAGTTTAGAACCTCAAGTTGCTCACCAGATGCGGTAGAGTGAGGATGCGTCCCATGTCTCCGAAAGCGCTGCCAGATGCACGATGCAAGGCTAACTTTAACCGTAAACAAAATAAAACTCTTTAAGTTAGAGGGTTTCAATTTGGTATGTTTCATGATTGGAGGGTGGATGATCAAAGTACCAATTTACAGCCCTCTGGCCTCAGTAGTTTCTTAGATGAGAGGGCGGACAGACAAAGCTGGCATAATAGTTTTCTTTTATAGAAAACTAAAATTGGTGTGTTAATTTGAGGAATCGGGAAAAAAAAATAGAAATGTAGCATTCTAAACAAGAAACATATATCTTTCTAAAAAATCTCGTCCCATCGACTGTGTCTTTCTTTAGAATCTGTATATGAGAGGGTAAGTTTTTTTCATTAGTACATCGTAACGTTACACGCATCTGTCTATAGAGAACGCTCGTGACAGCTCATCATACGAGACAAGATGATTCTCTTGCACAAATGTTGCCATTCTTTGCACCCTGCGTATTCCAGGGTAATTCTGAAGCGATGCGAGTAGAGTTTATTCATGGAGCAATGTCATTCCAGTCCTGACCATTCCGGCGTCCTCTGAGTTTGCATACACATTTGTTGACACTCGCCAGAATCGAATTCGAGGCTCACAACATCACCATGAAATTTGTAGTTTCTGTCCACACAATATTATGTGCCTGCTGGACTTTGCCCGCATCGTTCTCCTGGCTGGATCTATTCATAGAATGACTGCGCCCAGCGATGGCGCTTTCCTCTGACGTTATTATTGCCTTTCCCCTGAATATTGTGTCTTCGTGACGAAAAAAAAGAGTTTAAACGGTATTTTTCATGATAGATAATGAGTATTACATATAAGCAATATTTTAATGGTATATATAAAGACGAAATCCAACGATGG
>NC_087201.1:12134930-12189930 GCF_015104395.2 Macrobrachium nipponense
TTAAAAAGGGCTAACACATTTTGTAATATTTACACACCTGTTACCACCAAACCAAATTTTTCATATATTAAATTCCCCTGTCAATTAAAAATTTCATCATGTGACACCCGAAGCCAATTATGCACACGTCGTGTTTCCTCTTCAACTTAAGACGCTTCTTGGAACCACAGATCTAGACTAAATGAAGGAGGTTCAATTAAATCGCTTTCTTTGCTGTCTGCTCTTGAAAATTGAATTTTACAGTCAAAATGTTTAACAATATCTAATTTGTCTACCAGAGAAACAGTTACAAAGTTAATCAATTTAGCTGATGCTTTTCTCCGGCCAGTTTTCTGTTTGTATCTGAAACTTATAACCAAGGATATTGTATTGGAAGACCGTAAGTTACCCCTATACGGTATATATCTAACCTCTTATTAACGTCAATAAGTTTTGTCTCAGCAGTACTACTGATCTAGGCCAATCTTTTCCCTTACTACTACTATTTTCTTTTATGGCCAATTTCTACATTTCTCTACCACACTTCATGCACGAAACATGTTTCTGTTGGATACTGTCAGAGTGGAATTACAAAAATTATGTAATTTGAACTGTAAAAACTAGTTTGCAGTAGGTATGTATATTTACTCGTCTACTACTCAGCTCAGTGGCCTACTTATACCATTTTATTTTATAGTCCTAACGATCGCTCTCATGTCTACATCATTTTGTCATAGTTTGTAATCTTTAATTGGCATTAATAATTGTGTTCTGTGAGAAAAATAATGAATTAATCCTTTATGGGTTACATACTCACCAAAGTTGTGTGAATTCAGAACCCATATTATTATTAGACTAATCGAATTTGCACGAGTTTAACGCAGGTCGCAGGCCACTCAGAGCCTGCACTCAATTAAATAGAATTTGTGATAATCTTCGGCGAATTAGCCTAAGCTGCTTCTTGACCACATCTAAGCCAGCCAGCCTTTGGGTATTTATAATTACATAGAACTACTGCACTGTCCTCTCTTTCCTTGGTTCGTCCTCTACGTGACTCCGGTTATTTTACCCTCCGGAGGAATGGATTTCCATATGTAGGCGAATCCACACTGTGAGAAATAACATCTCCGCTGGCTTATTAGGCCTGTGTCGTCACTCACAGTGCAGTGGCGAGGTAAAAAGTGTAAGTAGTGCCACTATCGGACAGGACAAAGGTTTACTCAATCAACTTAAATTGTTTTACTGTTATTGTTGTTGCTGAAGGACATCCTAAAGCCATAGTACTCCTCCCAACATGGACGCTGTGCAGGGCGTTCCCCGAGCGCTACACCACAATAGAGTTTAAAAAAACAGTTAGCATACAGACGTTTGAACAAGTAAGACTTCAGTTTTCCTTCTGACTGAAAACGACGTTTCGTCTCGGTTCCTCCCATCTTCGATGTTCATTGTTATGTCTCAAGAGTTACAACTGATAGCTGAAGCCGTTTGAAAGTGACGCAATAATCGGTTGACATATTACAGGCTTTTTCATACCGCAATACTTAAGGCACCAACACACAATCTAAACTCAATCGTCTCTTTCATGGGCAGCCACTGAATTCCCTAAGAACAGGCCTCACTTGTTCTTTCTCTAAGAGATATTCCTTTAATAAGTCTAGCAGCTCTATTAATAATCCTTTGCATTTTCCTCAGTTGATAACTGGGGAGTCAATAATAAAAGGAATTGCAGTAATCAAGTCTGGCAATAACATAGGTCTGGATTAGCATTTTCAGTGACTCATTGAAGTATTTACTTATAAATTATCGAAGTATTTCCTTATAAATTATAAGCAATGTTCCCTAAATGGAAGGGTCCCGCTGTCTTCCTAACTTTGTTCATTTTGTTAGTTAAAAAAAAAAAAAAAAAAATTGTCGTCCACTGTCACCCACCCAAATCCTTAACAGTTTTGCTTACAGTCACTGAAGTACTACCATTAACCACAAGGCTTTGAATATTACCCAGTCTTCTAAGATCAGCCTTTTTTTTTCCGCAACCAGACGCCCAGTCTTATTCTCATTCAACTTTAACAGTTTCCCTTCCATCCACAACTTCATATCATTCATCACAGCATTCAGTTTTCCTTCTGTGCCAGCAACATCATTAAATGTCAAATAAAACTTTGAATCATCTGCAAAAAGTTTTAAACTAACGTCAAGATTATACAAGATGTAGTACGACAGTTATACGAAACAAAACTGGGCCCAAAAACACTTCCCTGGGCACACCGCTTGACAGTAGGTACTACCCTACTAGTGCTTGAAAAGGACTTTCCCATTTGAACGCGATACGTGTTCTATTCTCAATATAATTTTTTAAAAAGTCCAACGCTTCTCCATCAATGCCAACAGTTTTCAAATCATCCACCAATATGTCATGAACTACTGTGTCAAATGCAGCCCTCCAATCGAGTAATATTAATATACCACACTTTCCTGCATCCATCTTCATATCAAATCATTCACAACGACAAGCAACAGTTTCTATAATCTTGCATAAAAATGTTAAATTCGAGACCAGTCTGCATAGGAACTTAGACTCTGCCTATCAAGAGCACCAGTTTCACTATAGGTTTCACCTTAACGCCTCTTTTTTCACTCATAGAATGTTTTACTACCAATTGAAAGATCACCAATTTCCGATATAATATCGGCCAAATTAGTAAAATCCGTCTTTTTACATCAGCCACCGGCAATGGGCCATTCGCAGTGAGAGAGAGAGAGAGAGAGAGAGAGAGAGAGAGAGAGAGAGAAGCTGCACTGTACGATGAATATCAAGTGGTCATGTGCCCACGCAATTTGGCTTTTTTGTATATTTATTTATTTTTATTTTATTTATATAATATTATTGTGTATAGTCTCACTCTAGTAATAATATGGTGTCATTCGTCTTACAGTGCGCGACCGGAATTTCTTCAGTATTTCACCGGGGAAGATTGTAATGGATTCCTGTGGTCAATTTCCCATGATTGGTTACGGTGAAATTCTGACATAACGTAGTAAAACTGTGTTGATTATATATATATATATATATATATATATATTATATATATATATATATATATATATATATATATATATATGTGTGTGTGTGTGTGTGTGTGTGTGTGTGTGTGTGTGTGTGTTTGTGTTTGTGTTTGTGTGTGTGGTGTGTGTGTGTAAAACTTTATTGACTAATCAATTTCAGAAAAAAAAAAAACATACGCCAGACTTACGTTTACATTTGGCTTCAAGATTTCCATAAAACACAAACAAGCAAAAATGGTTAGCGGTGCTTACAACTGTTACAGGGTAATATGAAATATAAATGGTCTCGTCATAATCCGCCCAACAGAAAAGGTTAACAGTCTCACGAAGTCAATATATTACATCATTTGTAATGATTTTTCATGATATGTACAAAGAGCGGGTCTGTCTTGAATAAACCTTTAGTACGGCCATTCAAGTTATTGTTCTCGCTATATCGAATACATGTTGTTTCGTTTAGACTTTTGACCGTTTGTTAGATTTCAACCGCGCAATAAAATTATTATTCCTGAACAAGATTCTTGCTTAAGACCACTGAAGTGGATAAAAATAACTCTCTCAAACCCGTTAACTCATTGCACCGTTTCTCTGATCAGTAGTGATGCTAGACCTATGTTGTGCAATCCGTTTCTCAACAGTTTTTGCTGATTGTCCTTTATAAAAATGATTGCAACTACAAGGAATTGTGTATATTATCCCGCTGTCGTATGTAGGACTGTTTCTTATTAATGTTCCGTCAATGTCATTGCGACATGAACATACAAAATTCACATTTAGTAATGTAAGTGGGTGGGTAATGTGATCGAAAGATGGCAGATATGGCAACCACAGTATGGTGCTATTAAAATAACTTTTTCCACTAGTGGAATAACTAAGATTTTTTTTGGCAAGAAACACTCATTGTTATCATGTAGAGTAAAATTGTGCTTAAGACCTAATCCATATATGAATATTCTATCTCGTCATCAAGGAATTCAGGTCTGACTGGATGAAGAGCTCTTAAAAACATCGATCTTATTCCTGGATAGATCTCGCATTGATAATCAGATTATTGTTGCTACCTTGTCGATGTACTTCAAATTTAATGTTATTTCTAACGATTTTAATATTCAAGAAAGCTATACGCTTATTTTCTTCATTCTCAATAGTCAGTTGCATCGAAGGTACAAATCCATTCAAATGTTCTATGTCCAAGTGAAGTTTCCAAATATGTCGTCTACATATCATGAAAAATTAGTACAAATTATGGTCTATATTGACTTGTGTTTCACTTAATTAGCTATTTAGCCTCATTGTCTGTTGGGCGAACTATGTACCTAGACCACTTATATATAATTCTGTAACAGTTGTAAGCACCATTAACCATTTTACTTATATATATATATATATATATATATATATATATATATATATATATATATATATTATTATATATATAATGAATTTTTATCTCATCATGATTTATATACATCCACTAACCTACAATTGGCCTCTAATATCCAATTCGCTCTACCTCGCAATTGATATATTTTCATATATGTTGACCGAAGGGGTAATTTTCTAGTCGAGAGGACGAAATTATTACCAACTAAAAAATCCCCCTTCGATTAACATATATTTGAAAATATATTAATTTCGAGGTAGAGCAAATTGGATATTAAAGAACAATTTCGTGGCTTAATATATATATGCTAACACAACAATGCACTTATCAGTATACTTACATGTCGAATAGCTTGTACTGCAACAGAAGAGACAACCAGAAAAAACGTCCCGAAGGCATATTCCCGGACTGCACTGAGGTTTCGGCCAGGCTCCTCCCCTAGAGCACTGTGGGCGGAGATATCTCACTCACCTAACAGACGACGCATTTATTTTCGCTCCGTCGTGCTAGCCTCTTCGTTTTCCTCCGTTATTAGCTTATTTTTGTTGTTTTTATTATTTTTATGTTGTGTAAACACGAAATTGTGACATATATCCATATTTTACGATAGCAATATGCATAATTTACTATATAAATCAATATTATTCATAAATCTATTGTAATATGCTGCTAGCCTTAAAGTTCTTTAGCGAAAGTGTTTACGATGTGAATGGATGCTTATGACAATTACACGAATATGTACACGTTTCATCGTAATTGAAGCTCAAAATTTGACAGTTAATGGTGTTTCCAGATATTATTATACACATTTACTTGATTAATATGAGTAATAGTCAAATGACTGCACATTTAATAGGAAAGGAACTTCGTTTCCTAAACCTGAAGTTTTGTTTACATTCGTTAGGTGACGTGTGGCCTAACTTCTGTTTTTCTCTTACTACTAGGCCTATATACGAGAAGGAATTTGTGAATGAATTTTTGTTTTTCAAAAGAGTAAACATCACATTTAGTAATAAACCACAATGTTGAATTTACTAATGGCAAAAATACTTTATATAGTTTTGTTTTTACCAGTCAGCTGACTTTGCCCTTTTGATTTTTATCTTTTAACTCTTGGTGTAGCCTAACCTTTGAAATTTTGTTTTGTCTTTTCTTTTATGAGGACATATAAGGTGAAAATTCAGTTAAAGAAGGGGGGGGGGAATTGACCAGCCCTGTGTTAATATAGAATATATGTATAATGGGGGGGTTGGTTATAATGATGCGTTTCAACTTTGCTCAACATATCCTTACAAAAGAAAGAGGAGATGGTACCAACCCAATTGGCACCTAATAGTTAATGCTGCATTTCTAGACTCAAACATATGTTACAATATTCAGAATCCCACTAATAAGCTTGATAAAAGAATCGGGGGAAAATGATTGACACTGGGTTAGGCTGTAACGGGAGCAAAACTTAAAGGGGTAGGCATTCAAATCCTATGGAATGTAGGTTAAGAAAGGCATTTTCCAGCACAGTATGACGACAAAAACCACAAGCCCCAATGTATTGTAGGCTATATCTTGCCAAAGAATTGCTTAAAGAAAGATAATGGTTCATGTAAGAGAAAGCAATCCTATTTTTTTATGATCAGTGTTTTGAAAAACGACCTCTCTGTATCATTCCATGTTTTGAGACATCATACTTATCAAGTGCACTAAAGGCAGTGCCAATGTGGAAAATAAATGTGTGAGGCATTGATGAATTGGGTAAAGGAATGTTGGTGAAATTATTAGTCATATAAGAAAAGGAATTTTTATGATTTTTCTCAATTTTTACCCTTGCATACACTTCTATAGTATTATTTTCGTTGCGTATGTCAAAATTGTACAGGCTTAACCTTCCTTTTTTAGATAGTATGCTTCAGAAAAATTCTCTTCACTTCATGATGCATTAACCTTAATTTCAGTACTTAGTTTGTTCCTTCTTTTTTTCTCTCAGATATATTCACTTCTAAAGGGTGGCAACCTTGCACAACTTGGAGCTTCAGCCTGCTGTTTTTTCTAGTCCATGCATGCTTTTTCTGTTGTTACAACCTGCTCATCACTTTCCATCATCTACACTGCAGTACAATGTGCATAAATGAACTTTTATGTACATCAAGCATGGGCATGAAGGGGGTTAAAAAATAAATGTGTATACTGTGAAAATATCGTATATCAGCCTCAATTGCTAAATAATACTAATGATAATATGAAGCTGCAAGATCAATAGTCTTACTTGCTGCAGACTTATAATAAAAGGACAAGTGGGAGGGTTAATAAGTGCGAGAATACTAGACAAAAAATATATTGTAAAAAAAATAAACCCATTTTCAACATTATTATAATAAATTTCTTTAGATAATTATATAAGCCTCTTCCTACACACATGGATGCCAGTAGGTAACACTTACACGAGTCTTAATAAATAAAAAAACAATTAATCTGAAGATCACAGAAATATGAGAAATGCATATGCAGTTTAGCAAAACATAAAGGTAGTTTTCACACTGGATGAAAAAAGGTGATAATAAACAGTATCCATCTAATATATACACAGTCATCCCATACCCAGGAATATGGGAAGCATCACAGAATACATTACTATAAATGTCTGTAGAGAATTATATAAGCAGCTTCCTACGCACACGGCATGGATGCTAGTAGGTGACACATACACGAGTCCTAATAAATAAAAAAACTATAATCTAAAGATCACAGTAAAAATAAGTGAGAAATGCATATGCAGTTTTGCTCGCAAACATAAAGGAGTTATTTTTTCACAGTGGTATGATAAAATTTTGTGATAATACCAAAAAGTATCCAGCATCTAAATATATATCACAGTCATCTCATACCCAGGAATATGGGAAGCATCACAGAATACATTACTATAAATGTCTGTAGAGAATTATATAAGCAGCTTCCTACGCACATGGCTTGGATGCTAGTAGGTGAAGAAAAGGTGAAAAGAATGTCTTTCACATCTTTCAAAAGACAACTCTGGAGTATGCAGCAGTGGTATGGAGTTCTCATTCAAAAAGAAGCATAAATATAGAACTAAAGAAAGTACAAAGAGCAGTTACAAGATGGGTAACAGTTCAGAAATTTGAGCTGTGAAGATACATTTAGCAAAGATGCAACAAAAGGCTTAACATTTCACTAAGGTTAATGGCTTTTGGCATTTTGCTGGTTCAGCAAAACATTGAGTGCCAGGTTTCTCTTTCGTTTAGCTGCTTTTAAGAGCAAGTCAGACTTTCTTTTTGTTCTGCCCTTCCCAATTGGGGCAGCTACTCTTGGCAATGCCAACTGGGCGCCTAGCAACTGATGTTGGTTGACAAGGTATTTTACCCCTGGCCAGCTCCATACCAAGTTTTAAATGATGTTTACCAGAAGGAATGTAAAAAGCTATTTAGATTATTAGTCGACTTTAGTAGCTTCAATTTCTTCATGAAAAGCTTTACACTATTGCAAGAAGTGTTGTCTCCCAGTGTAAGCAGTGTGTCAGAAAAAAGGTTTCTACTGCTTCTGCAAAAAAGGTCCACTAGGTGGTGGTTCATCTTTAACCGAGTTGGCAAGTGGATCCATAGCCTCAATGGCCACCTCATTTTCTAGAGGAGGTAGCGACACAGCTTCCACCTTTATGGAAGGAGTAGCAAATATGCTACTGGAATCATCATGTACTTCTTGGGATATTTTAATTCCATCTGAAAAAAATGCAACTAGTAGCAATTCTTCTGTTCCCTTCTTAGCCACTCCTGCTAACCAGTGTCGAATTTCTGGTGTATTATCCAACACTTGAGGTAGATTCATAACAGCAGTCTCACCACAAGCAATTTGGTGCTTGCAGACACACAATCACACATGCCAATGGCAAGATCTACATTATAATGTACATCCTTTTTAGTGTCACTCACTACAATGAATTGAAATTCATCAATCCTGGTAACATGTTCTGGGGGGATGGTGGTGATCATTGATTTTTTAATTTTTCTTCGGCATAAGGCCACATCAAGAAGGCATTGCTTCATGTAACCATCGTAGATCTCATTCATGAACATGATGAGCTGGCATGTATTGTATGCTTTGCACCTGGAAAAGAGAATCTTAATTTAATAAATTTGTCACTGTAGCAATAAAACACACATCTAATTAATCATCAGTGCTTCAATGCTACTTTGTATCGGAGGTGGTTATATTTTGACAATGCTCATAGCACTGGTAAAACTTATGAAGCCAGACAGTTGGTCTTAACACGCTGGCCCGAGAGGGGCTGGTAAGGGTTGCCAGTTACCCTCACACATGAACTTTCCCTTGCCTGGGATTGAACTAAAGCCCATGGACTGGAAGCTAAGAGCCTTAGCAACACTTGTGCAACATTCCTCACTAATTTTCTGTACTTGTATGATACTACTTAAATACTCAAATCTCTTTAACTTCATTCTTTCTTCATTCATATATACCTGTTCAAGATAACATCCTTGATGAGACACATGTTGGACTCTGCATAGTTGTTCGTATGATGGCCACGCATGATGTTTCCAGCTCGAAACAGCAGACTCCAATCCTGCTTTCTTTCCATGAGGTTTGCCAAGTAGCTGTTTATAAATAAAGACATATTAGATTTCCAAGAGAATATTGTATGGCTTAGCATTTCTGGTGTAGAGAATTTAAATATATATAAACAATCAAATACAAGATTTTTAAGTTGTAGGCCAATGTATATTTTATTATTTTAGTTTGTGGTTTTAATGTATTATGCTGTTATATTACGAAATTTTTTCAACAATTTTAAGTTATGATCACCAGATGAGATAATTATGAGACTGACGTGGGCCAACAAACTGTTAACAGGTAACAAATATATATAATATGATATAACATACAAACTACACCTTTATATGCCTTTGATATGTGAAAATAGTAAACAATAAGTCTGCGATGCATGCTTGAATAGTTACAGCCATTAACACTACAGTATTTCTAAATTGCAATAATTCGGCACCAACAGTACCATACCAAACACATTAGATTTTCAACATAGCAATTCTATACTACCATACACATTAGTGGGTTGTATACATAATGCAACTACAGCATATGGGGCATACTGAATATTTTTGCGAAAAAATTATAAAGCAGAATATAGAGCATAAATACTATAGCTGAAAAAATTATAAGGCAGAATATAGAGCATAAATACTATAGATTCATCACAACTACAAATCATTCCAAAAGCTCACAAGCTGGAAAGCAGAAGGGGCACCCAAACACTTACAAAAGTATTATGCAAGCATAACTTATACAGTATAATTAAAAGCGTTCATCAGGCAATACTGCAAAGTACACTTTACCCTTCTGCATGAATCCACGGATGATCAGGTGATGTAACAAGTCGAATATCTTTCATTTGATGCTCTCTTGTGGCAAAAAAGTTTATATATAATACATTCTATATTATATTTACACAAATGATTAAACATATATCAACACAGCATTTGGCAAATATAACCAAACCATAACAAAAATATTGTAGGAACAGTATATGTATACTGATTAAATATAAATCAATCTTTTACCTGCTATACTGGGGGTACTGTTGAGCTTCAGAGCTCTGACAAAAGGTGTCCCATGTTTTTTCTAATACCTCAGCTGAGTCAGCATATAAAAGGGCCCTTGCTACTTGCATAAGTTGTGGACGTTGTTCCTTTTTGATGTTGTGTGACCCATTGCAAAGCCACCTCCAGACCTGAAAGAGCATTATAAAAGGGAGAAGTGTGAACGTGTGGGATTGAAGAAGCTTTACAAAACAGAATCATCCCGCCCACCTGTGTTGTATCTTGGAGGGATATTGGCATGAAATGCAGTACAGGAGTTACAGATATGCACAGGTTAGATGAACAACCTAAGAGGACCAAGTGGGAAGTGAAGATCGGACTCAAACAACAAAATGTAGACGAGACCTGTAGTTGAATAAAACAGTAGATTGTGGTGATACTGTATATGGCATTTTGAAATGTGTTTTTATGTTGTGCACAAGAATATAGCACCAGCTGAAACTAAACTGGCATAAAAAATGGACAAATATCACCCACCATATAAAACGGATCAAGAGGATGATTTGTATCAAAACCTGTTCCAAAGGATAATTAATTCAATTTAGAGGTGTCTTAATACCCTCTTCTTAAAGGAGTTGTCATAGTCTTAGGAATATTGAATACAGACAGAATTATATAAAGGATATAGGCAGTACGAGGATAAACATGGGTAGAATGATACACACTTACCTGCTGGAGGACATGGAACACACAAAGGAAAAGCTGAGAGTCCGGCCAGACTGTTCGAAGTGCATTCCGCTCTGCCTCGCTGTTGTCAGTTATGAAGCAGTTTGGATAGCTTTGATATAAAAAGCACTTTTGTCTAAGACCTTCTTGAGCAGTTGAAAACCTGAAAGAAATTTAATATAAATCTAGCTCTATTCTTCATTTATAAAAACCCAAAATGCTAATTCCTTTTTCATGAGATTTAATTAACACAAAATGCTAATTCCCTTTTCATGAAGGCTTTACACCCAAAATGCTTGTTAATATTGGAATAAATGCAAGAGATATTTGTTATCATTATTTCATTTCACTATTCTATTAACATGATGGTAAAAATATATTCATTATAAAACTATGTGGTGCACTGTTAGCTATGGTTATAGTTTGCTTAATAATTTTACTTAAATATCAATTATGCATAACCTTTGGTATAACTCTGTTCAGCTTGGAAGATGTGAAGATTACACCTAAGGGAAGAGCCCCACAAGGGCCCCCACAGAGAAGTGGAGTCACAGCAGTATTCAACTGGTCGACATGGCTTGTTGTGTCAACAAACACCACTTCACAAGCCTCTCTCATGTTTTTTGTGAACTCTGAGCATAAACTCTGTTACTAAAACAATAATGAAGTTGTCCCCTTCTCTCAGAATTTCAATTATGTACCTGGATTGTCAGCGCATATTTTTCAATTTTGGGTAAACATACTCTCCCCACCAACACTGCCGTGCTTTTCCTGCCGCCATACATCCCAAAGGTGTTCCACAGCTCGCTGTGTTGGATTTATGGCGTTATTTGCCATATCAATCAAATTTCAAAGCAGTTTTTTTTCCTGATGAAATAATGGAGCCCTGTGCTGCTGTCATCCCTGAAACAGAATATGACAGAAAACTACATCTGACTTCATAATTATGTGGTACAAAGGAACACCTTACAACAACTATAGTACATTGGATGAGGAAAGCCACCACAAAATCGTAATTCTGCCTTCAAAATAATTAATACTCGCCACTGTTATAACACACTTACCAGTCTTGGAGGACTGTATTAACCATACCTGTCGAGTCAGTAGTAACCGTAGTACTTTAATAGGTGCTAAAAATTAATAGGGGTTAAAATTAACTTTAATGTGGAAGGCAGCTATTTTTGCCTAACCTAACCTAAACAAACCTACCGGACTATATTAAAAAACTTATTATTAAACAAACTGAATCTCTTGTTCACTATGGAAGGAATTTAATATTTTGGGGTAATAGGTATGTATAATGTGGGGGACAGACATATACCTTTCTTTATTGGTAGGGTAAGGTAGGTTAGGTAAAGTAAGTTAAGGTTAGGTTAGGTTAAGTGAAGTTAGGCAAGCCTAACCAACCAAACTATAGAGGCTCCCGAGTGTGTGTCTTTCATACACCGAGTTGTCATAGTATGTAGAATCTTGGGCCTTCATTAACAAACTGATGAGTTTTTCGCTATTTCCCCAATATCGTATAGATGGCATGCACAAATTATATATATATATATATATATATATATATATATATATATCTATATATATATATATATATATATATATATATATATATATATATATATATAGTAAAGTTAAAATTTTTATTTTCTTGCACTTTGAACGTCGTCCCATGTTATTACAAAGGTCCATATTTTGTGTAAAAGTTGAAGGTGAACCATGCATAGGCAATATTATATAGATACTAGCATGTTCGCACTTTAACGCGTCCCCCATGTATCAAAGGTCCATATTTTTGTAAAAGTGAATGTGAACCAGCATAGGCTAAAATTATTATTTATGAATATAGCATATATCGATTACGTCCACTCGTATAGTCAGTATAAAAGTTGCCACAAGTGAATTAGTGGTTATAAAAGTATTGGCACCTTTTTCTTGTCCAATTCTTTCTAAATCAATGGCGCATAATATTGTTTAACTACAGGATCAATCTGTCCACCACCCAAACCTGATATTACTACTCCCGAGGATCAATCCGTTCATTAAGGGTTAAAGAAAACAAGGTTAATTTGTCTGGAAGTCCGTGGAACCAGCTGTCCGATTTTGTTTGTTTTACTACTAGCAATGCCAAGCTGATTGGTGTATGGTATTACGATGCTTTTGGAGCCAGTATTACGTTTCGGTTGGCAGTATTACGGTAGCAGAGTAGGTGCATCCCCAAATGGGATTGGATGGGTCTCCGAAGTAGAGGACAATATCATACAGCTAAGCGTTTTGTGCAACCTTCAAAACACATTATCAACTCACCTGCATGAAAGTACTTGAAAAATTTTTCTCTGGTTTCTGGGAGCACGTGCAGTTCTTTTAATGCAGCAGCTGATTGGTTGTGATTGTGTTCCCCGGTGATTGTTACAAAACAGGGATGTGTCTCAGTTTTGGGGTCTTTGCGCACTGTATTAACAGTGTTCAATTTTATCTTCAAGTCCATCACAACAGGACATCTGAAATTCATGATCAAATGAGTGATGTTTCATCACAGAATATGAAAGCCTACTAAATGTTAAACTGCATCCAAAACAACATTGCATTAATAATAATACTAGACTAGGGGTAAACACCGCAGTGGATCCATTGTCATCGCGTGGATCAGCCTTATATATTCACTCGATATTTAATTGGTGAAACAAGAATACAATTTCATCTTTAAGCATACCATTCAAAAGATTGAAGTTTCGTCAATATACCTAATGTGTATATGAAAGCGCCATGTTAATGCATAATGATAAAATTGCTCTAATAAGATATGCTAATTTCATTCATTTTCCCGTTTATGTGTAAGTCTTATACCCAGTTTGGAGGGTAAACACATACCAATTGGCAACATTGATAAACAATAGAAGAGGACAAACAATGCCGTAGGTACTGTTCACAGCAAAACTGTTGATATTTGAGTCAGGAATCTATTTACTTTTTCAACAATTTATTTTCAAATTAATAATCTTGAATAGCCTAAGTAAAAAATTTATGCACTCTTCTTCTTCTACCAAAACAATTTTAGTTTCCTTGGATAAGCCATGGTTGGTGTCATTGTTGACGAAGGTTGTGAAGAAAAGTGCCCCTACCGCGTCGTATTGGCGTACAAGTGGTGTGTGGATTTAGCACATGGAATGGGAAGTTTATTGACACAAGCGGCTCCGCAAACATCAAAGATGGAGTGGCTTTCTAAATTGTTGGTGTTATACGCAAACATCGAGATGGCATCAATCTTCTAAATTGTTGATGTTTTAGCTATAAGTAAAAATTTCGAAAGCGTCATGAAGGTGTTTGCACTGCTAGACTTTCATTAACCTCTGTTTAATCTTAAAATATGACCTTAATTTCTAACTTTGGAGAAAATACTTACTTCGGAAGGATACCTAGTAGAGGTCTCGAGCTGTTGCTCTCAGCACCGATAACTTGTGACTGTGCCCATCAGTGTCAGGATGTGTTAAAAGTACTTTTTAGAAGGGTGGATCCAATGCGGTGAAAACTGGATCAGCTAGTCCAGTCGGTTGTTTCTCCTATTACACTCTGTCCATTTAGCACACAAATTATGCACACTACATCCCATGCTCAATATTTTTTATCTGATTTTCCTGTACCTCCATACTATGGCTAGGCTAGTCATGTAGACATGACTAAAAGGCTAAATATTTGTTTAAGGGAAAAAAAGGTGTAGTATAAAATTACGTACCCAGTAAAGTTTTTCTCACTCCCTTGTGCCGCTGGTCTGCATGTATGCACCGCAGTCTCTTATGGTAAGCCAACCTCTTTAAGCCAACCTCTTCGGTGTGTATTTAGCTACTACTACTCTTATGGATGAAACTCACGCAATTTTTCTTACATACGTGTCCTTCCATTTCATCGCCTCCTCTTCAGGTTTTTAACATTTGTTCTTAGCCTATTACCACCGTGTCTTCCAGATGATGTTATCAAATCCATCATTTACAAAATCGAGGAACCTCATTGTTGCCATGCTACTTTGAACCAGTACCAACAATCACCACGTCACCACGTGCAAGATTTTTGTGGTTGAAACATGAAAATGGATTTACACAACTCTCCTTTTATTATGAATGAATTATTATATTAGTACTCAGAGGAATGTGCCTCTGCCTCGGCACAATCCTTTCTGATATTTCAGAACAATTTTTAGATAAGTTTCAAAAGAAAGATTACAAATGAGTAATAAACGTTATATGAAATACAAATATTATTCGTATATGAAACAACACCACCACATCATTATGATTAATTCATGTAATTGTCATGGGCAAGGTAACATTCAGGTTCTTTTGTAAAAACATTAACTGCATCTAAACGAAACTTTGTCTAGAAATGATATTATGAAGAATCTTGAATGAATAATTGCATCAAATATGGATATATATCACAATTTCATGTTTACACAACATAAAAATAACAGAAACATAAAATACGGAGGAAAATGAAGAGGGCAGTATGGTGCATGCTTGAAATGCGTCGTCTGCTAGAGAGTGATATCTCCGCCCACAGTTGCTGTAGGGGCGGAGTCTGGGCGAATGCTGAGCTGATGTTACGATGAATCTATGAAATATAATTGATTTATATAGCAAATACGTACACAAAAAAAGCTATCGTAAAAACGATATACATCAAATTTCATGTTGACATAACATATTAAAGATTATACCAAGTTAAAACCAGCGAATATCTGGGAGGAGAATGAACATAGCGAGTGAGTAGTACGTAAAGGCAACAGATGGCAGCATCTACGTAGAAGCCTAACATAAATAAATTATATATGGAAATCATAATAACAAAATAAGCTAATGACTGGGAGAAGAATGAAGAGGGCGTATGGCAAAATGTGTCGTCCATCGTCTGCAAGGAAAGTGAGATCAGCATATTGCAATGGATTTATGAATAATAGATTTATATATAGAAAATATACACTGCTATCGTAAAATATGGATATAAGTCACAATTTCATGTCAACAAAATAAGCTAATGACGGAGGAGAACGAAGAGGGCAGCATGACGGAGCGAAATGCGTTGTCTGCTAGGGGAGTGAGATATTCGTGTAATTGTCATAAGCATCGGTTCACATCGTAACACACGTTCGCTAAAGAAAACTTTAAGGCTAGCAGCATATTACAACTAAAGTTATGAATAATATTGATTTATATAGTAAATTATGCATATTGCTATCGAAAAATATGGATATATGTCACAATTTCATGTTTACACAACATAAAAATAATAAAAACACAACAAAATAAGCTAATGACGGAGGAGAACGAAGAGGGCAGCATGACGGAGCGAAATGCGTCGTCTGCTAGGAGAGTGATATCTCCGCCCACAGTGCTCTAGGGGAGGAGCCTGGTCGAAACCTCAGTGCAGTCCGGGAATATGCCACCGGGTGCCCCCAGGGTAGCTTGGAAAACAATTTAATTTCCCGGAGTTTCCCTGGGGCTCCGGAAGAAAAGTTGAAATAATGTGACTTATAGTTGTTTTTCTTGTAAGTGTGTGGCTGTGATGTTATTAAGCATATTTTAAGTGTTGGTTTTTTGTAATTTCTTTGGGGCTTTAAAATAGATGTGAAATGAATTCATGTGAAGTGTAATAGTTTCTTGCAACTTAGTAGACCATCTAAATGGCTAGAAATCCTTTCATCACAGTTTGACAAGCCCCTCGGGGATAAATGAAATACCCACCTACCCATCTATCTAGGGCCCCCACAAAGCTAAAAACGGCCCTGCTATGGCGACTCTGATCAGCATTTATACAATCTTCACTCACCAGCTTCACTATTTTCTATGCCAAGAATTTACGTTATATTACATACTGTGCAAGACGGACCCCCATTATGCTGAAGCCTTGCCGAGGATGGGGGGCTTAGGGTTCAGCAGCTGGGTTACTGATGCCGGTAGGAACTGCTTTCCTCGCTGGGCCTTGGTGCCCAGCTGTTGATCTAACTAAATAAGTCAGCCCTTTTCCTAATACTAAAAACTTTTCATCTTTCTGCTTCCTCCCCCTATAAGATATGGATTTTATATTGATGACTTTCGGCTTGGTTTTGGACATGATTTAGGATTATTCTTGGGATTTGGAATCGGAGGGTTGAGGGATGGACAGCAATGCCACCATCTCCCGTAGTAAGAACTCGAGTAACCTGACGTGGGGTTCGAGCGCGGGGGAGGGGAAAGTTTAATTTAATGTCAAACCCTCTCTCATGCCGGGTCTGATCTCGACGACATCATGACGCCTTAGCACTGGCGATAGGGTGTTATACTGGTAATACCCCTAAGACGACCCTCATTAAAGGGATGACCCGTCCTCTAAGTGTGACTCCATGGTGGGTATGGGGAATATCTGGATGAAATAAGTTTTTCACGTTATATGGCAACCCCCCCCCCCCCCCCCCTCCCCCCCCCCCCCCTATTTCTGTGACGACCCTATGCTTTCTTCAAAGGACTTGTCCATGGAATCCCTCCAAAATCCAAACTCTAGTATGGGTACTTTAGAGCCATACATAACAAACACTGTCTCAAAAGAGAAGAACATTTAAAAGAATAACCATGGAAGATATTTTTTCTCCTCCAGTGTGGTCTCAGTATATCACACTCAAAATTAACGAAGAAGTAACCCCTCTAAGTGACTTGGTTATATACCGTTCACTGAAGAAAATTCTTGGCTGTGACAATCCCCGATTCTCAGCCGAAAAAAACAAAATCATCGTAAAGGCTAAATATGAACAAGAATCGAAGAAACTACTTGAAACTACAAAACTTGGAATTCACCATGTAAATGCTTCTGACGAGGCCCATTATAACACTAGAATTGGAAACATGTTGTTGGATAATCTTAGAATTGAAAATGACACCAATGAATCTGTGTGTGAAACATTAAAAGAAGTCCTGGAAGATCAAAACACAATGTTAAATCAGTTATTGTTTATAAGAGAAAAAGTGTTCAAACTGAAAGAAGTCTTAAGACAGCTAAAAATTATTTTTTCACAGCAAACAATTCCAACATATATGAAAGTAGGAAAGCAAAAGATAGCAATTAAAGAAGAACATCCAAAACCTATGCAATGTAAGATTTGCTTGAAATTTGAACATACAGCAAAACGATGCAAGTCTTTGGGCTCGCCTAGATGCTTTAAATGTGGCTCCTTGGAGCATAGTAGTGATGAGTGCACCAACCCTAAAAAATGCTTTAACTGTAATGGTTTACACCATGCTTATGTAAGGGAATGTGTATATTTCAGATATTTCCAAGAAGCCCTTACCAGATCAAGAAAATTTGGTATAACAGTAAAGGAGGCTAAGGAAGACATAAAAGAAGAAGGAATACAGTTTCCCCGTAAAACATTTGCAGATACGCTCAAACACCAAAGCAAAATCATATCTAACGATATTTCACAAGCTACCCAATCTTCTAATACCAGAAATCAAATAACTGTAGAAAAATCAGATAAAAACAATACTATCGAGATAAGTAATAAGTTCAAAGCACTGACCAACATTGCAGTAGATAATCGTCTTGATGAACAGAGAGAGGATATCACTGTTAACAAATGCAAAAAGAAAGAAGAAAATATATCTCCAAGGATATTCCGTAACAAAAACACACTACAAAATACTGAAGAAATTGAGGAAATATTGAGAGAACTAGATGGACAGCAAATAGATAGGAAAGAGACCTAAAACATACAGTGAACCATCCTCACCTAAGAACGAGAAAAATCTTCACAGTCTAAATAGTAAATGTTTGAAAACTACCAGCTCAGAAGAAACCATTGTTTATACCATCGATAGTAAAGAACCTTCAGAAAATTATTCCTCCGAAATAGCTTTACAGAAATCTAAAGAAACAATAAGAAAACCAAACACCAAACAATATAAGTCACTAGTACGAGACTATGCTATGCCACCAGATTATAGAAAAGGTGCTAGAAGCAAATTCCTATGTACAGCAACAAAAATATTATCAAAAGTTCCAATTTAAAAACTAAAGTGGACACAGTTCTTTCAGCTCAGGTTCGTAAGACCGACGAAAATAAGTAAAATTCACTTCTACAAATAATAAGGACACTCCCTCATTCATATTGCAATGGAACATTCGAAGCATTAACAAAAACAAGTTAGAGTTACTTAAATTAATTGATGAATATAGCCCAATTTGTATCTGCCTCAATGAAACATTTTTACCTATTTCCTCCAGTTTTACAAATAAAATTTTACACATGTTATTAACCTCACTTTGCTAATCCGCAGGGTATATGATTTTCATTAGAAAAGATGTACCTTTCACAATAAATAATCTTTCATAAGAATAAACAAAATGCCTTAGCAGTTCAGATACAACTAGAGGAAATTATAACGATTTGCTCTGTATATCTAAGTCCAAATAATAATATAGATTTAGAAAAGTTGAATGACTTGGTCAAGAAGCTTCCCCAACCAATGCCACTTCTAGGAGATTTCAACGCAAGACATTTATCATGGCGATGTAAAATCAAACTCCAGAGGCAACATAATACTTGATTTTGTTATAGAAAATCAAATCCATATATTAGATAAAGACAAACCAACTCATTTTGACCAACGAACAAAAAGTTACTCTCACATAGATTTGTCCTTGTGCTCACAAGATCTAGCAGACAATATTTTTGAACACTTATGAATGATTTGTGTGGGTAGCGATCATTTCCTGTTTTAATTAGTATTCTAAATTTCACTGTAGAAATATCAATTAATAAATTTAATGCTCATAAAGCCAATTGGAAGATTTTAGTGAATGCACGAAGAATGTTCCATCATGTTTTTAGTTCTGGTAATTGATGCTGCAGAGTCATCTATACCATTTGTAGCACAAGTAAGATTAAATGTCCACAGTTCCTTGGTGGAATGAGGAGTGTAAAAAAACAAAGAAGGCCCGTAGTAAAGCCCAAAGAAAATTTAAGAAGTCGAGAAACGATTCAGATTACATAGATTATAAAAGATCATGTGCTGTATAGCAAACGAATATTTAATGAAGCACAAAGAAAATCTTGGTGTAACTTCCTAAAGTCGGTGTGCAAAGATACACCCCTAAGTAGATCTGGAAAAAAGTCCATAAAATACTAGGAAAGCACATTCGATCCCATGTCCCAGTTTTGAAAATTAATAGCAAACTGATATATGATCCTAAAGAGGTAGCAACTTGCCTAGCAGAACATTCAAGTAATATTTCCAAAGGTTCGTCAATAAAATCTTTTCGCACCATTAAAGAAAAAGAAATAAAAAATTCTAATTAATTTTGAGACTGATCAATATTATTCATACAATGATTGCTTTACCATGGATGAACTTTTATCGGCATTGTCAACATGCTTCAATACAGCCCCTGGTGAAGATATGATCACTTTTGAAATGTTGAAATACCTTCACCCAAACAGTTTACAATATTTATTAAAGCTATATAACAAAATATGGATTGAAATATATTTCCCACAAGATTGGCGGAAAGCACTGGACCTTCCATTCATTGCTCCATGGGCAAAGATCCTTATGACACAGATAGCTACAGACCAGTAGCATTAACAAGCTGTTTATGTAAATTGTTAGAGAAAATGATTAACAACAGATTAATCTGGTATCTTGAAAAAACAAGGATACTTTTCCGTTACACAATATGGATATAGGAAACTAAGATCTACCCTGGATCCTTTAACTTTACTTGACACCGATATTGGGAAAGCATTTGCTTCAAACAGTTATCTTCTTTGATATGGAGAAGGCCTATGACAAGACATAGAATCATCAGATTTTAAAAGAAATGCATTATTCTGGACTGAGAGGATTTTTACCCTCAAACATAGTACAATTTTTAAAGGAAAGAACTTTTAAAGTTAAGATAAATGGTGTTTTATCTAAGGAGTACCCACAATATGAAGGGAGTTCCACAAGGTAGTGTTTTTGAGCACCCACCCTTTTTTACATGGCTATTAATGATATTACAAAACAACTACCAACTGGTGTACAGAGTTCATTATATGTAGATGATTTTGCCATTTGGATCATCCACTCTGATATCTATACAGGACAAATCATTCTACAAAAATCTCTTGATCTTATTGTATCGTGGACTACTGCACATGGATTCACTATATCGGCAAGTAAAACTGTAGCCACTACTTTTACAAATAAGAAAAATGTACCGAAAATGAAATTGCTACTGTATGATAAACCAGTTAATTTTGTTACGCATACGAAATTTCTTGGGTTGTATTTTGACCAACAGATGACTTGGAAATTTCACATGAATTACCTACGTGAAAGCTGTAGTAAGTACTTCATCTATTGAAGAAATTGTCACATACCAAGTGGGGCTCAGATAGAAGAACATTACTCTATTTACAACACAAGACTTGATACTGAGTAAAATTGATTATGGGTCGCATCTATACGCTTCTGCATCTGCCAGTACATTGGAAAAATTAGATCCTCTTCATAATGCAGGTTTGAGATATGCTACGGGTGCATTTAAATCTACACCTGTTATTTCTCTGTATAGTGAAACAGGTGTGTGTTCACTTGATCAAAGAAGGGTTGAATATAGTTTAAACTTCTATTCGCGGACATTAAGATACCCATCAAAACTGAGTAGAATTATAAATAATACCATCATTCTGAAAGAATTGGACCACGATCATTTTACCCATTTGTTATACGACTGAAAATATACATAGAGAAATATAATATTCCACCATTAAAATTCCTGAACCATTTACCAAATTCAACACCTTTTTGGAAATGGAATAAGCCTCATGTATGCCATGAGTTATTCGATTTAAAAAAAGATGAAATTCCAAGTTGAGCTGTCAACAAATCTTTTTGGAACCACCAAGAAATCCATGCAAATACTATCTCCATTTATAAAGATGGCTCAAAAACTGATGCTGCTGTGGGGTTCGCAGTTATTACAGACGACAAATACTATCATGGAAGAATGCCAATTTATAGCTCCATATATTCCGCTGAATTGGCAGGAATTTCATTGGCTCTGTATAAAATCCCTAGAACTCCCAGCAAACATTACACTATATATAGTGATTCAAAAAGTGCTATTCAAGCAATAGATCCTTTTAATCATCACCACCCTGCTATTAGAGCAATACAAGAAAATATTCATTTTTTAAGCCTTCAAAATATCAAGATATCCTTGTGCTGGACACCAGGTCATGTTGGAATTGAAGGCAATGAAATTGCAGATAAAAATGCAAAGGAAGCAGCATTAAATGATAGATATAAAATGTACAAAACATATTATAAAGACTAAAAATTATTTTAAATTTATTTTAGAAAAAATCTGGGAAGACCAATGGTTATCACTTGAAAATAACAAACTTAGAGTGGTAAAGACCACTATCATTCCCTTTCAAAATTCTTTACAGAAGCAGAGAAACCATGAGGTCGCTTTGTGCAGGCTGCGTAATGGGCACACAAGGTTAACTCGGCTTTCTTATGTCTAATCAGCCACCTCCAGAATGTGATACCTGTCAAACCAGAGTAACTGTAAAACACATTTTAATTGAATGCTCTAAGTATTCACATATTAGACTTAAATACTTTGGCTCATCTGCTAGAATGCAGGACATTCTAGGAGATGACGACTCAAATATTTGCAAGATTTTAAAATTTTAACAGATACAGATCTATTAAGATATATAAATATTATTGATACAGATAATTTTATTCATACAAATGTTTTAATCAAGTTTCATTTCTTTTTTTAAAACTAAATGACTAAAAATATATTTATTTAATCAATATGAATTTTATTTTAACAGATTTTATCTGCATTAAGCAGCCGATTGGACTTAGTCGGAAATGGCTGCTTAAACAAATAATAATAATAACAATAAAAGATTTGCACGGCGGCATTATGTGCTAATTTCAGAATTATCCATAGAACAAAACGAAATACAAGACTACTTCAAAATACGAGATTCTGGGTACCTACACGCTGAATGGACTGGCCCTTACAGACTCAGTTTTCTTACACATTTCGAAACCCATTGAGAAATAAACCGGGTTCCAATATAGACCATTTTTTCTACCCACCCTATTGTATTGAAGGCGTTTCGTTGCGTCTTTATAACATTCTCTTTCCGTCATACATCTACTGCATATTTTTTTTCTGCTAGAAACTATTTTTACCATTACATTATAACAGTGAAGATTCTCGTAATCACGAAACTTATAAGTGATGATTCTCGTAATCACGAAAAAAAATAAAAGACGATTCTCGTAATACCCGAGACTTATAACAGTGATGATTCTCTTAATCACGAAACATGCAGCGGGGGCAGTGATGATTCCTCGTAATCACGAAACTTACAGCAGTGATGATTCTCGTAATTCTCGTAATCACAAAACTTACAACAGTGAAGATTCTCATAATCACAAAACTTACAGCAGTGCTGATTCTCATATCCACGAAACTTACAACAGTGCTGATTCTCGTAGTCATGAAACTTACAGCAGTGAAGATTCTCGTGGTCATGAAATTTACAGCAGTGATGATTCTCGTAGTCACGAAACTTAAGGTGGGTTTACACCTACGCACTTTTGTGTTACAGGCAGTTATGGAGTGGGTCCGCAAGAAACCGCCAGAAAATTGACATGGTGTGAGTCAAAATGGCCGTTATGGGTGGTGTGCCGCAGACCCGTGCGGTGTGTTAGGGCATGTTACGGCGTGTTGTTGAGGTGTCTGGCGCAGTGTTAAAGCGTTGTGCAGTTTTATGGTGCAGGTTCATATGCCATGGCACACACTCTTGCGGCTTTGTTACTCAGTGTAGCGGTGTGTTGCGGGTGGCTTGTGGTGTTGTTGCAGAAGCCACGCACATGTGCACGACAAAATGGAACACTGCATGATTGTTGCACATGCACCATGCCACACCGTGTCGGATATGTGTAAGAGTTACATAATAAAAATATGGAGTGTTATTCCATATATATAAAAGACTAAAACTAAAGAGTCAACCAAGATTGCTTGCAGGAATGTGATCAGACCAGAGACGCTAAGATGACGTATACAATAAAGTAGGCTAAGGTGACGTGCCGTCACCTGTGGTCATTCATTTGCTTTGAAACATTAGTCCAAGCTCCCTGCTTGAGACAACTACCGCGACCTATAATTCAAACGGCCTACGTGATTAGTAATGTGTCTCATTTGTATGTATGTTCGTATGTTCGAGCTACTGTCTGCTTCCTTTATGACTTGTAACCGAGATAGTAGTGGGAACAGATGAATTAGCCATCATCGTTGGCAGAAGCAATCAAGCCATCGTCATTAGAAAGACCTGTACAATTTCCTCTGAACTTCAACATGTAATCTCAGAGAATATAAGTATTTTTTATACTAGAACCTCACATCATTGCCGAATCATCACGAGTTTAACACATCGTCGTCATAACCAAAGAAGATAATACCGACTTCGTAAGTGATCTACAAACCCCAAGACACTAATGAGTATGGAAGTGCATAACCAACCGACTTAGCGTAAGATTATCGCAAGTCTAACATTACCTCATAGGGCGCCTTATTATAAAAGGCAACAGCCCTAATATTGGTGGCAGACTACTACAAGACCTCTACAACGTCTTCCGAAGAAAAACCAGAATAATGAATAATGGATCATATCAGAAGTTAACAACGACGAAAGCAACAGATTCTTCAAGCAACTTAGTATCATCGTTTAGTGAGCGACTTCAGAAAACAACAAGAACTCTTCAACGTCTTCCGAAGAATAACGAATAATGTATCATATCAGAAATCAACGACGACGAAAGTAAGAGATACTTCAAGCAACTTAGTATCATCGTTTAGTGAGCATTTCCAGCACTTCAAGAAATAAACCGAACGTGTCTTCAGCATCAGATCTTCAAGGAATCGAATCATCCAACAAACAAACAACGCGCACGAGGGAAACTGAAGCCAAAACCAGGTCATCCGCTAAACAGAGAAGGAGGGCCAAGGGCACATCGTTATCGGAACACCGTGACTTCCCACAAAATCAAGCTAAGTACAATTTTTTAATTCATTTGGAGTAACTGAGTGTTTCTTTTGCGGTCGAATTTCGTTATTCCTGTGGCTGAAAGTTACGAGACATTCTTAATCTTACTTTTTTACAGAAATTATCGACATCATTGGGATTTCGCTACTGCGAGTTTTTATCTTTGAGTTTCTGTTTCCAGAAGTTCTCCTGAAATATCATAATCATATACTATGTTAATTTTATCATTTTGGGTGATTATTAATCCTTTACATAACAAATCATATTAAACAGTGAATATGCATTTACGCAGTGGACGTCTGTATTTATACAGATGCATGGATAGGGTCGTTAGGCACCGTAGTGATTAGAAAACACACAAAAACAAGTGGAACACCCGTACAAATCTGGATAAATTAGAGGTAACACTATTTTGGGTCAAACAATAAAAGCTCCTTTGCAAAGTCCCGATCGCAGTTTCAGCTTTTAGTTATGCGTAAAATATCGAACCTCAATGACTCAACTTAACTTTAAAAATACGGCTGGATTGCAAGGAGTAACATGTCTATAAAAAACTTTCATTAGGCTAAATGCGCTGACCAGGATCCCTCAATATTTCAAATTTTAGCAAACAATGAAGTAAACAACAGCAAGTACAAACAGTTAATATTGAATGCAGTAGAGATAACTTGTCTTAATAGTAATCGCTCAGTTCCTAATAGTTCGTCATTCATACGTTCGTTGCTTTATACGTAACCAACAACAAAATGCTAAAAACACACAATACGTTGCCGATGGTAAACAGTAGCCCTAAATATCAGAATCAAACAAATCGTACTTAAGCAAACTTGGTTACTGTGTCATCTAGTCAACGGTCAGGGTCAGTTAAATCTGCCGAGTGTTCAAAGCATAGCACATTCCACATAAGCGACTTCAGCGGAGAGGAAAAACGATGTTGGATCATTTATGACATACCTTTTTTTTATGCCAATACCTTTTTAATTTAAAAAGGAATTTTCCTATGAATCACACGACCGTATCAAGTAATCAGAGCAGGTTCTCGTAATTTTAATATAATAAGTTTATTAAGTAGTAGGTGGATTAAGCCGACTGTACGCGCCGTAAAATTTAGAATATCTTGTTTTATTCCTTAAGTACACGTAATATCCTGTATTTACGGACTCACCGTCTGTTGTTCGAACTTCCCTATTGAGAAGTCCAGATAAGCGAGCGCTTACAGATACCTCTATACAGGCGGTCCCCGGGTTACGACGGGTCCGGCTTACGACGTTCCGAGGTTACGACGCTTTTTCTTAAATATTCATTGAAAAATCCGCCCTGGGTTACGACGCTTGTTCCGAGGTTACGACGCTGACGCTTCCGACGCTCCGAGTTAACGACGCTTTTAAAAAATGCATACTATGATAAGAATCCTTTATAGTTTAGCACAGTATATAAAAATAAAAAATTAAGTTTTTGGTTAGATTACAACAAAATTTTTGAGGTTATGATGATTTTCGACACTTTTTATGTCGTATTTTTTAAATATTTTTAGTGACGCCTCATATGTGGAACTAGTTTCCGAGCGAATAAATACACTAGCTTGGGATGCGCAGTTTATAACAGTCCAAAAGTGCAAATAATGAAAAAATCATTGCTTGTTTCCAGTATACATAATTAACAAAACTAAGTTTCTGGTTAGATTACAAGAAAAATGAAAAACGCAAACTTCCAAGGTTACGACGGTTTTTTATGCCTTTTAACGATACCTCATACGCAGAACTAGTTTCTGAGCAGAGGGCGCATAAATTAATTTACGCTATTAAACTGTATGGTAACCATAGTCAAGGATAAGGAACGCATTCTCAAACAGTATACATATCCTTTAAAACAAAACAGCAAAATATCATTGAAACATTATTTCACTTAAAGAATCCATTTATACTCTACTTAGACTTGGATATAAAAACCATAGTTTCTCTCTCTCTCTCTCTCTCTCTCTCTCTCTCTCTCTTTGTATTTTCCGACGACACTAATCACTAATTAGTGTTTTTAATGTTTTTTTCATGCTAAATCATATTTTAATAATAAAAAAATCGATTTACTAAATTTTCAAATATTAATTTTGATTAATACTGTATTAGTAAGTTTAATAAGTTGAAATGATCACATAAGAAAAATAAAAAAATAATTCTCTCTCTTCTCTCTCTCTCAGCCTCCCTCTCCTCATCTGCTCTCTTCTCTCTCTCTCTCTCTCTCTCTCTCTCTTCTCTTCTCTCTCTCAACTACAAAGATGTATGTTTTTTGTAGGATAAATAAAGGATTTAATATTTTCAAATATTAATATTAATTTATACAGCAATAATATCAATTCATTAAAGAAAATACCATAGTGAATTAGTAAGATTTTAGCTTATATTTAAAAAAATTATGGAAGAATGAAGGAAATCCCAGTCTTCTTCCAGTAACCTTTCCTCGAGATCCAGGTACTAAAACTGTCAGATATATCAAGTTCTGTGACAGCCAGGAGGGGGAAGAGCTGCAGTGTAGCAATCACGTGTTCCTGGGATTTCCCCCCCCCCCCCCCCCCCCCCCCCCCCCCCCCCCCCCCTTCTCTCTCTCTCTCTCTCTCTCTCTCTCTCTCTCTCTCTCTCTCTCTCTCTCTCTCATTTACTGAGACTCGAGATTTTTTATGTACTTGTACTATTTGTTTTTAATACTTTCAAATAATAATAATAATAATAATAATACTAATAATAATAATAATAATAATAATAATAATAATAATAACTGTAATTACAAAATTCATGTGTGATAGTATTTTAAAGAAATTCAATACGTACTAATCTATCCATGTCACTTTTAATTAAGGTTAACACTCTCTCTCTCTCTCTCTCTCTCTCTTTTGCCACACAAGATGATAATGTGTCATAGTGGTAACTCCCTCCCTCTCTTTCGCTGGAAGCGTTATAAGTATTTTTTGAGAGAACAGAGAGAGATAAACTCTCTTTCTCTCTCTCTCTCTCTCTCTTTTACCGAGATGAAAGAATTTTTATGGTACTAGTATGTAAAATGTTTATTGATAATTTATCAGTTATTTAATTAATAAGTAATAATAACTAAATAATAATAATAATCAATAAATAATAATCAATAAATAACTAATAATAATCAAATTAATAATAATAAAACTTTAATTACAAAATTCATAATGGTTGTATTTTAAAGAGATGAAAATGACCTTTCCATTTCACTTGTAAGGATAATTCCTCCTTCTTACTGAGATGAGAGAATTTTTATGGTAGATGCCCGTGTTTATTATATTTTCAATAATAATAATAATAATAGAAGTAGTAATAATACGATAACTAATTTCAAAAGAAAATTCTTCCCTTCCTCTTTTTCTGTATCAATTTCCCTACCTCATAACTCCAGTGACACTCGGAGCTTAACAATGCCATACAATGGTCAATGAATTTAATGGTTTTATGTAATCTCTCTCTCTCTCTCTCTCTCTCTCTCTCTCTCTCTCTCTCTCTCTCTCTCTCTCTCTCTCTCTCTTGTATTTTAATGAAAATATACAGTAATTTGTGAATACAGTGTTGCATATGAAAAAAGTAAATTAGTGATAATTTTAGAGATATGGCCCTAAGAAAAATCGCAAATTAGTGAAATTTTCCCTGTGGACATGTTTTCAAGAACGTCGTTCCGGCTTACGACGATTTTCGGGTTACAACGCGTCTTAAGAACGGAACCCCCGTCGTAACCCGGGGACTGCCTGTATATGTATATATTTATATATATATATATATATATATATATATAATATATATATATATATATATAATATATATATGTGTGTGTGTGTGTGTATACATATTATGTGTGAATATAGCGCATGGCTGTGAGAGAGGATGGGAGCAGTTTCAGAGATTTACCCGAATCACTATCCAGATTTAAGTATCCTTAAAATTCGAAATGCTGAAAAATATAATCAATTCCTGTCACGTCCTCACCATTCTCTCGGGCTGGATGTAATTTTTCTTAGGCCTAAGCATGACTCCATTAAGCCCACTGAGCGCAATTACAAAATATATACAAAAAAAAGGCACGTGTCTCCCTTTTGCCCTTAACCTTTGAGGATAGACGAGTTCAACTGCTGCCTTGCAAGGCAGATTTAGGAAGTCCTCATCGGTCCTATTTAGTCCGGCTACTCACCGAACGACGAGACGAAGGAAAGGACAGGATTAGGCGGAGGAACAAGAAGACGAGGGGCTTATGCAAAGGGAATAAGGCGAGCGATCGTCACTCAGAACTGAAGGGTCTTTTTGAAAGGTCCTCCTGACGGATCCTTCTGAAGGGCAATGGAATCGTCTATAGTCAACACCGACACCGTCCCCGACAGTCATGTATTGTTCTGGATTGGGACAATTCCTTCGTTTCTAATGGTCAGGCTGACATTTCTTCAGCCGTTTGGGAAATGGATCACGTGACCAAAGCTTGTTAATATCTTTTGCGTCCTGTAATTAACTCATAATAGAGTAGGGTAATCACTCCTGCCTGTGGTAGGGGTGTAAGAATACCACCACCGTAGGTCCTGCATGTTGGCCCATCGCCAATAACTGTGGAAACTGCTGCCTTGCGGGTGGACTTTTGAGTCAAAGGCGAGGCCCACCGCCAATAGCTATGGTTGATGACAGCAAGGGCATGCGGTCGTAATAACCCCGTTGCCAAATAATAATCCATGCCTGATGTTGTAAGGAAAGGTACATCAGGCAACCGACCCACCTTTTAGGCCGTAGGGTATCACGGTGGGAAAGAAGAAGTGAGCAGGGTAATCACTCTACGTATAACAGGGATGCTCATGGCGACAAGTGAAAATGGAGTCGCTGTTTTTTCGAACTCACTTGAGCCTCCCGCATAATTAAATCTTCAAGATACCCCAGAACGGTAAATAGCTTCAACCTTTGAATCCTTTGCGCTGCAAATGAAGAACAACTTGTAATGATGAGTTACACATGTTTCCATGTTAAGTAAATCTCTTTTTAATTGTAACAACCCTATATAGTAAAAATTAAAGCAGGAACCAGGAAATTCAACATGGAAACTTGTCGCTGGGGGCATTTAGTTAGTAGTTTATTGACCTAAAACTAGTCTTTTTATTTTTATTTTATTTGTCTCTTTGTCCCATGTTATGATAGACAATTGGTAAAGTAGGCATAACCTCACAATTGTAAAGGCTGTCAATCGTCTCTGATAGCACAGAAATGCAGTATTAGTAGTTCCAGTATTCTGCATTAGACGAAAAATTATTTCCATCATCTCTGTGGTAACCAAAAATGACGATAACACTTCAGTCAAAAACCTCTGGAAAATTTAATATATTGTTTTCTTAATGGAAAGAACTCCCGTTTTATGTATTAAAATTTCATATTGGTTATTATTCGCATGGAATACGTATGTATTCCATGTGTAAATAAGTAAAGGCTCTATTGTACTACAGACAAGCAGAGTTTCCATTACAGTAAACGGTCAGGCGATACATTGCTCCCGAACGGCGTGTACCAAAAAATATACTATATTTTCTTTTTGTCCCAAGACAGTATGAAATTGAATTACTAAAGGAAAAAAAAATTAACTTGTTTCCCATTCCCGAGCAAAGGAATCTTTTTTTATCTATCGGATCTCACAGAAATAAAGATTGGGCGATGAAAAAAAATCCATCCCGACACAGGCTATTAGATTCATTACGGTTCATGGCCTCTTGCGTAACCACACCTATGAGAACAATCTTTTAATTTTCTTACTTCTTCTAGGACTGCAAGTTTGCATCGAACAAGCATAGTGCGGTTGCGTTTTCAAGAATGCTTTCATTTAGTAAATTCTGAGTGGTATTGGTATTTATTCTCAGGGGAATGAAAGCAAAGGGATGGGTAATCCTGAGCCGTGTTACAGGATGTAGCATGGTTGTCAAATTTTTACTTCTTAATATGCACGGCGCGATCTCATAGCAGATTGATCAAAAGTCAATATGAATTTACTGGACTATAATCTGCCATTTTTGATGAAGAAAAGTGAATCTGTGGGCCAATCATTATTACCCCAACCCCCTTTTCTCACTTCTTTCTTAACTGCTACAAAGTCTGCAGGTCTGGATTGTTTGTATGGTGTTTTTACGTTGCATGGAACCAGTGGTTATTCAGCAACAGGACAAACGACTTTGCGTGACTTCCGAACCACGTCGAGAGTGAACCTCTATCACCAGAAATGCACATATCTAACCCCTCAATGAAATGACCAAGAATCGAACTCGTGGCCACCGAGGTGGTATTCCAAGACCAAACCGACCACGCCACTGAGGTGCTTGCAGGTCTGGAGGCTGTTTCGTCATAAGTAAGCTTAATGTACTTTCATATTATGAGAGTAAACAATATCTTTCAGTGAAAATTATGTACATTGGTGAAGTGCTAATGAAGTCACTGGAGTGAGCGTATTTATGTATGTTACAGACATATACACTTCTAAACTATTATATTCTTATCGTTTTCAGCTCTGTATCTTCTAAAAAGCGAAGCAGCAATTATGGTGATGCTTTTAAAGTAGTCAGTCATTTGACTTTTTCAACTTTGTGTAATCTAGACACCGAAGCGGTATATATAAGGCGAGCCTTTTAAACTAATCAGTTATTTATTTTTTTCAACTTTCTGTAATATAAAAATTAAACAGCATATAAAGTGAGCTTTTTGAACTAATGATTTTTTTCGTTTTTATTTACGTATTTAAAGAATGGAGCTTAAGTAATAAAAGCCTTCATATGATTTTGTGTCACGTTTTATTCTAGTACCATTTTACTATTCGACATTAAGGACCCATCATTGTCTAAAACGCTCATAACTATGAATTATTCAGTTAGTCTGTTACTTGTTATCAAACCATAAACTTTGACTTGATTGTTGATGCAATCCGGTATCAAATCACATCCAAAAATGAAAATTACGCATCAGTTAACTTGCATATTAACCATCCGCGAAAATGATTAGATAATAAAAAAGAAATCACCGATTCTTTTTTTTTATCGCCGTGTGCAGCGAATGTGAATAGTAAATGATCAAGGTAATTTATGTAGGATTTATTCCTCGCTGGTTCTGACAGATTCTAATTTCAAAAATTATGAATTGTCCTCCATGAAAATAGAAGTTCAGAAAATAACCACAATTTGCTCTTTGCCCAGGAAGTTTTCCAGTTTCCTGGTTTCGCCTCATTTTCCTCTTCGTTTCTTTTAGATAACTAAAAGTTGTTAAAGATAAATAACTGATTAGTTTCAAATCCTCAACCTTTTATGCTTCATTCTTTAGATCATACAGAGCTGAAAACGATCCAAATTGAATCATTTAAAAGTATATGCGTACGTATGTATACGTACATCAATGTGCGTACTCTAGTGACTTCATTAGCTCTTCGCGAATGTATGTCATTTTTACTGTAAAATATTGTTTACTCTCTTGACATGAAAGCACATTAAGCTTGCTTATGACCAAATAGCATCCTGACCTATCGAGTGTACGTACGTTAGTTAATTTCTTATATCGAATCATTCTTTCATATAAGCTTATATAATTATTCCTTCTAAACCTTTCTTCTAATCATGACCTATAAAATGATGCGCCCATTATTGTTGATCTGAGAAGCATCTTCAAAACGCGACACTTAAACCTGTTTAACATAATACGAATCACCTATCCTCTCCAAGAGCCGTTGGTTTATGTTCAACACCAGCAAATAAAACTCGCCCTCTTTCTCTGCGTAAATGGTTATAAAACGTTCCAAATCTACCGAATTTTGTCCTTTCATCATCACCTCAGGAAAATTCATAGCTGCCTCTACAGGATTTAGTGCCAGTTATCTAAAAACAAGGCGTGATCCGACCTCCAGCTTACTCGGGACGCGTGCAAGATTTTCCCCTGACGCATAAGCTATAAACATTGTAATCATAGCTGAAATGTAAATTAAAACGTGTTTCGCCAACGAAAATTAAAATAAATACGCTCTATCTCATTAGAAATATTTTTTCTCTATCATTTAACATGCACATTATTATTATTATTATTTTTTTTTACATTTTCATTCTAATATATAAATTATCAATATCCTATCCTAAAATTACTGTATCTTTAACTCAACGAGAAATATATTTTTCAGAGCTTTTTAGAATCCTCCATAGACCTTTCCTAACTCCCCCTTTCCCCAACAACAGCATCAAAGTAGTTTGTAGCCTTAGTCCCCGAGTAAGCGAAAAAATGTGGTTGAAGCTGTTTGGCGATTAGAAGTGCTGGAACTTTAGAGAGACTGACACAGACGTTGATGAGAATGAGGAGTAACTATGTTTCCACTTTCTATAGATATCAAGAAGATGACGAAATGCCCTCTTCAACGCTGTTTTACTCGTCTTATAACACAGTATCAACAGAGAGAGAGAGAGAGAGAGAGGAGAGAGAGAGAGAGAGAGAGAGAGAGATTTGTTTGTTTAGCTGTATGGTGTTTTTACGTTGCATTTTCGAACCACGTCGAGAGTGAACTTCTATCACCAGAAATACACATCTCTCACTCCTCAATGGAATGCCCGAGAATCGAACTCGCCACCATACTGACCACACCACTGAGGCTCAGTGAGAGAGAGAGATGGAAGAATGATTATCATTCCTGAAGCCAAAGAGCTATTTTTGTTAACATTACTCTATTGTCTGATTAGGTAATTGAGATGTTTTGGTATTTTAACACATGTCGAACATTACTTTGGTGATAGTTACGGACACTCGTCATGTCTTAAAATGGGGAAAAGATAAGTTGAGATAACGGAGTCCACATTTCTTTAAGGGACAGGTCAAATGAAATCTAGAATTAAGGCATGTTATAACTACCACTTATCTAGATATAACAGAGTTAATACAAAGTTACAGGGCGGCATATTAATACCATTATTATAACTAATAAAAATACACTCACATGCTGTTGCCCCTTCTATCGTTATCCTTATTGGAAATAAATTTCTCTAAGGATTTACCTGAAACTGCTGTATCCTCATAGACAGTTAATTATTTTTTTTACAGTCACAATTTTTTTTTTTTATAGATATGGATAAATAACGTACCTACAGTAACGAATCAAATTTTCCAGGAAAGCCTTTGCGCAAAGTATCTGAGTATTCACAGGAATCCCTCACACAGTAAATCATGAATTTCTTGACTCGGAAAAATTTCTGGCTAATTCTCAGGTACTGAATAATCCAAGGCGCTCATTAGGCGCTTGGATGAGTTTTTAAGCGGCTTTGAAGGATGAAATGCATACACATCAATAATAAAATCCAGTGCATCGTGGAAACCTAAAGATGGAAATAAAAGAAACTGACGTTTAAAGTTTGATTATGCAAACGGAAAGTAAGATTTAATGATTTTGTACTGATAAACATTTTAGAATTGTGTTTTTGTTATTATCTAATTCAAGAAATAATAGTTCTGTACTGTTTAACATGCTCATTATATATTTTTCGCATTTTCATTCTAATAAATAAACCATGACTATCCTATCCTAAAATTCCTGCATCTATAAATCAACGCAAAATACCTTTTCTAGACCTTTCAAGCGCACTTATAGACCTTTCCTACCCCCCAACAAGAATGACAATAACGATGACAACAAAGTAGTTTGTAGGTCTACTCCTTTTAACTAATTTTATCCTTATCCTGTTCCCAGCCTTCTCAAAAAGTCATTGGAGGATTCTGTTTTTTTTTCTTTTTTAATTAATGTTTCTGAATGTAATTAGACACCCACTGAGATTTTTTTAGTGTAAAACAAGTATTGGTGTCACGAGGCAAGAATTATTTGTGGACCGTAATGAAGATATATGAATTTATATGGCCCAGATCATTGGAAAACATTTGCTTCAAGAAAGGATGTCTGATTGTGATAATCAAATATTTGCTTTGTCATCTATCTAACAATGCTAACCTTTGAAGCTAAATACTTAATTAGCAGTTTCTCAATACGGGTTTACGATTATAGGTGCTGTTTACCAATTCTCCCATCTGTTAGGCAGTGAAGTAACAAAATTTAACAACGCAATCTTTTACCATTGAGAGGCTGAGAAAGTATTCATAAAATGTTTTAGTCAATGAGAAAAAACAAACAGGTATACTGCTTTTTTGAGATTTGCTATAATCTAGGAAACAAAAAAGTTACCCTAAGACAAATTAACTATTAATATATATACTTTTATTCAATTCCAGCTGTAAGAAAATTACATATGAAAAGTAAGTAAGTAAGAGAATACCCTGAAGACTATTCAGCGATGCCCAAGCAGGGTATTAGGGGTAATTCAAGAAATCATAAAAAAATTAAATATATGCATTTCAAATAGCGGGGTATCTGAATGGTAGAACTTATGATTTGTATTATGGAATTTCATGTATATATATTATATATATATATATATATATATATATATAAAACGTATGTATGTATTAGCGTGTGTTTACTGTAGATAAAGGTTCCCTGGAATATGAAGAACCGTTTCATGGGTTCCTTGAAGGAATAAATGTTGGGGATCAACTCTTACAGTAAAGTGACATGAAAGTAACAGTTGTCAGCTACGAAAAAATTGTGCACATCAAGAGAAAATGAGTATGACTGACTTTGCAACATAATTATAAAACCACGTTAGTATGATAAACCTATTTTCTTATTTCTCTCAACTAATGTACTATGTAACTAAATTCATTTGAACAGTTCCGTACATTATTTTTTTTCTATTATTACTGCTCCATGTTGTTTAGTAGAGCGTTGGTGAAGACATATAAGGTCTGTAATCCTTTCACCTAAGCTGACGTTCGTACCACGTGGCTAAATAACGACAGTAAGTCGAAAGACCTAGCTCCACTCCGCTGTTTCGATTTCCATCGTACAACTTTGCCTTAATATCTTATATATATATATATAATTATATATATATTATATATTATATTATATTTATATATTTTATATTATATATATGTATATATATATATATATATATATATTATTATATATATGTAAATAAATATTTCTAAATTAATATATATATATATATATATTATATATATATATATATATATATATATATAATATTATATATATATTATATATATATGTTATATATATATATGTATATATATATATGTATATATTATATTAAATATTATTATATATATATATATAATTATATCTATATATATAAATATATATTAATATATACATGTATATATATATATATATATATATTAAATAATATATATTATATAATATATAAATATATATATATTATTATTATATATTATATAATTATTATATTAATATATATATATAATATATATATATAATATATATAGAGAGAGAGAGAGAGAGAGAGAGAGAGAGAGAGAGAGAGAGACTAGATCTTCTTCCTACTTGAGCTCTGGCTACTCTCCTCTGTAATAGCCTGGCTGACAGACTCAAGAGAGTTATTGAAGAGGAGATTAAATATTGAAAGCTCTCGCTCCAGAGGATTTGTTTATCTTTCTTTTATAAAGACATCAACTGTTGACCGTTCCAGGTCACTGGAAGAAAGAGGATGATACTACGTACGACGCTCGAACTGCAAAAGGGAGCATAGTTTTCGTGATAGGTTGCTTGGTAGAGTTGATGTTCATACTCTCACCAGTAGCTTAATGCGTGACGCCTACCTTTTTTTTCATAATGAGGCACTATTTATGGTAATATATCAACCACTATTCATTGCTGCTGAATAATGAAAATAATTTTTTTCTCGCGATAAATTGAAGGTTTCATTATTATTTCTAAGTGATCGCGCTAAGGATAAGAATAATAATCATGGAGAAACAAAGCCATAATTATGTAAATGTAGATATATTTAAAATTAAAACTTTAAAGATAGCTTTCGGGAATCTGTTCGGCTCCCCTTATCAGATTCCTGAAAGCTATCCTTAGAGTTTTAAATTTTAATATTTATACATTTACATGAATGTGGATTTGTTTCTCCATTTGAAGACTCATGCTACTATGAGGATTTCTTAATAATAATAATAATAATAATAATAATAATAATAATAACAGACCAGACGTGACGTTGATTGACAAATCAAGAAGAAAGTATCACTCATTGATGTCGCAATACCATGGGACACCAGAGTTGAAGAGAAAGAAAAGGGAAAAAATATGGCTAAGTATTCAAAGACCTGAAAACAAATAGAAATAAGAAGGATATGGGATATGCAAGTGGAAATTGTACCCATAATCATAGGAGCACTAGGCACGATCCCAAGATCCCTCCTGAAAAAGAATCTGGAAAAACTAGAGGCTGAGGTAGCTCCAGGACTCATGCAAAAGAGTGTGATCCTAGAAACGGTCGGCACATAGTAAGAAGAGTGATGGACTCCTAAGGAGGCAGGATGCAACCCGGAACCCCACACTATAAATACCACCCAGTCGAATTGGAGGACTGTGATAAAGCAAAAAAAAACCAAAACAATAATAATAATAATAATAATAATAATAATAATAATAATAATAATAATAATAATAATAATAATAATCATAGGAGCACTAGGCACGATCCCAAGATCCCTGAAAAAGAATCTGGAAAAACTAGAGGCTGAAGTAGCTCCAGGACTCATGCAAAAGAGTGTGATCCTAGAAACGGCGCACATAGTAAGAAAAGTGATGGACTCCTAAGGAGGCAGGATGCAACCCGGAACCCCACACTATAAATACCACCCAGTCGAATTGGAGGACTGTGATAAAGCAAAAAATAATAATAATAATAATAATAAGCATTATGGGATATCTATCAGCCTCCCAATTTTGTAAGCATTCTGTATCATAATACAGTGTCATGTGGGGTGTAGCAGGGACACTTGTTAAAAAAAAATTATGAATGACTTTTTAAAGGAAATTGTTTCACCGCCGAATTAGATTCTGTAAGGCAATTAAAGTATTTCAATACAATACGTAGTCGAAACTATAAAATACATACTAATTCTTCAGGAAGAGAGGGAAAGATGCTCTTGATGGAAGGCAAATGACTCGTTGTGTCATGTGACTTGTTTTCGGCAGAAATATGATTAAATCACCTGGAAATTCCAGCGGATCTGTTATTGCGAACTCAGAACGGAATTCTAACCTTTTAGGATTAGAATTTCCGACTGATTCCATTTCGTGGTTTTTTCATGATCAGATGGAGAGCTTTGGCGCTGATGTTCCTTGGCAGGCTTCACAAGCAATTAGCATTTATGAAAAGAACGAATACATTTACCTTGCTAGTCATTGATTGAGAGTTAAATTAAAATGGCTGATACGTTCCACTGTTTATTACATGATTATGAAAGTTAAACACTGTGAAAGGAAATTGTTGAATTTTTGCGAAATGAAAGCCGCAAAGAAAATTGGAATAACCTAAGATATATAGGAATAAAAAAAAAAAAAAGATAGCAGGGCCTCTGGCAGGTCCTGTGTTACAGACAGACAAACAGGTAGACAGAGAGACAGGCGAGGCTAAAAGAGAGGTAGAAAGAATAGCTAGCAGAGGAAGCAAGAAGAATATGTTTTTAAAAGGATATTCAGCAGTGTCTCCAATCGCCATTTTCATTATCACACTTTCTTAATGAAGACTTAAATCGAGGAACGGAAATAGTTGTGATTTTAAACAGTATCCACGTTTGTCGTTTTTCCTTTGCTTATGCTTCTTAAGTTTGGATACTTAATTTCACATCGTTTATAGAATAAGAAGACGTTCGTGATAAGTGTAGCGACGGGCTATTGTAAGAAAGCGCAATCAAGTATTATAGTTATTTCTCAAAATAGCTATTCAAACCTTCCAGTCAGCAACAATCGTTACATTTTACATTAAGTCTGCGGTTCCACTCACCTTTTGCCTAAAGAGGGCAAAGAGGGTGAAAGAGTTTGAAGAAAGTCATGCTAAGAACTTCTCTGGTTTCAGGAGCACAAACGGCCGAGATGGGAGTTGGAAGTGTCCTCTGTCTAAGTCGGTTTCGATAGAAAGTGTTCAGATATTTTGCTCCAAACCCAAACATCTTTTTGTCTGGTGGCCATTATTTGGAATTGATTATGGCACTGACTCTTTCTTGATAATAAAAGAAATAAATAAAAAAGTAAAATATAAACGCGGTCATAAATGTTACAGTATATCCAAGTTAATTTTTCAAGAAAAGTTAAGTTTTTTCTTTCACAGTGTTGCGGGGACTATCACTCCCCCCCCCCTCTCTCTCTCTCTCTCTCTCTCTCGTCTCTCTCTCTCTCTCTCTCTCTCTCTCGCTTGTGCTCGGATCATTTTAGTGAAATGAATTTACTGTTTTCACTCATATAAACTCCATTAAAGTTATTGGAGGATATATCGTAAATATTCAGTCGGTTTCTTTTATTTTTCTTTTTGTCTTATTGAAGTACACAGCAATTAGCAAACCTTCGATAGCTTCTGGGTAGTGGAGAATGAACGGTTATTGGATTTGGGATGTTTAATAACCGTTTCATATCTTTAAGTTATGAGAGCTGTAATTCATTTTTAAATTCTCTGCTACTTTTATTTGTTTGGCATCTATAGTATGTATCTTATTTGATTTGTTAATGGTTTTTTATTTTATTTGAAGAGTAACTGGGTCAGGTATTGGAAACATTTTTTCAAAATCTTTTTGTTTGAATAATCACATGAAAATACTATAAATCTTCCAAGAAAAATAATCTAAACAGTATTATACAAAACAATGAATATTGGTCCCTTACAAGTATATAAAAATTAAGATTCATTTCGACTGTTATTTCATGATCAAAATATCTAGTCGTTTATTTTCCATTCATTTTTGGATCTAACGCTCTCAGTCCACTAAAATTGTTTGGGAGTGTCTCTGCCTGTCATTCCAAAAATTAAAATTGTCATCAATTATGAGAGAAGCCAACGTGCAGCCAATATATATATATATATATATATATATATATATATATATATATATATATAAATGCATAATGAATAATAACCGTTCTTTGGTTATTTTTGCACTGAATAATTTTACAGATTTCTCAACCCCAGTTGGAAAATTTCCTATAAATGGTTTTAAATCATTTCATATTCAAGACATCACGTGGTTTATTGGAACTTTAATATGCATAACTCATCGTCCAAGGTAGTGAGATTGATGTTTTTTTTTTTTTTTTTTTTTCTTTTTAGGACCGTTTTGGTGATTAGTTTTTTATTTAGATATAAACATTTCATGTTGCCTAGTTAGAATGGACACCTGGAAAGGATTATTCATTGGAGTCAATTGTTTTTCCTTTTCATATTTCTTATAATTTTCCTTCATGTCGGATCTTAATGCTGATGACATCTTTGTCCAGAGGGAGACGCTTCCAGTAAATTCGAACTTTGGGAAAACAAACTTTTCTTTAGACTTAATAATGGGAATTTTCTGAATAGTTTCCAAATCCCTCTTACGATGTACATGACGAGATGAATCAGTAAACTAAAGCCTGGTAGTAACATAAACCGATATCAACTTATATATAGTAAAAGATTTGCAAGTAATGTGTACCAGACTGATGTCAGAACATGTCAAAAAAAGTTTGAGAACGCAGTCAGATTCAATCTGAACAAGGCGTGATCTGGCCTCCAGCTTACTCGGGATACGTGCAGGATTTTCCTCTCACGCAGAAGTTGTAAACATTATATTCCTAACTTTTAACTTAAATTAAAACGTGCTATAATCTATGAGTCAAATAGAGCCTTGTTTCTCCAACCAAAATTAAAATAAATACGCTATATTTGACTAAAAATACATTTTCAGTGGTTTAATATGTACATTATTTATTTTTACGTTTTCATTCTAATAAATAAATCATAAATATCCCATTATAATATTCCTGGATCTTTAACTCGACGCGAAGCAAATTTTACAGACATTTTTAGGCTCCTCCGTAGAACTATCCTACACCCAAACAACATCAACAACATCAACAAAGTAGTTTCTAGGCTTACTCACCGAGCAAGCGAAAAAGCTCATCATGGTTGAGCAGGTCAATGTAGCAGACATGTCTGGAAGCACTGGAGATGATAAAACTGGAATTCAGCTGACTTTGATAGAGATTCCAGATGCCCAAACGTTGATGCTTCCAGGATTTAGCTTCTGCCTTCAAGCTTTCGTAGACACGTTAGAATTTCCAAGTTCCGATGCGTATCAAAGCTTTTAGATACAAAAAATTCACTACACTGTGACTCACACGTAAAGGCAGTCCGATTAGCCGAGCGCTTAAGTTAGGCACGGAAGTCAATAGCAAATTGTTTTTGCTATTGTTATTGTGCCGGTAGATTTGTTTTCCTCTTGTTGACGTTGTTGCTTCGTATGTATATGTATGAACATTTTTATGCCATAAAAGCGGTTGACAAGTGTCCTCACGAAGAGATTAGTGAGACTCTCAACCAGTTGGTTCACGGCATAATCTTGTTGTTGTTGTTGTTCTTGCTGTTGTTGTTCTAGTTGGGGGTGGGAATTGGTTAGGAAAGCTCCATGGAAGAGCAGTAACAAAAAGGTCTGAAAGAGGTGTTTTGCGTTGAGCTAAATATACAGGAATTTTAGGATAGGATATTTATGGTTTATCTATTAGAATGCACATGCAAAAAGTAAATAATGTGCATGCTAAACAATAGATAATAATAATTGCTAGTCAAATATAGCGTATTTATTTGAATTTTCTCTCGTTGCAACCCCGAGTAAGCTAAGCAAAGAGTTCGGATCACGCCTTGTTGACGAAACAGATCAACTTCCTCGCGTCCTGGACCTTTTCAAAATAGCTTTGATATTTTCATTTTATGCTTTGGGATTCCTCTTATGCAAATGAATAGCTCCAGATGGAGTTGTTTAACAGGATTAAAAGGGAAATGGCGTGATCTGAACTCCAGCTTACTTGAGGACGCATGCAAGATTTATTTCCCTCACGTACAAGTTGCAAGCATTACGTTCCTAACATAATGTTAAGAGGTCTTCGTAATTAATACTCATATTTAGTAGTAGTCATACTAACAACAAGGATCAAATAAAAAAGGACACAAATTAAACACGTTCATAAACTCTCAGTTAAAAGTGGAAACAAAAAATAATCGAACCGGAACACAGCTTGAATTCAGTACACCAATAAATTAAAACGTGCTAAAATCTGCATTCAAACAGAGCAATGTTTCACCAACGAAAATTAAAATAGATACACTGTATTTATAAGAACTATTTTTTTTACTGTTTAATATGCACATTATTTATTTTTTCATTTTCACTCTAATAAATAAAATTCCTGTATCTCTACCTCGACGTGAAACCCCTTTTTCAGCTCTTTTTAGGCTTTTCCATAGACCTTTCCTACCTCCCCAACAAGAACAACAAAAACAAAAAGAAAGTAGCTTGTAGGCTTACTCCCGAGTAAGCGCAAACAGCATTTCTATGCATGACGCTGTAGCATTTTTCTCAGGAATATTTTTTTTCTAGTTTTATTTCTAATTTTTTTCAATGGGACAAACGACTTTGTATTGATCTATTAATGCTGTAATCATTTATTAATCTATTTTTGATGGTTTTGGGAGTTTTTGTGTTAAACAGAAAGGCAATAGATTCATTAGTCGTTTCTTTATAAGACAATGAATTCGTCATCAGTTCATTCCACAATTCATATCCGTTTATTTCACAAGAGAAAAGAAATAACCTTTTCAGTCCCTGGTTAGTGTACAAATTAACCCAAAAAATAATCATTTTTGTTCTGTTTTGATTTAAATACTAAAGTTTTCGGCTTAATCAGCGATATATCTGTTTTATTATTATTTATTTTTTCTATTACAGTCATCCTATTCGATTGTGTGGCGTTTTATACTGTGGGGCTCCTGGTTGCATCCTCCCTCCGTAGGAGTCCATCACTTTTTTCACCATGTTCGCTGTTTCTAGTAGCACACTCTTCTACACGAGTCCTTGAGCTACTTCAGTATCTAGTTTTCCCAGGTTCCTTTTCAGAGGTCTGAGGATCGTGCCTAGTGTCCCTATTATTATTATTATTATTATTATTATTATTATTATTATTATTATTATTATAAAATAGTCAACATGACATAAAAGTCTCATCACCTCTACAGCATCCATAGCATTCATTTGTGTCTAATAGCAAATTGCTATTCTGTGAGTGCCGGCTTCGGAACATATCGGTGTTTTTCTCTTGTTTCAAATGAATATGGAACACATTATAATAATATAATAATAATAATAATAATAATAATAATAATAATAATAATAATAATAATAATAATAATAATAATATCAGGAGAGGGATCTTCCAGGGCGACTCACTGACCCCACTACTCTTCGTAGTAGCCATGATTCCCTTGACAAAAGTACTACAGAAGATGGATGCCGGGTACCAACTCAAGAAAAGAGGCAAACAGAATCAACCATCTGATGTTCATGGACGACATCAAGCTGTATGGTAAGAGCATCAAGGAAATAGATACCCTAATCCAGACTGTAAGGATTGTATCTGGGGACATCAGGATGGAGTTTGGAATAGAAAAATGCGCCTTAGTCAACATACAAAAAGGCAAAGTAACGAGAACTGAAGGGATAAAGCTACCAGATGGGAGCAACATCAAACACATAGATGAGACAGGATACAAAATACCTGGGAATAATGGAAGGAGGAGATATAAAACACCAAGAGATGAAGGACACGATCAGGAAAGAATATATGCAGAGACTCAAGGCGATACTCAAGTCAAAACTCAACGCCGGAAATATGATAAAAGCCATAAACACATGGGCAGTGCCAGTAATCAGATACAGCGCAGGAATAGTGGAATGGACGAAGGCAGAACTCCGCAGCATAGATCAGAAAACGAGGAAACATATGACAATACACAAAGCACTACACCCAAGAGCAAATACGGACAGACTATACATAACACGAAAGGAAGGAGGGAGAGGACTACTAAGTATAGAGGACTGCGTCAACATCGAAAACAGAGCACTGGGCAATATCTGAAAACCAGTGAAGACGAGTGGCTAAAGAGTGCATGGGAAGAAGGACTAATAAAAGCAGACGAAGACCCAGAAATATACAGAGACAGGAGAAAGACAGAAAGAACAGAGGACTGGCACAACAAACCAATGCACGGACAATACATGAGACAGACTAAAGAACTAGCCAGCGATGACAATTGGCAATGGCTACAGAGGGGAGAGCTAAAGAAGGAAACTGAAGGAATGATAACAGCGCACAAGATCAGGCCCTAAGAACCAGATATGTTCAAAGTACGATAGACGGAAATAACATCTCCTCCCATATGTAGGAAGTGCAATACGAAAAGTGAAACCATAAACCACATAGCAAGTGAATGCCCGGCACTTGCACAGAACCAGTACAAAAAGAGGCATGATTCAGTAGCAAAAGCCCTCCACTGGAGCCTGTGCAAGAAACATCAGCTACCTTTGCAGTAAAATAAGTGGTACTAGCACCAACCTGAAGGAGTGATAGAAAACGATCAGGCAAAGATCCTTCTGGGACTATGGTATCAGAACGGATAGGGTTGATACGTGCAACAGACCAGACGTGACGTTGATTAACAAGGTCAAGAAGAAAGTATCACTCATTGATGTCGCAATACCATGGGACACCAAAGTTGAAGAGAAGAGAGGGAAAATTGGATAAGTATCAAGATCTGAAAATAGAAATAAAGAAGGATATGGGATATGCCAGTGGAAATCGTACCCATAATCATAGGAGCACTAGGCACGATCCCAAGATCCCTGAAAAGGAATCTAGAAAAAACTAGAGGCGGTGAAGTAGCTCCGGGCCTCATGCAGAAGAGTGTGATCTTAGAAACGGCACACATAGTAAGAAGAGTGATGGACTCCTAAGGAGGCAGGATGCAACCCGGAACCCCACACTATAAATACCACCCAGTCGAATTGAAGGACTGTGATAGAGCACAAAAAAAAAAAAAAAAAAAAAAAAAAAAAAAATAATAATAATAATATCTGGATTTCATAATCATGTAACATAGCAAATGACTATTTTCACTTGTGCTCTCACTCTTGACAACAACAGTCCACATCAGCGAGCGATGCTTTGTGGCTCAAAATCAAAATATTTCAAGATCGGCTGAGAGCAGGTGACTCGGAAGCATCTTCCCGAACTATAACCAAGTACCGTCACATTCCCTTAAAGCGGGACGCCATATCTTAAAAACTCATCATAGAATCTTCTTAAAGATAATCTCATTACGTTTCCCACACCCAAATTACATGTACGACTCATTTGTGAACTAACCTAACCTAACCCAACCTAACTTAACCTAAACTAACTAGGGCATGGCAAACAAAACCAGGGCTGGTGCAATACTAGTATACATCTCGGGAATTTGCGACCCTGAATCAGAAAAAAATTATCATTAACTGGTTTGTCATTTATTTTAATATTTTAAGGGTTTTGAATTTGTAGAAAATTGAGAGCTTGGTTGAATAATAATATGGAAACATCAGAACAACTACAGGGTGTCCATAAAGTCCCAGTACCATTACAAGTATTTATTGCTTGTAATGGTACCGGGACTTTATGGACACCCTGTATGATTCCTCATTTATTTGAAAAGTTTTTTCAAATGTTACCCTGAGTATCATGCTCTTCAAATCTTAAAACCATCCCTCCATTAAAAACGACTCAAGCAATATCTCGCCTAAACAAAACATTAGCCTGGAGATATCTATACTTCAATCGCAACCATGTTTGGGATTCACACATTATCATGGAGAAAGGTTGCAAAGGATCTTTAATGAGCTGATGAGACCTTCATATCACCACAGGTCATCGTGCAAAGGTGAGGTAAAGAGATCGCTTGGAGATTTGAGGGAATAATGTGGATCCATATTTGACGATTCTATCAGTGGAAAATTGGTTGATGCTCTTAGCTCCTAGTCTTCTTGACTGATCCTTTTTCTTTTTATTAATAAATTATGTGCGTCATACATTTTCTGAATTAGATTAAATTCCTTCAATCTAATTCATAAAGCCAATACGGCTGACTGAGTTATATATAAACTGGAAACAGGAAAATTACTAATAGTTAAAACAGTAGAGATATGGTGTTTTACTTATCATACTGGGTAATGTAAAGAGAACCCTGCTGTACTAACAATACAGTTATTCATCTAAAAAAGATATTGAAATTATGTCTTAAGGCTAATGAATACAATACAACAACAGTAATGTTTCCTATTACACAACGTAGTCCAAAAATGTAGTTGGGTGTTGCTTCTATCGGTGTTCAAATTTGGCAAAGACGAAACAATGTTCCAGATTTATGTAGATTAGGGCTTTTTATTATCCCCCAATATAGTTTGGTAGAGATCAGTTACACTACTATGACATTAGAAGAGTTTAAAAAAAACATTTTATGAAGTCAGGTATGGTAATAAAAAGAATATATATACATCTACGTGAGAAATTACTGCTAGTTATTTTACCCAGATACGGTTCGTATTTTAGATAGTGAACCTATCATTGTTGATCAAGTTGTTAGATCCTTTTTATGTTTTTATTTATTTATTTATTTATTTATTTATTTATTTATTTATTTGTATTTACTTATTATTTATTTATTTATTTATTTATTTGTGCTGGGCAATACAACTGGATGCTGCTGACTTGTGTTGTATTTCTTTTTATCAGGTCTCGGAATATACAGGGTGGTGGCCATGAAGTCTCAGTACCATTATAGGCAATAGATACTTGTAATGGTCCTGGGACTTTATGGACACCCTTTTATACTAGGTGTAAATTGCCACCTTAACGATTTGCTCTCTTGTCCATTTCATACGTCACTGAATAGCGGATTTCATTTTTTAATCTATCTAGCGTGAATTGTTATTCTACTATAACAATTCTTCCTCGTATCAGAAGCTGAACATAGAAATGTTTCACTTACATAATGAGTTCGGAAACTGCGGCTTTGCTGACCTATGCAGCGAATTAGTTAGTTATCTGATTGGTGTAGGTTGAAACTAGTGAAGAGAGAGAGAGAGAGAGAGAGAAGATGCACAAAAATATCTCCATTTCTGCGCTTAGGCATTTTAAATACCACTCCTTCGAGGGCATGTCTGTACGATAGATGATCATGGCACCAGCAATAAACAACTGATATCGTTACCACCCTTTAGTGGGTAAGCTATTATACCTGAGAGCACCACATCTGCAGGGTAACGTTATAGGAAGTAATCAGGCGACCATCTGAATACTTCCAGGTTGTTTTAGTGTTGAACCAAGAGGCCATCTGAGATAAACGTTTAAGTGAGACTAAAGCCATAACCGTCTGAGAGCAGTTGAGAACCTTAAGTTGCTCACCAGATGCGGTACAGTGAGGGTGCGGCCCATGTCTCCGAAAGCGCTGCCAGATGCACGATCCAAGGCTTAAATTTAACCGTGAACAAAATAAATACTCTTTAGGTTAGAGGGTGGCAATTTGGTATGTTTCATGATTGGAGAGTGGATGATCAAAATACCAATTTGCAGCCCTCGAGCCTCAGTAGTTTCTTATATGTGAAGGCGGACGGACAGACAAAGCTGGCATTATAGTTTTCTTTTACAGAAAACTAAAATTGATGTGTTAAATAAATAAATAAGTAAATAAAAATAATTGAGATGTGGCATTCTAAACAAGAAACATATATCTTTCTACAAAAATCTCCAGTGCCATCTAGTGTGTTTTCCTTTAGAATACAATGAATCTGTACATAAGAGGGTAAGTTTTTCCTTAGTACATCTGTCTATAGAGAATGCTCGTGACAGCTCATCATACCAGACAAGATGATTCTCTTGCACAAATGTTGACATTCTTTGCGCCCTGCGTATTCCAGGGTAATTCTGAAGCGATACGAGTAGAGTTTATTCATGGAGCAATGTTATTCCAGTCCTGACCGTTCCGGCGTCCTCTGAGTTTGCCATGAAATATGTAGTTCTGTCCACACAATATTATCTGCCTGCTGGACTTTGCCCGCATCGTTTCTCCTGGCTGGATCTATTTATAGACTGACTGCGCCCAGCGATGGCGCTTTCCTCTGACGTTATTATTGCCTTTCCCCTGAATATTGTGTCTTCGTGACGAAAAAAAGAGTTTAAACGGTATTTTTCATATTAGTTAATGAGTATTAGATATAAGCAATGTTTTAATGGTATATATAAAGACGAAATCCAATGATGGATTTCTGCAAGGCCTCTCGACTTCTTGTCTTTTATTCTAAGTAGAGGACAAGAAGTCGAAGGGGCCTTGCAGAACACCATCACTTCTCTTTCCCTTGTGGATTTCGTCTTTACATATATTATATATATATATATATATATATATATATATATATATGTGTGTGTGTGTGTGTGTGTGTGTGTGTGTGTCTGTGTGTGTTTATGTGTGTATATATATATATATATATATATATATATATACATGAACACATACATAATATTTATATATGTATATATATATATATATATATATATATATATATATATATACATATGACATATATAGCATTCTACATACAATTTTCTCATATTTATTTGCAACTTATATAGCAAATGCACGCCAGGTAGTTCATTCAGCTTGAATGGAAAACCTCGCAATATGATGACTATTTCACGCGGTATTCTACAAAGAGACTTACTTTTATCCCACAATGAAAAGATCTGGCTCAAAGTCTTTTCCAAAAGGAGAGTTGGGGATAGAAACGGACATTATCGGATTGAAGCGACTTTGCTAATGGCTATAACACCGAACTAAATGGGTGGAGGGTGACGCCTGGCAAAGTCTTTTCCAAGTTCTTGCGACAAAGATTCTACAGAAAGCCATTTGCTGTGAAACGAATCAGAATGATGGAAAAATGTATTGACTGGATGAAGACCAGTTGCATTTCAATAACATCAGACACGCGGAAAAAAGACATATTAGTGAACCAGAATTATGGAAAAACATACAAGTGGGTGAAAATCCAGGGATCTGGTAAAAGAAATATTCTGGATGATTTGGTGTACTGTTATATACTTATGTTTAACAAAATCATGAGATGCCTGTTGCAAAAGCAATAAAAGTACAGTAAAGCAGCAAAACTAACGTGTGTTTTTGTTATCTTACTATATGCTATGATGGCGTTATGTCTGTCCGTCCGTCTGTCATTCAATCACGACCAAACGGCTGGTCCGATGGGCATGAAACTAGGCAGGGTTATAGTGGGGACCCCTAAGATAGTTTATAATGGGGTTTCATCCTACCTCCCCCCGCCCTTCCGAAGGTTGTGGGGGTGAGAAGGGATTCCCTGAAACGGAGCTGGTAATGCCCGTGGGAAGGGGCTGGTTATGCCCGTAGACTTAGTTACTTTACGAATTTATCATACATAATAGTTGGAAAAACACTAGCGAGTCACTTATATGAAGCAGCAGATGAACATGCTTCTAGTAAGGATTGGTAAATTGCTAGTGATAGTAATTGGTCAGAAGATAACTGTTGACTGAAATAAATTTCGGGGTAAGTGAATAACTGACTAATTGTAACATATGAAAATCATATTCCATTAAGCTGGAACCTTGGCTGGGGAAAAACGAAACCGCTTGAAAAACCATTATGTTTGAATGCATGGATTAGTGTAAACGTTTTTGATAGAGTAAATTCATTTCAACATTGAATAATCAAGGATTATAGATGAATTACTAAGATATCTCTGTATCTCAAGCAATTAACACGAATCCAGGGTCAGAGGTTATCGTCGATCATTTGTAATTAAATCTGTTGTAACTGAGGACTGATTCTTATGCATGCATTGCTTCTGGATACGGTTGCTTTCAAGTGCCCATACATAGATTCAAATAATTCGGCACACTCTGAACGCGAGCTCGTCTCGAGCTCCTCTTTCTTCAAACCTGACAAATCAGGTCCCTTTCACAATCATATTACAATGAGTAGCATTATGAAAATGCATTACAAATATCACGTAACATCTTGACTTTTAAGCTGACGTATTGATATCAAGTACAAAAATAATCTGCTTTATTTCTTGGGTGGAAGTGAGTAGGTAAACAACAGATTTACTTGGCAATGGTGAGATATATAAAATGACAAGAACATTGGCTTAGAAGCTCTAGGTTAAAGGGCACGGTGGATTAAAGTTGAGAAGGCTAATTTTATCCTTTGCATTTATTTCTAATTTCGTTTCAGTTTAAAATCCTCGTCCTGGTCTGTGCTAGCTATGTGTTGTTGTTGTTTTTGATTGAGCTGGCCTTATGCCAGCACGGGCTCTTGCTCATAGAGCAGCCCGTAAAAGTTATGTGGCCCGCTTTTCGCCAGACTCGACGTACAATGTAGTGTTATAAATATAAAGAATTAATTTTGCACAATATATTGAGTTTATCTATATCTATATCTTTATATATATACATATATATATATATATATATATATATATATATATATATATATATATAGAGTGTGTGTGTATTTATATATGTATGTATTTATGTATAGATAGTATATGTCCATTCGACCTCTCCTGATTTGAGCATAACCATTTTGTTACTTTTCCGTTTAAACATTCAATCTAGGTGCTGGATATTTCTTTAGAAATGTTTTAGCACAGAATAAAAATTAAAATTAAAATATAGTTCTTTCCTATTGTACCTCGCCTTTTCCTGAATGGACCAAAAAAACCTAAATAAATAAATAAAAAAAGACCCATTGTACTGGATACTCTCCATTGGCTCCCGGGCAACAAAATCTTAGCAAAAGAATTGCATTGATCCCGTATGCATAATAATATATCTGCCACATTACTGTGGTCTCTTCGAATCTCCGCTGTTATTTTGTAATGTATGTTTATCGATTCATCTATTTATCTACTTAATATCATTTACTGATATGTAGATTGAACCTGCACCGTTGTTTTGGGAGCTTGTTTATCTCCATATACATTCTCGAGTTTCGCCTCCTAATCAGAAGTGTTTTTAAAAAATCATGTTTTTAGAATAATGAATTTCCAGACCCTTTCTCCCAATGGAAATTTTACGTGTATACTAAAATCCTTAATTGTGGATAAAGGAGTATAACACGCACACGCAAAAGCACGCACATGCACACACGCGCGTCAGAGTTATTAAAGAGAGAGAGAGAGAGAGAGAGAGAGAGAGAGAGAGAGAGAGAGAGACTTCCTCAGTCAGTTTTCCCTCATTGAAAACTGACGGATTTGGTGATGGAGATGATGCACATTTCATTCGGTAAAGGCGGTACAGCAACTATCGTAGACATAATGACATACAGCCTTTGAAAAGGATTCACAAATGTTCCTTGTGACTTGAATCTCAGGCCAGTTATTATTGATGGCAAAAGAAAGGAAAGAAAATAAAAATGAAAAGATAAAGACTTCATAAGAGTTAGACAAAGGGTTTCTCGGGAGATGGACAGGCAAAAATAAATTATAATATCTAATTTCCAATGCATTTCAGGCGTTATGAATATCTATGAAAACACACAAAAGTGAATTGAATCCTAATTGCTCTTGGGGGAGACGTTCTTTGTCAATCTGATTATTTTTTATGTATTTATTTATCCAATAAATGGCTAACTGTTTAATATATTATTTATAATAAACCCTTAATTATTTTGAAATTAGTTTGGGAGAATTAGTGATTTAATTAGCCTCTTCTGAGTGAGAACGTAGAGCAGAATAAAAGAAAACTCTATTATTGCAAATTCTCAATTATTCGGTTCTGAATAGTATAAATGTGGATTTCCTATTTGCTTTTAAACGAAAATAACTTCTTTTATATTTGACCAGCGTGATATATTTTGAACACGAAAAGGCCGGTTTTTATTTGTACTGGGAACAGAATAAAAACAGAAAAAAAGAACAGAAAAAACTTTTTGAATTGATGAGAAAGACAATCCTTAGCATTCTTTACGAGACCTCATATTGGATAGCTTTTTATTTTTAGCTTCCAGTTTAAATCGGTGGTCACGTCATTTCAATTTTATCAATTTTATCTTCTTCAAATAAAGTTGCAAAAGCTAAAAAATAATGGCTATATCTTCTTGCCTAAGTCTCCTAGTATGGTAACTTGATGTAAATATATAGAGGGTCACTCTTCAAGTATAATGTATGGATGCTATCGTAATAGGCATGTTTGGTTCGATAGATTTCATCGTTTTTTGAGAATTTAAAATTGTTTTAAACCAACAAAAAATTCATGTGGAAATTAAGACGATTTACAATACTTTCAAAGGCCAATATCTGAACTAAGTCCTATTAACGATAAAGAAACCCAGAAAAATGTTGAAAATTAATATATATACCAGGTGTTGAAAAATAAAAGGATAAAAGGTGCATTTTTGGTGGTTCACAGAGCTCTAATATCTAAGTTGTAGAATTTGAGACTTGTGTTCCTAATACGGCTGACCAGCCTTTCTTCTTCTTCATCTTTTTTTTTTTTTTTTTTTTTTTTTTTTTTTTGCAAGTACGAAAAAAAATTAAGCAAAATATTAGAGAAGCTAGTTTGCTGCACAAAGGAACTGAGTAAATACTAATTATCGTCCCCTTTCATTATCATACATTTTCCAGAGTAGAAAAGCTTGAAAAAATAACGCATAGAAAACATACTGTCCTCAACACCTGCAAATGTACTCATTGCGTGATTGCCATTGGATTTAGCGGGAATATAAAATACAAAAAAATACCGAACTGGATAATTTGATATATACACATCAAACGAAAATAAAACAAATGCCTCTAGTTCATCTCATAGCGAGGTAATGAGCACACGAAACTCTCCCGCCCCTACCCACCCCAACCCACCCGACGGAGAGTGTGATGCCAAGTAGACTGTCACTTTCGATCGTCTTGGGTTACGTCATGTTTAGGTTGTAAAGCACGGCTTGTCTTGTATGACTTCCTCGCCTCCAGCGACACGACGACGAAGGGGAGTCCATGGGAGGGAAGGGTTATGTGACTCTGGGGGTAGACAGGGAGAGAGGGGATGGGGGGGGGGGAGAGAGAGCAGGGAGCGTTCTAGATTTGCGTCTTGTTTTGAGGTTTCGTTGTGTCAAGAGACATTAAAAATTTTATGTTTGAATCTAATATCGCTGTGGTGTCTATAGTGTTCGGTGTTTACATTTAAAGTTTTTATCTTTATTTGTTTATTTTTTTGCCAAAATCATGTTGTGTGCCTGTAAGCCTGCTTTATTTATTTGACATGAATGGTGGATATTAAGCGCTGTTTATATTTAGTATTTATTTATTTACTTATACTATTTTGCGTTATTTTATTTTTTTTATTTAATTATTCTATTTTATTTTTTTGCCAGCTTCATGTTAGGTGTGCCTGTTAGTCTGCTTTATTTATTTGACATAAATGGTAGATATAGACTCAATAATCGACTAGGGCTGCCATATGCTTACATATTCTACAAAAGAGATTGAGACAAAAGATAATAATTTAACCTACACCATCTCTCATTCTGAACAATGAAAGACTTGTATACGCCAACATTTCGTCCCATATATATAATAATTTACCGTCACAGATTCATCTCTGTTTGGTGTTAATTGGCAAAAGTCCTAATCCTTTTCACACTTTTACAGCATTAAAGTTCATCATTGGACGAGTGGGTTGCGTTCTCGCCTATCACTCTAGTAGTAGCCCGAGTTCGCTCCCTGCTGGCACCTATGTTGAACCAGAGGAATCTATTTCTGCTAATTAGAAATTCATTTCTCGATAAATGTGGTTCGGATCTCACAATACGCTGTAAGTCCTTTTGCTAAGTAACCAGTTGGTTCCTAGCCGCGTAAATTAAAAAATCTAATCCTTCGACCAAGCCCTAGGGGAGCTGTTCATTAGCTCAGTGATCTGGTTATACTAAGATATACTTCACTTTAACTTCATTGCATTCAAAGGAATGGCATTTGTAAGTTAGACACTGCGGTCTTTTCAATTCCACTGTCTATTATGTATGAAATCAAGCACTCGCTGCAACGATGCACAAGTCGCAGTATAATATCTTGAAGCATAAATTATCTCTCTTTAATGATCAGGAAACCAAGCAACATTTTTATTGCACTGAGGTAAAGACAGAACTTGAAGATATTTGATTGCTGACGAGGCGCATTTTTATACAAGAAAATAGTGAAATCACAAGAAACTTATACAGTGGTTTAGGCAAAGGCGTAAGCATCTTTACCAGAGCGTTTCTCTGTCAGGGAGGTTCTTGAAGAGAGCTTAGAAAAAAAAAACACACATGATAAAATGACCTACAAGCTTCTCAAAACTTTGTAAAGGAAGAGAAGACGAAAGGTAGCTGACGGTGGCATGGTGGGTGGCGGGTGGCGGGGGACGGGTCGGGGGAGGGAAGGGAAGAAGCGGCAAGAAAGCGACCCCTCTACCCGAAAAGTTTATGGAATTTATATAGCATATACATACGTATATATATATATATATATATAAATATATATATATATAATATATATATATATATATATATAGTATATATATATATATTATATATCTGTGTCTGTGTGTGCGTGTGTGTATGTGTGTGTACGTATAAATATACATATGAGCATACAGTTATGTATATATGTATATTATTATGTGTGTTGTTTGTGTATATTTTCACTGTTTAATAAAAAAAAATTCAGATTTTGCTCCTGCCTTTTGTCGCACGTTTGCAAATTATCTCGACTAGCAATTCGCTGTTGCAACTGCACAGTCCATGAAAAAGAAAACCTACCTTGAAGCCTTTGCACAGACTCGCGGCAAACTTCACGGACAAAAATAACGCCTTGGGTCCTCAACAGTAGTACTTACTTCCTCTGAGACACAAGGCGCTAACGGAGGGACCCAGCGCATAATCAGAGGCGAGCTCAAGAAATCCGAAGTGGCAGGGTAATGACGTCGCTAATGGGCTCCATTGTCGTTACTAGATCGTCATTTTTTATTTTGTTTTATATTTTTATTCTACACTGACGGGTTCTTTGCTATTGACATGCTGGGGATAATAGTTGAAGGTAATGAGTAGGCGGTCAGAAAATTAGTCCAGGACACCTTTTGGAAGTG